>NC_091625.1:88100257-88403287 GCF_027580195.1 Bos mutus | reverse complement strand
GTTATTCCCAATTATTTCCCAAGGTCCTCACTATAATCAATCTCCCAAACAAGACTCTCCCAATGCCACCAGGGCAGGCCAATCTCTTAGGAAACAAATGTGTCACTGTCTTTTGGAAAGCAAATCAGACTTTGCCTGGAATTATACTTGACTAGTTTACATCTGTGACTCACTTCAAATAAAGTGAAACATCACTGGCATATACAGCTAGCTCCTTGAAAACCTACCGCAGTGCCACGTACATTTATCTAACGAACACTCGTTGGAGGAATGAATCGCTTTTGAATAAGAGTGCATTCCTGTTATCATGGATACACCAAAAGCCCGTATTTCCAACTCTAAACCACTGAGTCTGCTGAACTGGGGTTCTATGAAGGAGGAGTCGGAATCCAGCATTTTCCACATTGACTTGTACTCGGAGCACTGGGCAGCCACCTAGGTCTGAGCAGAGACACTCAATGCATAGACGATAAACAAGTTAATAATCTGACTTCTTTTCCAAACATTTTAGCTTCATCATTTCCAAAGGGTTGGTATGTCTGTCCCAGTTTTGCTGCCGAAAATTCTGTTTTAAAATATCCACAGAACTTAAATGGTCCAATCTCTCCTGTCCCCTCAAGAATCTCACTCCATCAATTATCCACTCCCTCACGCTCATACTCCAGGTGGAGTGCTCTTTCTAGACTTGTATCTGATTTTTCTTAATTTGAGTTTTGGTAACCTCCTGGGTCATCACAAGCCCCCGAGTGATCAGCTTCCTCCCAGTCTGTCCACAGAACCCTGAGCTCCAGCTGTGATGAACCACTTGCCCCCTCATCATGCCAAATCCTACACTGTTACTCAGACATGCTTCCTGTTGCCTCTTCTCTGGTATGTTACCCTGGTCCTCCTGCTGGACATGTGTGCATCCGTGCTCTCTTCTGTACTCTTATCAACCACTAGATTCTGACCTTATATTCTCCCTGAAAGCTACCAGTTGAGTCATGAAACTAGCTGAGTCACATTTCTAAACAATCATTAGGTCCTGTACTTCTACCCCCTCAAACATTAAAGAGAAATACAGAACAAAACTCAGTGATAACTGGAACATATTTTTATCTGAACTGCTCTAGGAGAACACAGCTTTGGTTTTTCGTGACTCCCTTACAATTCTCTCTATTGGTAAATAAAAACGGAAGAGAAATTTACAAAACAAAGTTTACCTGGAGCTTTGTTGTCGCTGTTCAGTTGCTAAATTGTGTCTGACTCTTTGTGACCCCATGGACTGAAGCACTCCAGGCTTCTCTGTCCTTCACTAGCTCCTGGAATTTGCTCAAACTCATGTCCATCGAGTCAGTGATGCCAACCATCTCATCCTCTGTCGCCTCCTTCTCCTGCCTTCATTCTTTCCCAGCATCAGGATCTTTTCCAGTGAGTCAGCTCTTCACATCAGGTGGCCCAAGTATTGGAGCTTCAGCTTCAACATCAGTCCTTCCAATGAATACACAGGACTGATTTCCTTTACGGTTGACTGGTTGGATCTCCTTGCAGTCCAAGGAACTCTCAAGAGTCTTCTCCAACACCACAATTCAAAAGCATCAATTCTTTCTTGGCCTTCTTTATGGCTCAACTCTCACAACCATTCATGACTAATGGAAAAAGCTTTAACTATACAGACCTTTGTCAGCAAAGTGATGTCTCTGCTTTTTAATGTGCTGTCTAGGTTTATCATAGCTTTCTTCCAAAGAGCAAAGGTCTTTTAAATTTGTGCCTGCAGTCACTGTCCTCAGGGATTTTGGAGCCCAAGAAAATAAAACCTGTCACTGTTTCCACTTTCCCCCCATCTAGTTGCCATGAAGTGATGGGACCAGATGCCATGATCTTCGTTTTTTGAATGTTGAGTTTTAAGCCAGATTTTCACTCTCCTCTTTCACCTTCATCAAGAGGAGCTCTGAGGAAATGTCAACCACCTAGCCATCTACTTGCTAACCAAGTTTTTACATGAAAGTATGTTTTATAGATAATGTGAAAATAAATTTAAGAAAGCTTTTCTTTAAATTTATCCAAAGCATTACTCTTTCCACTCCCCAGTTGAAAAGCAGTTTACCTACCCCATCCCCTCCTGCCTCCTTTGACCTTCTCTCCCCTAATGGGCTCCAAGCCCACTGGCCTCCGATGAAGAATGTTACTCCTCAAGGCTTAGCACCAGCTCTTCCCTCTGCCTGGGAAGTTCTTCCCTGGATACTCATTATCTTACTTCCTTATCTCATCCATGTCTTTGTCCAAATGCTCCCTTCTCAGTGAAGTTTACCTTAACCAACTTGCCACATCCTGCCTCCACACCCACCTAGCCCCTCCACTCTCTACCTTCCTTTTTTGCTCTTTGCCAGAGTACTTACCACCTCTGATGTCTATACCCACTTGTCAAGCTTATTGTTTATCATCTGCCTCCCTCTGCCATAAAATGTAAGCTCCATAAAAGCAAGATCTTTGTCTATGTTGCTCGCTCCTGAAGCTGAGCTTCCAAAACACCGCCTGGCACAGTAGGAGCTCAATACTTACTGAATGCAAGATTGAATACTATAAACTGGATTGTCTGAGACTGTAGATAAAGGCAGAGCTTGATTAAAAGGAGGTGACACAGGGAAGAATGAAGAACTAGCAAGTTTAGGGTTCTTTTCTCTTTTTCCCACCTCATCCTGATTCAGGCTGCTTCTTCACCCTTCCAAAAATGAGGAACAAGAAAAGAAGCTTGAAGATAAGGAAGAAGGGGGAAGCAAAATGGTAGAATGAGAAAGAGAAAAGGAAAAACTGCAAAGAGCACTCATCTGGAGAGAGGTGGAATGAAGTTGAAATCTTCCAACAAAATAGTGAGCCGCAATCCACCTTCCTCAGCTCATCTCTTGTCCTGATGAGAACGAAACTGAAAGATATTTTTAAGGCCCAATAAAACCATGTGTTTTAAACAGACACTACTAACTGTCAGCAAGCAACAAAAATGTCTTTGGGGCACCATAACCTATTTTTCAGTCATTTAGATAGTAAAACCACTCCATCACCTCCACATTCAACCCACTGGCAAGGACAGATGAGGACTTTTTATCCCAGTCCTTGAATAATACTTCTCACTAGTATAATATATTAGTAATAGATAGAAACCTCATGAATGTTTTTTAAATGAGAAGCCTAATAATTGGAGAAGGAAATGGCAACCCATTCCAGTATTCTTGCCTGGAAAATCCTATAGACAGAGGAGCCTGGTGGGCTACAGTCCATGGGGTCGCAAAGAGTCAGACATGACTGAGCGACTAAGCAGCAACCTAATAATGCTCAGTTCTTTGCTCACCAAAAACAATCCAATATTTTTAATTACTCTGCTAGTACTCCATAAGCCCTTATTAAGTGCTGGTCTCTGTGTTAGGTGTTGTAGCAGTAAGATGATGAGATGTGACTTTTAGTTGCAATTCAAAGTTGTGTTTCTCATCTTTTGAATAAAGAGATCAATATCATGCTTCCTCTCCAGATAGAACCCTCTGGAAAGAATTGGCCTCCTCTATACATCTTATTACTGATTCATAGAAGTGGAGATGTATCTTTGTATATTCTCACCACCACCAAGACATTTTTGTTGAATTTCATTTTCTCTTTTCATACTGTGAAACCAATACATTTTCATTTCTTCTGCAAATGCGGTGTTACATTTTGTTATAATGTTTTATAAAATTCATTCATTCACCAAATATTCAGAGTGCTTCTAGATACCTGTTAGATGCTACGGTTAAGATGGTGAATGATAAGGAAAATGTTTTCTTCAGTTCAATTCAGTTCAGTCGCTCAGTCGTGTCTGACTCTTTGCGACCCCATGAATCACAGCGTGCCAGGCCTCCCTGTCCATCACCAACTCCCGGAGTTCACTCAGACTCACGTCCATCGAGTCAGTGATGCCATCCAGCCATCTCATCCCCTTTCGTTCCCTTCTCCTCCTGCCCTCAATCCCTCCCAGCATCAGAGTCTTTTCCAATGAGTCAACTCTTCGCATGAGGTGGCCAAAGTATTGGAGTTTCAGCTTTAGCATCAGTCCTTCCAAAGAACACCCAGGGCTGATCTCCTTTAGAATGGACTGGTTGGATCTCCTTGCAGTCCAAGGGACTCTCAAGAGTCTTCTCCAACACCACACTTCAAATGCATCAATTCTTCGGAGCTCAGCTTTCTTAACAGTCCAACTCTCACATCCACACATGACCACAGGAAAACCATAGCCTTGACTAGATGGACCTTTGTTGGCAAAGTAATGTCTCTGCTTTTGAATATGCTATCTAGGTTGGTCACAACTTTCCTTCCAAGGAGTAAGCGTCTTTTAATTTCATGGCTGCAGTCATCATCTACAGTGATTTTGGAGCCCAAAAAAATAAAGTCTGACACTGTTTCCACTGTTTCCCCATCTATTTCCCATGAAGTGATGGGACCAGATGCCATGATCTTCGTTTTCTGAATGTTGAGCTTTAAGCCAACTTTTTCACTCTCCTCTTTCACTTTCATCAAGAGGCTCTTTAGTTCCTCTTTATTTTCTGCCATAAGGGTGGTGTCATCTTCTCCCAGAAATCTTGATTCCAGCTTGTAAAACTCTTTCTAACAAAGAGATTTTTCCAAGACACTATTATTCCAATTCCTTTCAAAAAATAAATTTTATTGACTTCTTACCATTATGAAAATAACGCATGATTAACACGGAAAAGTTGGGAAATAAAAGTGGAAGAAGCTAAAATTATTCATCCTAGTCCACCAGGATCAACTAATGTCAATGGTTTGATACATTTCCTTCCAGTTTTATTCCTCTTACTGGATTACTTTTATTCTAAAAGTAAATATAACAAGAAAGATATGAGGCCAAACCTTTATAAAGAAATTAATCCTGTCAAAGAAACTAACACAAGATCTAAACAAATGTAAAGACCACAAAATCACTGAAAATTAGAACACATATTTAAGTTAATTATAACCATAAAACCAGTATGCTTTGCTTTTATTTGATTATTTTTAATAAAATTCCTTTAAAATGCATATGGAACTATATATATATATATATATATATATATATATATATATATATATGAATTCTAAGTGTTGAAAACTAGACCAAATTAAGAAGAAGAAGAATATAGGGAGAGGCTTTAACCTGACAGATATTAAAACATATTACACAAAGCAGTTATATACAAAGCAATCAAAGGCCTGGCAATAGATAAACAGAGAAAAAACTTTAAACAGATATTAGTATATGTGAAAATTTAATTTACTAGAGAAAAGACAGTTCACTGGCTATGTGGTGCTTAAACAACTGGCTATCCATCTAAAAGAAAATACAGTTAGAACTGCAAGCTTTATAGAAAAATAAATTCCAAATGGGAAAATACTAAAATATTTAAAAATAGAAAAAATAGAATTTAGAATTTAAATTAGAAGAAAATTTAAGAAAATTGGTGGGAAGATCTTGTAAAGTAAGATAGGCAATCCAGATTCTGTAAAGAGAGAGAGATAAATGTGATATCAAAGATTTTTTAAAATTCTGTGGAGGAATAAAATTAAAAAATAAAATCAAAGAACAAATTGTTGAAGGGGAAAGATCTAACTAACATAATCTTCAAAATCTATAATATTCGAGAGGCTTTAAAAATTAATAAGTAAAATAGCAACCATATAAGGGGCCAAGGATATACACAGGTAATTGATAGATAAGGATATCCATAGGAATCATAATAATATAAATAGATGCTCAACCTCATTAGAAAATTTAAATTAATAAGGCCTACTCCTTAGACTAGCAAAAATTAGGAAGTAGAGAAATAGGAGAGTTGGTGGAAATGTGAGGAAAATTATATTCTCAAACATTGCTAATGGGAATGTGATTTGCTGTTATATTTTTAGAAAATAATATGGGAAAACCCATTAAAATTTAAAAATACACATATCCTTTGAACCAGTAATTTTACTTCTGGGAATTAGACCATAAAAATAAAACCACCAAGAGCTAAGAATATGTATCTATAGATACTTGTAGTAAAAACATTTTTTATGTGTTGAACACTATTCACAACAGAATGTCCATTAATAGCAGAATACCTGAGTAAATTTTAGCAAATTTGTACATCATACAACTGTGGAAAAGAATAAGGGATCTTTCTCAGACTCAGAATTTCCAAGATGTATTTCAGAGTGAGAAAACCAAGACAGAGTAATACACACACACATATACACTCATGCATGTATAGCCTGACCCACATTTTAAGATAAGTAGGAACCATTCCCTTGTACAATAGTGTATATTATAGTGTGTGACCATGGAGAAATACATAGAACACACCAAGCTGTATTCACTGGTTTCTCTGAAGGAGTGTAGGCAAAGCAAAAAAGAAGGAAAAAAGGAAGAAGAAAGACAAAAAATAATAGAAGCTACACATGACAGAACAACAGAAGAAAATATAGGAAATAAAACTCTATCTATTATCTTAATAGAAACAATGAATAACAGGGTAAGTTCGTGGACAGGGACCAGGAGTGATGTGACCGAATAGAATAATAATTTGGTTTCTAGGTGGGATTAAGACAATTTTTGCTTGGAGTTTTTAAGGAGAGTTTCTGAAATATAATATTTCAGAAGGAAATAAGAGAAATCTGGCAGTACCCTTTCAAGAACCTTAAAAGTAGCTTTGACTTTGGACACTATATTTTCACCTTTAGAAATTATTTTTAAGGAGAGAAATAGAGTTGTAGATAAAATGCGTGTTGCAACACCTGATTAATTTAATAAATTCTACAAGATAAAACATAATTTCAATTTGCAAAATCCATACTGTGCATATGTGTATATACATATGTGTGCAGATTTTGTATATATGCTATCGGATCAGATCAGTTGCTCAGTTGTGTCCAACTCTTTGTGACCCCATGAATCACAGCACGCCAGGCCTCCCTGTCCATCACCAACTCCCGGAGTTCACTCAGACTCACGTCCATCAATTCGGTGATGCCATCCAGCCATCTCATCCTCTTTTGTCCCCTTCTCCTCCTGCCCTCAATCCTTCCCAGCATCAGAGTCCTTTCCAATAAGTCAACTCTTCACATGAGGTGGCCAAAGTATTGGAGTTTCAGCTTTAGCATCAGTCCTTCCAAAGAACACCCAGGGCTGATCTCCTTTAGAATGGACTGATTGGATCTCCTTGCAGTCCAAGGGACTCTCAAGAGTCTTCTCCAACACCACACTTCAAAAGCATCAATTCTTCGGAGCTCAGCTTTCTTCACAGTCCAACTCACATCCATATATGACCACAGGAAAAACATAGACTTAACTAGATGAACCTTTATTGGCAAAGTAATGTCTCTGCTTTTGAATATGCTATCTAGGTTGGTCATAACTTTCCTTCCAAGGAGTAAGCATCTATTAATTTCATGGCTGCAGTCACCATCTGCAGTGATTTTGGAGCCCGAAAAATAAAGTGTGACACTGTTTCCACTGTTTCCCCATCTATTTCCGGTGAAGTGATGGGACCAGTTGCCATGATCTTCGTTTTATGAATGTTGAGCTTTAAGCCAACTTTTTCACTATCCACTTTCACTTTCATCAAGAGGCTTTTTAGTTCCTCTTTATTTTCTGCCATAAGGGTGGTGTCATCTGCATATCTGAGGTGATTGATATTTCTCCTGGCAATCTTGATTTCAGCTTGTGTTTCTTCCAGTCCAGCGTTTCTCATGATGTACTCTGCATATAAGTTAAATAAGCAGTGTGACAATATACAGCCTTGATGTACTCCTTTTCCTATTTGGAACCAGTCTGTTGTTCCATGTCCAGTTCTAACTGTTGCTTCCTGACTTGCATACAAATTTCTCACAAATACTATACAAATATTTTAATCCAAATCCAAGATACAACATAATTTTAATCCATAAAAGATATACTTTCTGTGTGTACATGTAATAAGTATGCTTTTTGCAAATGGAAATTTGTGTTATATTTTAGGGTTTTGTTAACATTATGCGGCTTCCCAGGTGGCCCTGGTGGTAAAGAACCTGCTTGCCAATGCAGGAAGACAAAACAGAGGCTGGCTCAATCCCTAGGTTGGAAAGATCCCCTGGAGGAGGGCACAGCAACCCACTCCAGTATTACTGCCTGGAGAATCCTATGGATAGAGAAGTCTGGCAGGCTAAAGTACCTAGGGTTGCACAGAGTCAAATGTAACTGAAGCAACTTAGCACACACACATTAGCCCAGCATCTCCTAGATTAACAACTTGTCCCTCAAATAGCATCTATAGGATTTGAGAATACTACACATGCTCAAATTTTGAGGATGAATCACACACATAGCCAGTGCCCAGAGATACTACATAGAAAGCCTTCCTATGAAAACCAGCAAAGTCATTTTTTAACACTACCCTTACTGAACTTCTCACCTCTCTGCCTTTTGGCTAAGATAAAATGTAGTACGGGGGCTTCCCTGGTCGCTCAGTGGTAAAGAATCCACCTGCTGGAGCAGGAGCTGCAAGAGAGGTGGGTTCGATCTCCAAGGAGCCTGGTGGGCTACAGTCCATGGGGTCACAAAGAGTTGGACAGGACTGGGCACTAGTGAATAACATTCATAGTTTATTTCTTCAGATTTCCAGTTAGAGCAGATATCTCTAGTTCGATCTGAGCTCTCAAAATTGGAAACACTTCCTCTGTTCTTTCTCCATTGGTTTTCCTCCTGGGTAGAAAGATTTCAGCTGAATCATAAGGGGAAGGCACTGGTGTTAAGACAAACAGGCCTGTAGCAAAGGGAGCTAGTGAGGTCTCATGGCACGGCAAGGACAACCAGTAACAGGTTTTCTGTTCTTATCCCAGAAAACCTTCCCTAACAGGCCAACAAGGTAAACATCAACCCAAGACACTGACAAAGATTCCAGGCTACATCTTGTCCCCATGGTCCAGTGGGATTGAAGAAAGATTAACAGAAACACAGGTGGATTTCTTTAAAATACACCAGCCAATCTCTTCCATTGCCAAAGCAATTGGAAGAACTGTGTTCGACATACTTGTGTTGAGCAAAATTCAAGAAACTCTTAAAAATCTTTTTAGTATTCAACTAGTAGCAAAATCCTCTTCGTGGATCACTGCCTTGTCATGGTAAAGAGGCTTGTGTAACTCAGCTGAAGCTATGAGCCATGCTGTGCAGGGCCACCCAAGATACACAGGTCATACTGGAGAGTTCTGACAAAGCGTGGTTCACTGGAAGAAGAAATGGCAAACCACTCCAGTATTCTTTCTGGGAGAACCCCATGAACAGTATGAAAAGGCAGAAAGATACAACACCAGAAGATGAGCCCCCTAGTCTGGAAGGTGTCCAGTATGCTACTGAGAAAGTGTGGAGGGCGATTGGTAATAGCTCCCGAAGGAATGAAGTGGCTGGGCCAAAGCAGAAACAGCGCTCAGTTGCAGAGTGTCTAGTGGTGAAAGTAAAGTCTGATGCTGTAAAGAAAAACGTTGCCTAGGAACCTGGAATGTTAGGTCCATGAATCAAGATAAATTGGATGTAGTCAAGCTGGAGATGGCAGGAGTGAACATCAACATCTTAGGAATCAGCTAATGGGATCACAGAGTTGGACACAACTTAACAACTGAACGACAAAGCACCAAACTATTTACACTTTCGTGTGCAATAGCATCACTAAAAAAAAAAAAAAAGTGTTAGTCGCTCAGTCATGTCCAACTCTTTGCCACCCCATGGACTGAGCCCACAAGGCTCCTCTGTCCGTGGAATTCTCTAGGCAAGCATATGGGTGTGAGTAACCATTCATTTCTCCGGGGGAACTTAAATAGATGCCCAAACAATGGCTACATGTTTTAATGGGAAGAAAATGTGGAAATGAATATTTCCTCAGCTGATTCTAGCTCCCAGCATCTGGCTGTCTTTGGTATCATAGAACCCAAACTTCCATATGACTAAGATTTTCACTTCTTATGAGAACATGTTGCTGTTGTATACATATAGCTTCATACTGGATAGAAAATTCTAATCCATCTTGCTACTGTGTGTCAGGTCAACAATATGAATAGAAAACTACTATAATTAGCTGTGTAAGATTGTAATGTAGACAGGTCAAAATGAATTGAATGAACCAAATTGAATCTTTTAGACTTAACCAACCATAATCAAAGTGTGTATTCAGGGCTCTTGTTAGCACATATCCAGACAGATAAATTAATAAAAGAAGTCCCTTCTCTTTGCTCCTGGCATAAAGCCAGGAATTACAATAAATGATACTAGAGTATATTTACTGGGTTGCAATTTACTTAGAGACAAGATTAAAGCCAAAAGATAGAGTCAAAACCAGGAGAAATCATAGCAAATAGATACCAGTAAGAATGAAATAGAGCAGAAAAGTAATTTGACCCAAATGGAGAGTGAAGAGAGGATAAAGGTAGCTTATTTGATAGTGAAAATGAGCACATATTGTTATATTGTATTCAATTCTTGGTTATTCATGTGTGATTTACCAATTTTTTGGATTATCCTTCCCTTTGCCAGTCTTCATACATGCATCTGAGTAATCTCCTGCCATCTTTAATTCATATGTGTCCAGGGAACCCCAAAATAATGTTTACCATTAACCTACTTCAAACTCACTTAGCAAAGCAAACTTGATGGTATGGCTGTGGTTTATTGACCAAAGACCCCCTTCACCTCTCTAGAAATCAAATCTGATGACACATGTTCACTCATGAGAGAGAAGTCAGAATGGGAATTGAACTTGGTAAATGAGAATACCAGTCAACTAATCCTCGCCTATTGTCTTTTTGCTAAGTTAAATTGACCCAGATACAATCAGTCAACTCCATTAAGTGTTATTTACAGGAAGGAAAGCATACTGATGGTTGATGAAAACCAGAAAAGTCACTGCCCAAAGTCTGTAAAGGCTCACACTCAGAGCTCTTGACTTGAGTGGATGGGTTCTAAACAAAAAAAAAAAAAAAAAAAAAAAAGGAATCATAAGAATTTTTTCCAGGCAATAGGGAAACAGATATTTTACAGTGCAAATTTGAGCTCCTCATTTCAGTGGATTATAAGGTTCTCAAGGGAAGGGACTTTTTAAAATACTGCCTCTGTACTTCCTTCAGTATTGAAGCCCTTTGCCTGCAAGCATCATCTGAAAATTCATGTTTATAGTGGCCAAGATCTGAAGTTACTTTTCCAAGTTCAAGTCTTGTTAATAACTGGGTGACCCTCAGCAAATCACTTGATTACTGAGTGAGCCCTCCCTAGAAATTGGGGGTAATGATACCCATTCCTAGAGATGTTGTAATGACTAAGTAAGGTATTCTCTGTAAGGTGCAAACACTATGATGGGCAGAAAAAGGGATCAATCCATGAATGGGTAGTATTGCTGTCAATATTACCATTACCTGATTGACTGACCCCAGGGATGAGCAAAGAAGATCATAAAAGAAACAATCCTTTAAAGAATTGATTATTTAAATTAGAGAGTTGGATCTTTAAGAAAAAGAAAGAAGACTTCCCTGGTGGTCCAATGGTTAGAAATTTGCCTGCCAATGCAGGGGACACAGATTCAGTCTCTGGTCCAGGAAGATTCCACATACAGCAGAGCAACGAAGCCTGAGCACCACAACTACCGAAGCCCATATGCCTTAGAGCCTGTGGTCAGCAACGAGAGGCCACTGCAATGAGAAGCCGGAGCACTGCAGCTAGAGAAAACCCACACACAGCAACAAATACCCAGCACAGCCAAAAATAAAGAAAGAAAAAGTTTAAATTTCTAAAAATGAAAGAAACAATGGTAGCAGACAACCCCACGTGTGGGCACTACACTAACCTATTAACATATTTTATGCATTTTATTCTTAGGCTTTAGATTCTTTCAAGACCAACATTTACTGTTCATAAAGCCAAATAACTTTCAGAGAGGGAGAAACACTGATGCTCTGTGTTATTTACAACTAGAAAGGCAATAAAAATTGGGGAGGAGTGATTTTGGTGTTATTACCCAAGAGACACAAGATATAAGAATAACAAGCCCCAGGTTCATGGCCTGTAGAACCTCAGTGGTTTTGTTCAGACCTCTTTCATAGACCCAGCAAAAGCACACTCTCAGGACTTTTCAGGATAATCAGCTTCTGATCCAGGACCTCAAAGAGTGAAGAGAAATTCAAGATCATTCCGAGAATGACAAGTGTATAGAAACCCAACAGTTGAGGAAAGGAGTGTGTGTGTGTGTGTTGGTCACTAAGTCATGTCCAATTCTTTGCAACCCCATGGACTGTAGCTGTCCAGGCTTTTCTGTCCATGGAGTTCTCCAGGCAAGAATACTGGAGTGGGTTGCCATTTGCTTCTACAGGAGATCTTCCCCACCCAGGGACTGAACCCAGGTCTTCTGCATTGTGGGCAAATTCTTTAACATCTGAGCCACCAGGGAAGATCTGGAAAATTATGGGAGGGAAGGAGTAATAGCCTTGAAAATTGTGTAGGAACCAAATACCCAATGGTTTGCATTAGCTCTACTTTCTTCAGTCCCAGCTGAGTAGAGGATTCATTTTTTGGTTAAAAACCTTTTTCTTTCTTCCTCCTCATTGTCTATCTCCTTGTTCTCCAAACTAGATGTCTGCACTAGGCTGGTGAGTAGCTATGAGCACTGTCTCATTGGAAGTAAGAGACTCCAGCTGTTCATCCTGTTCTCAGTTCTCTGATTCACATGAGAGTTCCTTCATAGGTGCTCAGACTCTTAATACAGGATTAGAACTAGAGCTGTCTAGAATTCCAAAGCCAGAGGAGGTTTTGCAGGGCTTCTAAATAGGCAGTGGACTTCCCAGGTGGGGCTAGTGGTAAAGAATCTGCCTGCCAATGCAGGTGACGCAGGAGACTCGGGTTTGATCCCTGGGTCAGGAAGATCCCCTGGAGGAGGAAATGGCACTCCACTATTCTTGCCAGGAGAATCCTATGGACAGAGGAGCCTGGAGAGCTACAGTCCATGAGGTCGCAGAAAGTTGACATAATTGAGTGTCTGAGCAGCAGCACCTAACAGCCAGCCCCTTGCATTCAGGCTCGGTAGGTTCCATGGACCCAGGAACAATAATGCACCCCCACTCTCAGAAGACTGACCCGACCAGTCCCGCTGCACTTCTGAGGACAGTGGCCAAGCCTGGCATTGGTGATGTTAACATTTTGGTTAGTCACAAAATAAAGAAACCTTCATTTCCTATAAATAAAGAAACCATTTCCTATACAGCCGGTCTAATGGAAAATTTTCCTGAAATACGTCATTAAAGCAGGCCAGTTCTACAATGAAGAAGTGACCTCACTGAGTAGTTATATGCCAGTTTGATCCTTGGAGAAATCAGGGTTTACTCCACTGGCATCTCTAGCTGATTTTCAGACAAACCTAGGTTCTGCCCCCCAACCCTCCCTTGTAATTTGGGCAGGTTACATAAAAATAAACCTTCCAGTATTACTCCATTGACTCAGACTTCCTGTGGTTTTAAACATTTTGAAGGATAGCATGGTATTTACAGACCTGAAGAGCTTTAATCTTTTATATCACATGCTAGTACTGGATTAGAGTTCCAGAAAAACATCTATTTCTGCTTTATTGACTATGCCAAAGCCTTTGACTGTGTGGAACACAACAAACTGTGGAAAATTCTAGAAGAGATGGGAATACCAGACCATCTGACCAAGCTCTTGAGAAATCTGTATGCTGGTCAGGAAGCAACAGTTAGAACTGGACGTGGAACAACAGACTGGTTCCAAATAGGAAAAGGAGTACGTCAAGACTGTATATTATCACCCTGCTTATTTAACGTCTATGCAGAGTACATCATGAGAAATGCAGGGCTGGAAGAAGCACAAGCTGGAATCAAGATTGCCAGGAGAAATATCAATCACCTCAGATATGCAGATGACACCACGCTTATGGCAGAAAATAAAGAGGAACTAAAGAGCCTCTTGATGAAAGTGAAAGAGGAGACTGAAAAAGTTGGCTTAAAGCTCAACATTCAGAACACTAAGACCATGGCATCTGGTCCCATCACTTCATGGGAAATAGATTGGGAAACAGTGGTAACAGTGTCAGACTTTACTTTTGGGGGCTCCAAAATCACTGCAGATGGTGATTGCAGCCATGAAATTAAAAGACGCTTCCTCCTTGGAAGGTAAGTTATGACCAACCTAGATAGCATATTAAAAAGCAGAGACATTACTTTGCCAACAAGGTCCATTTAGTCAAGGCTATGGTTTTTCCAGTGGTCATGTATGGATGTGAGAGTTGGACTGTGAAGAAAGCTGAGCTCCGAAGAATTGATGCTTTTGAACTGTGGTGTTGGAGAAGACTCTTGAGAGTCCCTTGGACTGCAAGGAAATCCAACCAGTCCATCCTAAAGGAGATCTGTCCTGGGTGTTCATTGGAAGGACTGATGTTGAAGCTGAAGCTCCAATACTTTGGCCACCTCATGCGAAGAGTTGACTCATTGGAAAAGACCCTGATGCTGGGAGGGATTAGGGGAAGGAGGAGAAGGGGACGACAGAGGATGAGATTGTTGGATGGCATCGCCGACTCAATGGACATGAGTTTGAGTAAACTCCAGAAGTTGGTGTTGGACAGGGAGGCCTGGTGTGCTGCAGTCCATGGGGTTGCAAAAAGTCAGATGTGACTGAGCGACTGAACTGAACTGAACTGGATTCACAAACTGCTAAATAAATAGCCTCTCAGATTGGTTTCTAGGCAATGGTGGCAATTTGTATTTTCACTGTAATGTATGCACAGCTTTTCAAGAGTTTTGCTAACTAGTTTAGAAATGTTCCATGGAAAAAATGAGGAATGGACTGGAAAGCCAGTAATTTTCTCTTTTAAATTTTAAGAAAAAACAATGCAATTACTTGGTGATCACAAATAAAGTGAAATGGTTTCTTGTCCACCTAATATTAGCTTTTTTTCCCCTTATGAACTTGCCAATTGACACTTTGAATAACTGTATTCAATAGAAAGGATTCTCAATGACTGAGAATATAAGAATCATGTCTCTGTTTTGAGGTAGGTAATTGAATAAATGAAGGTTATATTTGGAAGATGTTCTCCTATTTTAGGGTTAAGTTAAACACACACACTGACCCACAGACATGGAAAACAAAACTATGGTTACCAACAGGGAAAGGGTATGGTATAAATTAGGAGTTTCAGAGTATCATATACATACCACTATATATAAAACAGATAATCAATGAGGACCTACTGTATAACACAGGGAACTAAACTCAGTATTTTGTAATAACCTATAAGGGAAAAGAACCTGAAAAAGAATATATATATAATAGATGGTGAAACAGTGGAAACAGTGGCAGACTTTATTTTTCTAGGCTACAAAATCACTGCAGATCGTGACTGCAGCCATGAAATTAATAGACGCTTACTCCTTGGAAGGAAAGTTATGACCAGCCTAGACAGCATATTGAAAACCAGAGACATTACTTTGCCAACAAAGGTCCATCTAGTCAAGGCTATGGTTTTTCCAGTGGTCATGTATGGATGTGAGAGTTGGACTGTGAAGAAAGCTGAGTGCCGAAGAATTGATGCATTTGAAGCGTGGTGTTGGAGAAGACTCTTGAGAGTCCCTTGGACTGCAAGGAAATCCAACCAGTCCATTCTGAAGGAGATCAGCCCTGGGATTTCTTTGGAAGGAATGATGCTAAAGTTGAAACTCCAGGACTTTGGCCACCTCATTCGAAGAGTTGACTCATAGGAAAAGACTCTGATGCTGGGAGGGATTGGGGGCAGGAGGAGAAGGGGACAACAGAGGATGAGATGGCTGGATGGCATCACCGACTCAACGGATGTGAGTCTGAGTGAACTCCCGGAGTTGGTGATGGACAGGGAGGCCTGGCGTGCTGCGATTCATGGGGTCACAAAGAGTCGGACACGACTGAGCGACTGAACTGAACTGAACTGATGTATATATTTGCATGTATAACTGGATCGTTCTCTATACACCTGAAACAACACAAAATTGTAAATGTTTTATCCTTCTATAAAACACTTAAGCACACACACATTTTGCTTCCTATTAGCACAAGTGGCAAAAGAAAAAGGAGGTTGTGAAATTCAAATAAGGAAATGTTCTTACTTACTAGTAGCTATGGTAGAGCTCTGAGGGGGAGAAGAGTAAAATAAAAGAGCTTTAAAAAAAAAAGTTTGGGCTTTCTGTATGTGAAGTGGACTACTGAGCATTGTAGATACATTGGTTAACATCCCTGATCACACATAAAGAAACTTGGATCGCACCGTGCATACAGAGGATGTAGCTTACAGACTGTGTCCTGAACCTGATCTCAAGAAACACATCAATTACCCTGATCAGTTACTGCTCCGCCCCTGGCAAAACACATTTGATAATCAGAGAAACTAAATGAAAAACCCTCCTTCAAACCGAATGGCTGAATTAGGTCTAACGTATTTACGGAAGAAGACAGGAGAGAAAAAAAAAAAGAAAGAAAACTAAAATATTCACATATGTCTCAGTGGTGATTCCAAATCCAGATTAATATCTACATCCTTTCTCAAAAAGAGCTTGCTAAGATGTGGTGCTACAATCCTAGACAATGAGAAGAAGTTTGTATGCTTAAGTCTCCTAGTTTGCATCCTCGTTTTGTTTCTAACGGTGAGGGAAAGGCTTGTGTGGGTGGTTTCTAGACATTTTCATAATTAAAAGTGGTTTGATTATTTGCATAAATTAAACAAGGTGGTTGAAGATAAAGCAGTCTCAATTATCAATAAGTTTTGGTGAATCGATGTTTCATGTAACTGTTCAGCTCAAAATTTCCTGGTCGTTGTTGTTCTTCAGTTGCTCAGTCGTGTCTGACTCTTTGCGACCCCAAGGACTGCAGTGTAGGACACCAGGCTTCCCTGTCCATCACCAACTCCTAGAGCTTGCTCAAACTCATGTCCATCGAGTCAGTGGTGCCATCCAACCATCTGCTGTCCTCTGTCATCCCCTTTTCCTCCTTCCTTCAATCTTTCCAGCATCAGGTTCTTTTCCAGTGAGTTGGCTCTTCACATCAGGTGGCCAAAGTACTAGAGCTTCAGCTTCAGCATCAGTCCTTCCAATGAATATTCAGAGTTGGTTCTTTTAGGATTGACTGGTTTGATCTCCTTGCTGTTTAAGGGACCCTCAAGAGTCTTCTCCAACACCACAGTTCGAAAGTATCAATTCTTTGGTGCTCAGCCTTCTTTACGGACCAGCTCTCACATCTGCACATGACTCCCTGATCATAGTCTTTTACAAAGCTAAGGAAGGCATAAGATATTTACCATGGATGCCGTGAGCAAGCAATCACGCGAAATTCATAGACCACCACCCACCCTACCAACTCAGGTCCATAGGATGAATTCTGTTTTTGTAGATCAATTTTGCTATTAGAGCAAAAAATGCTGGCCCACAGCATCTCCAAACATGAGTTCACCAGAAGCTGACTTGAACCTCTGGTGGCTGTGTTATATGGATATATCACAGAGATTCAGACATTGCTCTATGACAGGAAAAGCAGTCCCTACACAGAGTGAGTGAGAAATTTAACAATGCCACTTAATACACACATTCATATTATTTACAAAACAACTTTCTTAATCCTTACTTCATGCAAAATTCTTCTTGAATTTTTACTTTATATAAGGTTTCCAATGGTCTCCCTAGCAGTACTTCAAGAATATTCCATGGGCAATTTTCACTGTGAATTTCAAACATCAGCCTGAGCTATTGAAAAAAGGCCCTGGGTTATTTTTTGGGTGTTTTTTTTTCCCAAATGCTGTATACGATGGCTTTCAAAGTACAAGACATGATAGAGTGAAAAAATATTAACTTCATAACTTGTTTTTCTCTCTGTAATACTAGCCTGACTGTGTTTTTTCTTAATTCTAAGCAACAGGGAATCTAATTTATGAACTTTTTCTCAATAAAAAAACAACAAATGGAAAGTTTAATGTTGAATTAAGGAGTTTTCAAGATTAGCAGGTACACAATGACAGATTTATAGGGGTCAAGGAATGACAACTATATTTTAGGTCTAGGAAACATCTGCTCAGAGTAAGTAGTTTATGGTTTCCATTTCAAATAGAAGAAAAAAATGACATTGATCTAAGACTTTGGTAGTTTTATTTTTTATCTTTTAACCAAAGATAATACAAACCCTATTCCAGTGGGTTTGTACTATTCCTTGATAAATTCTATGGACATCAAGGAGATACAGAAATTACCACATAAGGAAATGATAAAGGTAAGGGAGAATCAAAGTTTTCAATGGAAAGTTCGTAAGCCTATGCTGTAGGTGGAAAAGGTTAATTAAATATAACGTTCAATTCATCTAAAATGTATTCTCCATGTAAGACAATAGAGTGCTTGGGCTTCCTCAGTCACCTCGACATACTAATCTAAAATAGTAAAATCCCTGGGACTACTCAAAAATCAGCATGTCACAGATAGTAATTCAGATACAGAGAAATTTTGCACAAATACACAACAACCTTGGTAATGAATTCATCTTTTTTTTAACTCTAGTCTTTATACTCATTCTAGATAATTACATGAAGCCAGGAATTGGCTGTTATCCAGTGACTGTGGACTGTGGACACTGACCAAACTGTTTGACATTTTACCCCCTTCCCTTCTATTTTCAGTCCACATTTTCCCTCCATGGTGACTTTCTGGTTATGTATTATCTGGTTTTGGCAGTCTTTACTGCCCACTTCAGATAATTGCTCAACTCTCAACTTGGCTTCTTGCTGGGTAGGCTTGACCTAAGAGAATGGATGAAGAGAGAGCCAGCATTTTCCTTTGATCTCACAGAGCTCAGGATTCTATTATATAATCTGCCATAAATCCTGGCAACAGAGATTGACATCAACATCCAACCTTGCCATAATATGACAGTCCTCATTGATTCATTATTAAATCCTGACATTTCTTAATTAACATGAACTCAGTACTTCAGTTCATCAGTGATAAGACTTTTTTTAAGTTGCCTTCTCAATATTTTTAAGGGTTTCCTTGATTAATTTTTCTCTTCTGCAATCTAAGCCTTAAATGCCAAATGTTCTAATTGGCTATCTGCCTCTAAGGTTTAAGCTCACAGATGTTTCCTTGTGGCCCTAGCAAATACCACTCCTCTGAGAATAAGTTTGATAAACAAAATTGGCAATAAATTTAGAACTGAAGAGCTGGATAAGAAATTTAAGGACAGCCCTTGTTAGTTACACTTTCGTAAATCTACAAACTTGTCTAGAGTACTCAATTCTCAAATATCGGTGTTGGTGAATTCTAGAAATCCCATCAACAAATTGGAGCCTTAAGCAATCCAAAAACTTTCTTCGACTTAACAGTATAAACCCCTTCCCCTACTGAGCTTTTCACCATGGCTGTTATCAAGTGGAAAATTGGTGCACTTCAGTTTCGCTTCTCTTCCAAGTGCCGAGGGAGGAGTCAAATGGACAGACCCCAGATGGTGAGAAGAAAGTGAAGCAAGGGCCCTGTGTAATCTGAACATAGATAATTTGTGAGCTGCTCTGAATGATTAATACTCAACTCTATTAATATTGCTTATGCAACATGAATGCCATAGTAAGCAGGAGACTTTGCTTTCTGCTTTTTCATTTCCTAGAAAACAACATTCTTCTACGAAACCTTTCCCTCACAAACTAAATTTGGAAATACCTCTTGGCTTGATTTGTGAAGCCTAAATAATCTGGAGGGGTAGGCCCACAGACCAATGTGAGCAATGTTCCTCATGCTGAATGTTATGATGTCACCCTGTCCCTGTACTTTTCTGCTTAAAATAAAATGCCCCAACATTGCCCACCAGGGAGCATCCTCAGGAGTGGAGTATTATCACTTGAGATTTATTGTAACTGAAATCAAATTATTTAGTGTGCTTGGCCTTCCCCCCGCCAACTCCCAACCCTGAACAAGTCTTTGCCTTTTCTTTTTTTTTTTTTTTTTTTTAATTGGTATCCTTGCCTCCGAGAGGAGCTACCCACATCCAAGGTCAGGGGTGGCGTGCGGGAGGAGCTACCCCACGCCCAAGGCCAGGGGCGGCAGCCGAGAGGAGCAACCCCACATCCAAGGAGCGGTGGCTGCGCAGGTAAAGGAGGGCCTAGAGGAGCTATTCCATGTTCAAGGTCAGGAGGGGTGTCAGTGAGGAGATACCCCTCGTCCAAGGTAAGGAGCAGCGGCTGCGCTTTGCTGGAGCAGCCGTGAAGAGATACCCCACATCCAAGGTAAGAGAAACCCAAGTAAGACTGTAGGTGTTGCAAGAGGGCATCACAGGGCAGACACACTGAAACCATAATCACAGAAAACTAGTCAACCTAATCACACTAGGACCACAGCCTTGTCTAACTCAATGAAACTAAGCCATGCCCTGTGGGGCCACCCAAGACAGGCAGGTCATGGTGGAGAGGTCTGACAGAATGAGGTCCACTGGAGAAGGGAATGGCAAACCACTTCAGTATTCTTGCCTTGAGAACCCCATGAACAGTATGAAAAGGCAAAATGATAGGATACTGAAGGAGGAAATCCCCAGGTCAGTAGGTGCCCAATATGCTACTAGAGATCAATAGAGAAATAACTCCAGAAAGAATGAAGGGATGGAGCCAAAGCAAAAACAATACCCAGCTGTGGATGTGACTGGTGATAGAAGCAAGGTCCGGATGCTGTAAAGAGCAATATTGCATAGGAACCTGGAATGTCAGGTCCATGAATCAGGACAAATTGGAAGTGGTCAAACAGGAGATGGCAAGAGTGAATGTCGACATTCCAGGAATCAGCGAACTCAAATGGACTGGAATGGGTGAATTGAACTCAGATGACCATTATATCTACTACTGCGGGCAGGAATCCCTTAGAAGAAATGGAGTAGCCATCATGGTCAACAAAAGAGTCCAAAATGCAGTACTTGGATGCAATCTCCAAAACGACAGAATGATCTGTTTGTTTCCAAGGCAAACCATTCAATATCACAGTAATCCAAGTCTATGCCCCAACCAGGAATGCTGAAGAAGTTGAAGTTGAACGGTTCTATGAAGACCTACAAGACCTTTTAGAACTAACACCCAAAAAAGATGTCCTTTTCATTATAGGGGACTGGAATGCAAAAGTAGGAAGTCAAGAAACACCTGGAGTAACAGGAAAATTTGGCCTTGGAATACGGAATGAAGCAGGGCGAAGGCTAATAGAGTTTGGCCAAGAGAATGCACTGATCATAACAAACACCCTCTTCCAACAACACAAGAGAAGACTCTACACATGGACATCACCAGATGGTCAACACCGAAATCAGACTGATTATATTCTTTGCAGCCAAAGATGGAGAAGCTCTATACAGTCAGCAAAAACAAGACCGGGAACTGACTGTGGCTCAGATCATGAACTCCTTATTGACAAATTCAGACTTAAATTGAAGAAAGTGGGGAAAACCACTAGACCATTCAGGTATGACCTAAATCAAATCCCTTATGATTATACAGTGGAAGTGAGAAATAGATTTAAGGGCCTAGATCTGATAGATAGAGTGCCTGATGAACTATGGAATGAGGTTCGTGACATTGTACAGGAGACAGGATCAAGACCATCCCCATGGAAAAGAAATGCAAAAGAGTAAAATGGCTGTCTGGGGAGGCCTTACAAATAGCTGTGAAAAGAAGAGAAATGAAAAGCAAAGAAGAAAAGGAAAGATATAAGCATCTGAATGCAGAGTTCCAAAGAATAGCAAGAAGAGATAAGAAAGCCTTCCTCAGCAATCAATGCAAAGAAATAGAGGAAAACAACAGAATGGGAAAGGCTAGAGATCTCCTCAAGAAAATTAGAGATACCAAGGGAATATTTCATGCAAAGATGGGCTTGATAAAGGACAGAAATGGTATGGACCTATCAGAAGCAGAAGCTATTAAGAAGAGGTGGCAAGAATACACAGAAGAACTGTACAAAAAAGATCTTCACGACCAAGATAATCATGATGGTATGATCACTGACCTAGAGCCAGACATCCTGGAATGTGAACTCAAGTGGGCCTTAGAAAGCATCACTACAAACAAAGCTCGTGGAGGTGATGGAATTCCAGTTGAGCTATTTCAAATCCTGAAAGATGATGCTGTGAAAGTGCTGCACTCAATATGCCAGCAAATTTGGAAAACTCAGCAGTGGCCACAGGACTGGAAAAGGTCAGTTTTCATTCCAAGCCCAAAGAAAGGCCATGCCAAAGAATGCTCAGACTACTGCACAATTGCACTCATCTCACACGCTAATAATGCTCAAAATTCTCCAAGCCAGGCTCAGGAATACGTGAACTGTGAACTTCCAGATGTTCAAGCTGGTTTTAGAAAAGGCAGAGGAACCAGAGATCAAATTGCCAACATCCACTGGATCATTGAAAAAACAAGAGAGTTCCAGAAAAAAAACATCTATTTCTGCTTTATTGACTATGCCAAAGCCTTTGACTGTGTGGATCACAATAAACTGTGGAAAATTCTGAAAGAGATGGGAATACCAGACCACCTGATCGGCCTCTTGAGAAACCTATATGCAGGTCAGGAAGCAACAGTTAGAACTGGACATGGAACAACAGACTGGTTCCAAATAGGAAAAGGAGTACGTCAAGGCTGTATATTGTCACCTTGCTTATTTAACTTATGTGTAGAGTACATCATGAGAAACGCTGGGCTGGAGGAAGCATAAGCTGGAATCAAGATTGCCAGGAAAAATATCAATAACCTCAGATATGCAGATGACACCCCCTTATGGCAGAAAGTGAAGAGGAACTAAAGAGCCTCTTGATGAAAGTGAAAGAGGAGAGTGAAAAAGTTGGCTTAAAGCTCAACATTCAGAACACTAAGATCATGGCATCTGGTCCCATCACTTCATGGCAAATAGATGGGGAAACAGTGGTAACAGTGTCAGACTTTATTTTTTGGGGCTCCAAAATCACTGCAGATGGTGATTGCAGCCATGAAATTAAAAGATGCTTACTCCTTGGAAGAAACGTTATGACCAACCTAGATCAAATCAGATCAGTCGCTCAGTTGTGTCCGACTCTTTGTGACCCCATGAATCGCAGCACCCTAGGCCTCTCTGTCCATCACCAACCCCCAGAGTTCACTCAGACTCACGTCCATCGAGTCAGTGATGCCATCCAGCCATCTCATCCTCTGTCGTCCCCTTCTCCGCCTGCCCTCAATCCCTCCCAGTATCAGAGTCTTTTCCAATGAGTCAGCTCTTCTCATGAGGTGGCCAAAGTACTGGAGTTTCAGCTTTAGTATCATTCCTTCCAAAGAAATCCCAGGGCTGATCTCCTTCAGAATGGACTGGTTGGATCTCCTTGCAGTCCAAGGGACTCTCAAGAGTCTTCTCCAACACCACAGTTCTCAATTCTTCAGCGCTCAGCCTTCTTCACACTCCAGCTCTCACATCCATACATGACCACAGGAAAAACCATAGCCTTGACTAGACGAACCTATGTTGGCAAAGTAATGTCTCTGCTTTTGAATATGCTATCTAGGTTGGTCATAACTTTCCTTCCAAGGAGTAAGCATCTTTTAATTTCATGGCTGCAATAACCATCTGCCGTGATTTTGGAGCCCCCAAAAATATAGTCTGACACTGTTTCCACTGTTTCCCCATCTATTTCCCATGAAGTGATGGGACCGGATGCCATGATCATTGTTTTCTGAATGTTGACCTTTAAGCCAACTTTTTCACTATCCACTTTCACTTTCATCAAGAGGCTTTTTAGTTCCTCCTCACTTTCTGCCATAAGGGTGGTGTCATCTGCATATCTGAGGTGATTGATATTTCTCCCAGCAATCTTGATTCCAGCTTGTGTTTCTTCTAGTCCAGCATTTCTCATGATGTACTCTACATATAAATAAATAAGCAGCGTGACAAATACAGCCTTGATGGACTCCTTTTCCTATTTGGAACCAGTCTGTTGTTCCATGTCCAGTTCTAACTGTTGCTTCCTGACCTGCATACAAATTTCTCAAGAGGCAGATCAGCTGGTCTGGTATTTCCATCTCTTTCAGAATTTTCCACAGTTTATTGTGATCCACACAGTCAAAGGCTTTGGCAGAGTCAATAAAGCAGAAATAGATGTTTTTTTTCTGGAACTCTCTTGTTTTTTCAATGATCCAGTGGATATTGGCAATTTGATCTCAGGTTCCTCTGTCTTTTCTAAAACCAGCCTGAACATCAGGAAGTTCACGGTTCACATATTGCTGAAGCCTGGCTTGGAGAATTTTGAGCATTACTTTACTAGCGTATGAAATGAGTGCAATTGTGCAGTAGTTTGAGCATTCTTTGGCATTGCCTTTCTCTGGGCTTGGAATGAAAACTGACCTTTTCCAGTCCTGTGGCCACTGCTGAGTTTTCAAATTTGCTGGCATATTGAGTGCAGCACTTTCACAGCATCATCTTTCAGGATTTGGAATAGCTCAACTGGAATTCTATCACCTCCACTAGCATATTCAAAAGCAGAAACATTACTTTGCCAACAAAGATCCATCTAATTAAGGCATGGTTTTTCCAGTGGTCATGTATGGATGTGGGAGTTGGATTGTGAAGAAAGCTGAGTGCCAAAGAAGTGATGCTTTTGAACTGTGGTATTGGAGAAGACTCTTGAGAGTCCCTTGGACTGCAAGGAGATCCAACCAGTCCATTCTAAAGGAGATCATTCCTGGTATTCTTTGGAAGGAATGATGCTAAAGCTGAAACTCCAGTACTTCACCTCATGCGGAGAGTTGACTCATTGGAGAAGACTCTGATGCTTGGAGGGATTGGGGGCAGGAGGAAAAGAGGACAACAGAGGATGAGATGGCTGGATGGCATCACCGACTTGATAGACATGAGTTTGAGTGAACTCCAGGAGTTGGTGATGGACAGGGAGGCCTGGCGTGCTGTGATTCATGGGGTCCAAAGAGTTGGACATGACTGAGAGACTGAACTGAACTGAACTGAGAGATCTGTTGTCTGACTTTACTTATCTGGGCTCAAAAATCACTGTAGATGGTGATTGCAGCCATGAAATTAAGATGCTTACTTCTTGGAAGGAAAGTTATGACCAACCTAGACAGCATATTAAAAAGCAAAGACATTACTTTGTCAACAAGGCCCATCTAGTCAAGGCTGTGGTTTTTCCAGTGGTTATGTATGGATGTGAGAGGTGGACTATAAAGAAAGTTGAGCGCTGAAAAATTGATGCTTTTGAACTGTGGTGCTGGAAAAGACTCTTGAAAGTCCCTTGGACTGCAAGGAGATCCAACCAGTCCATCCCAAAGCAGATCAGTCCTGGGTGTTAATTGGAAGGACTGATGTTGAAGCTGAAACTCCAATCCTTTGGCCAGCTGATGCAAAGAAGTGACTCATTTGAAAAGACCCTGATGCTGGGAAAGATTGAGGGCAGGAGGAGAAGGGGACGACAGAGGATAAGATGGTTGGATGGCATCACTGACTTAAGGAAGATGGGTTTGGGTGGACTCCAGGAGTTGGTGATGGACAGGGAGTCCTGGCATGCTGCGGTTCATGGGGTCGCAAAGAGTTGGACACGACTGAGTGACTGAACAAATGAACTGAACTGAGAGATCTATTGAACAACATCTATAGTTAACAACAGTTTTTTAATTAATTTCTTAGCTTTCTGTTTTGTATTGGGGTATAGCCAATTAACCATGCTGGGATAGTTTCAGGTGAACAGTGAAGGGATTCAGCCATACGTATGGATACGTGTGTATGTACGGCTAATCAATTTTTTTGAAGTAGAGTTGCTTTACCACATTGTGTTAGTTTCTACTGTACAGCAAAGTAAATCAGCCATATATATACATATATCCCTCCCTTTTGGGCTTCCTTCCATTTGTTAAGAAAATAGAGCTCATGTTAAGTGTTCTTACCACAATAAAATATTTTTTTAAAAACTATTCAGCATCTAGTACAAAGTACGTATTTAATAACTACAAACAAATTAAAACAACCTTAATCTAATCTAATAGAAACATGTACTCTTCTAATTCTACATTTTGTTTAAATAAAATAATTGCACTAGAAAAATATTCCAAGTTAATAGCATTTTACACATATATGAGTAACACATATATATATAACTTTTCAAGTTCTGTCACTTAATCTTTGTTGCATCACTAGGAGCATCTTTAATCAGTGTTTGGTAGTTGTTATGCCCATTTTACAGTTGGGAAAACAGAGCCTTGACCATGCAAGTTATTTGCTGAGATTATTCAGCACATCAGTGGCAGAGTTATATCTTCTGAATCCTAACCTACTTCTTTTTATGCTAGTTATTTTGGGAACAAAAATATTCTTTACAACCATAAACAATCAAGACTTTTTAAATTGTGTCACACCTGTCTTGAACTGGGGCTTTCCTGGTAAAGAAACCGCCTACAATGCAGGAGACCCCCGTTTGATTCCTGGGTTGGGAAGATCCCCTGGAGAAGGGATAGGCTACCCACTCCAGTGTTCTGGCCTAGAGAATTCCATGGGATATACAGTCCATGGGGTCACAAAGAGTCAGACACAACTGAGTCACTTTCACTTTTCACTTTCTCTTGAACTAGTTTAATCACCTCCAGAGTGACACGCTCACTCTTCATCTGAGAATTACAATTTACACAGCATTTTCCTAAGGTTAAGTTTTCATTTCATTTCAACCCTACTCTAGAGTATCTACACCATCAGTCCAGAAGTCTGACAGTTAACTCTCAATTACAAAATAATCTCACACCATTCCCCTGCACTCTTCTCATCCATGTTTCCACAAGCTGGCTAATGAGTCCTCAGATCTTTTATCCCCATGCTTTACTTATGTTCTTGTCTTTCCTTAAATCTTCCTAGGTAAACATCACCCATCCATTAGGGCCATGGGCAAATGTTACTTCCTATGTGAAACCATCTCTAACCATCTCCTCCCTCTCCATCCCTCCTTCCCATCACCCCTCCCCCAGAAATAGATTCCCTTCCTTGCTTCCACACCACATGTTGACTTTTCATGAAGCACTCATCACATTCCACTTCGCCATATTGTAATATGTGACATGATGGTCACTGTGTAATAATCACATATCCTACCATGTGCCTTAGTGACCATAACTGATAGTGAATGCCCCAGGATCGAGGAACAGGTCAGGCTCTATCACACACAGTTGTGCCCCCAACACCCAGGGCAGGGCTTCCCAAGTGACTCAGTGGTGAAGAATCTGCTTGCCAACACAGAAGATGCAGGTTGGATCCCTGGACTGGGAATATCCCCTAGAGAAGGAAATAGCAACCCACTCCGGTATTCTTGCCTGGAGAATCCCCTTGGACAGAGAAGCCTGGCAGGCTACTGTCCACGGGGTAGCAAAGAGTCAGACACCACTGAGTAACTAAACAACAATATCCAGTGCATCCCAGTCCCCCCGCGGCACTAGAGTGAGGCAGGCACAAACCCGTCATTGTACTTAAGACACTTTCAGTCCGGTTGGGAGCAGAGACTCTGGACAGACGTTAATAAACCACAGCAGGGCCTTTGTAAATATTACTCATTCCTTAAATAAAATCAGGAAAAAAAAAAACTGAACAGTGTGTGTTAAATTGAACTATATTGGATTCTAAGTAATCTCTAAATATCCTTTAGTAAAATTTGGTGCAGGGAAGCCTGGGGCAGGGCAGGGGTAGAGACTTTGGGGAAGGGCTTTGTGTTTCTTGCTAAAAAGGTGCAGAGGCAGCAGTGTGTGTCCTTTTGTCTTGAGTGCCACCAATTTCACATGGTGACTGTAGAAACAAAAATAAGCAAAAAAAAAAAAAAATGATGTAAGTAGAATTTTCAAAATTTCAAAGAAATCTATATTTGTCACATAGTTTTAAGGTGAAATATAGTCAAATGGATTGTCATATATGATGTGATCATCTCTTACTTTACAGCACATGGTTTTAAGGAAGTGAATGTTGACAGATGACTGGCTATAGTAAGTGTATGTTAGTCGCTCAGTCGTGTCCAGCTCCTTGCAACCCCATGGATTGTAGCCCACCAAGCTCCCCTGTCCATGGGATTATCCAGGCAAGAATACTGGAGTGGGTAGCCATTCCCTTCTCCAAGGGATCTTCCCGACCCAGGGATCGAATCCAGGTCTCCTGCACTGCAGACAGATTCTTTACCGTCTGAGCCACCAGGGAAGCCCCAATGGTAAGTAAAGATGAGAGTATAAAAGACAGCTTTCTGTGAGATAAACTCAAAGTTTCTTGTGGATTTCTTCGTGCCTTTTTCGAACTTCTGAAAAGGAAATACCCCGCTGAGACTATTTCTATGAACAGCAGAGGGAAGAAGGGTCTCAGAAATGTAGTTCATCCATTTGCAAAAGGGCTTTCAGGTCTTCTGAACCAATCTAGGGGAATAAGCGTGTTTAGAGAGCTCAGCTGCTGGTTATTTGGTCAGAGTACAGTTTGATGGGATCCGAGGAAAAAGAAGGAGAAGGCAATGCCAACCCACTCCAGTACTCTTGCCTGGAAAATCCCATGGATGGAGGAGCCTGGTAGGCTGCAGTCCATGTGGTCGAGAAGAGTCAGACACGACTGAGCGACTTCACTTTCACTTTTCACTTTCCTGCATTGGAGAAGGAAATGGCAACCCACTCCAGTGCTCTCGCCTGGAGAATCCAGAGACAGCGGAGCCTGGTGGGCTGCCGTCTATGGGGTCGCACAGAGTCGGACACAACTGAAGCAACTTAGCAGCAGCAGCAGCAGCAGCAGAGAAAAAAGAAATGCCAAAACCCCACTGGCAATCTACTGTCCCAGCAAAGGACAGGGACCCAGACCAGGGGCCGTGAGTGCATAGACTTGTCCATTTCCCTAGGTGGTCCTTTTGTCAGGGCCTGTCTCTCCCCGCTCATGACTGCCAGTTCCCACCCGGGGCTGTGCGTTGTCTTCACGGTAGTGAGAAAGGGAAGCTGGAGGGCTGTGCCTCCATCTGCATTCATTCGTAGCAGGAAACCTCAAAGAACTGAGAGTTGCTGATGACTATAAATAGAAGAGAGAAGCCAATTCAAGCTCCTGATGGCCGGGCTTAGTAAAATGAAGTGCCAGGTGTGCAGCTGAACCAGTGTTTGTGGTTTTTTACAACAGAACTGCGAGGGCAGCTCCTGGCCGCTTGTCTTCTCAGACAAGTCATAGCGCATCCCAAGGACTACTGGGATGCCCCAGGGACAGGATTACAGAGAGGGAGCTGGCTGACTCCCAGCCTGTCTGCCACTACCCCGCCAAAGCCCCACCCCTCTGCCTGCCCTACTTACAACCTTTCCCACCTGCCTCGGGGCCCAAGCCTCTCCGCCCACACCTCCACCACTGCACACACTCTCAGGCCTTTAGAGCACAAATGAACCCACCTTTCATCCCCATTTCATAGCATCACACAAGAGCCACTCTCACTCATGTGGTGACATGTAACTAAATCATTATTTATGCATTCTGCATCTAACACCTATGTTTCAAAAGGCTGAACTTTTTGCAAAGTTCTTTTACTTACATTATTCAATTTAATCCCCATGAAGAGCCATAAAGCTTCTATGAGTCAGATAATATCATTCCCAGTTTACAGATGAAGATACTGAGACCCTGAGGGTGTATGCTTTTATCTCTTTTTTTTTTAATTTTTTTTCCTTTTTTTTAAATTTTTTCAACTTTATAATATTGTATTGGTTTTGCCATGTATCAAAATGAATCTGCCAGGTATACATGTGTTCCCCATCCTGAACCCTTCTCCCTCCCCATACCATTCCTCTGGGTCGTCCCAGTGCACCAGCCCCAAGCATCCAGTATCGTGCATCGAACCTGGACTGGCGACTCATTTCATATATGATATTATACATGTTTCAATGCCATTCTCCCAAATCATCCCACCCTCTCCCTCTCCCACAGAGTCCAAAAGACTGTTCTCTTATCTCTTATCAGCCTAGATGCTCAGCTTGCTCCTCCAAGGCAAGGATCAATTCAGTTCAGTTCAGTCACTCAGTCGTGTCTGACTCTTTGTGACCCCATGGACTGTAGCACTCCAGGCCTCCCTGTCCATCACTAACCATGTCCATTGAGTCCGTGATGCCATCCAACCATCTCATCCTCTGTCATCCCCTTCTCCTCTCGCCTTCAATCTTTCCCAGCATCAGGGTCTTTTCCAATGAGTCAGCTCTTCGCATCAGGTGACCAAAGTATTGGAGTTTCAGCTTCAACATCAGTCCTTCCAATGAACATTCAGGACTGATTTCCTTTAGGATGGACTGGTTAGATCTCCTCGGCAAGGATCATATGGATCCAAAACTTTAGAGATGAGTGTTCTATCAAGGAATGGCTGGAAGTGGGGGCTTGGGAAACAGAGAAGCTTATCTTCAAGTCTTAGAACTGTCCTTTGTAAAGACATCTAACATTGGGCACATGACCTAAGTTTGCAAAGCCTTGGTGTCCTCATTTGTAAAACTGGAACCATACTGTTGTTTACCATGTGGAGTGGTTGTAAGGATTAAATGTGATCATGCTTATAAAAAGCTTGGTACAAAATCAGAGCTCCCTAAAAGGGAAATACTAATACGATTGCTGTTCCTACTGCCTCGTGGGCATTAAGTGTTTGTTATAGAGCCAGAGGGTGAAATCACCCCAGGTCTCTGGCATCACGTTGAATGAGAAATCAGGGTACAACTGTACACAAGTACAGACTCAGGCTTGGCCCAACCGCCAAACCGAACACTTCTCCGGACAGCAAAATGAATGGGAAGCATTTGTACCAAGTTTCATTCATCCTTGTCTCAGCAAGAATTTGCCCATTTTCTTTCCTACTCCTCTTATCACAAATGGATGTAACTACCCTTAGGGTCACAAAGGAGAAGTCATAATGGAGGGTAGGATGTTAGGGATTTCTGTACCTTCTCTTCCAATACTTTATGCTTATTACAGACACAGCAGCATTGCACCCATGGCAGGCTCAGCTGACTGCTTTTGTTCTTTTTTTTCAGGTCAAGTTCCCTGTTTGGTCCAATGGATGCAAACTCCTAGTGGCTGTGATACTGACCATGAGGTTTAGTCATTTATTCCACCAACATTTACTATCAGGCAGTGTAACTAGGCTTGGAATAAAAATGACTTCATCCTATGGAGTTTCTAACATGTGAAGACTACAAGTGGTTTATTAAGTAGTTTAATCTCATTTACTCCACACAATTAAATCCAGGGGCCACTCCTATTATCCCTACTTTACAGATGAGGAATTTGAGGCCAGAGGTTAAATCATACAACTAGAAAGTGATGGGCATGCTGGTTTGGACTCAGCCATCTCCTGTGGTTTTGAATCAAAATTGCTGAACATCTGAATCCTCACCAAAGAGGTCTGCTAGGGGAGACCCGAGCAGAAGCAGATGCTTTCCAGCAACATATTTTTAGGGGCAAATGGATAATGCAAGGATCTTCCTAGGTGGCGCTAGTGGTAAAGAATCTGTCTACCAATGCAGGAGATGGAAGAGATGCAGGTTCAATCCCTGGGTCAATCTACCAATGCAGGAGATATAAGAGATGCAGGTTCAATCCCTGGGCCAGGAAGACCCCCTGAGGAACGGCATGGCAACCTACTCAAATATTCTTGCCTGGAGAATCCCATGGACAGAGGAGCCTGGTGGGCCACAGTCCATAGAGTCTCATAGAGTCGGACACAACTGAAGCGACTTAGCACGCACACAGGGATAATGCAAGCCTCTGCATTCTGACTCTGTCTCAGAGTGAGAAAGAAAAAAAATTTACACTCCTTAGAAAGAATGATAAACTCACTGATGTGCAAGGTTTTGTCAGGGTCCAGTGGGAACGATCCAGAGGAAGTCGACTGAATTGGTGCCTAGAAGGCAAGATCACCTTCCTCACCATCACCTTCATCAAAAGCCACCTGCTAAGACTTCCCTATAGCTCAAACGGTAAAGAATCTTCCCGCAGTGCAGGAGGCCAGGGTTCAGTCCCTGCCTTGGGAAGATCCTCTGGAGAAGGGTATGGCAATCCACTGCAGTATTCTTGCCTGGAGAATCCCACGGACAAAGGAGCCTGGCGGGCTACCATCCATGGGGGTCACAAAGACTGAGCAACTAACACATACAAGTACCTTGCTCTAAAACTAGCAGTTTATTACACTCTGTGCAGGGAGCCCAACACGGGGATTAAGGACAGACACAGCCATGATGGACATGAATGGGCAGGGCCATTTCTCAACCACTATGAGGGAAACTTATGCTATGAACATTTTACAACCAATATGGATGATCTACTCAGAGCTGGGTCACTCTCATTCTTGCCTTATCTTTGGCAATTATTTGCCTAATCTTTGTAGCCAACCTGCAACCATGAACCAGTGCTGTTCTCTGTTTTGGGCAAACTAAAGCCTAGGTACCAGGCCCTGAGTCTCAGCGGTTGTACTGATCAACTGGACTAAATGAATATGGACAAATACTGAGCGAAGCCACAGAAAACCACATGAAAATGTTTAGCAGACCTGAAGTGCAAATATTTACATTGTACAGAGGTTGAGAGTGGGTGTTAGCAAAAAGGAAGAGAGTCGATAACTCTAAATCCTAAACTGAATGAAAGATACAGAGTTAATTGAAATGAAAGATAATTGTTTGACTCCGTTCTTGCTGCAAGTTTGAGAACATAAACTTTAATCCCTTTCCTCGACTGTCATTGCCATAAAATAAAACAAATACCTCCAAGAGTCTAAGAAATAATATCTGCTAGGATATATGGCACTTACATGCATATTCAAAATTTTTGCTTTTTTTCCCTCCATGTTGTTGTCTCTGATGATTATGTTATTTTTATTCCTAATTTCTTTGAAACCTAATACCCTGTAAGTGTTATATCTAACCACTAGAATAGTATAGTCACATGCATTAAATCCTAGGGGGCAATCTTCATAGGATATTAACAAAATTGGAGCAAACATTTGCTTTGGAGAAAGAGGAAAGGATTATATAGAGTAGAAACAGGTTCTGAAGCCTACATCTCATAAGGATTCATCTAATTTCATTTCTTTTGTCTCTCAGTGTATTTTAAGATAAAATTCAAACACTGCAACCTCATATTCATAAGTTCACTTTCAACATTAATATATATATCATATATACATCATAGATGTGAAATAAACATATATATATATATATACCTACATATGTATGTAAATATATGTGTGTATATATATAATATTCAAAACCAGGTGAGTTTCCTAGCAATCTTGTGCATGGAGTAACTTTGCAAGTCTGTTATATCTGGCCCAGAAAGCCAATAAAAATCTGGCATCTTTGAACAGAAATCAGTGCCATGATCCCAAGTCCTGATAAAGCTCAATACTTACATTAAGATTTTTTTTTTTAATTATGTTGGCTACTATGGGCATGTCTGGGAGAGCGAAGACTGGTTACCCTCTTAACACAGCACAGAACTTAGAACGTAACACGCATTTCCTGAAACATGTGGCATGCCTTTAACCAAAATGAAAGTATGCTGCCCTGTCTTTTGTGACTGCCACATCATTATTTAAGTAGCACTCTGTGGTGCAGGGAGACACTTACGTACACGCCAACCCCCTGTAAAAAGTGCCCAGGAGTGTCTTCCACAGGAGAGCAAACTGAGGCAGAAAGACCCAAGAGAACTTGCTCTGAAATCACAGGCAATTTAAAGACAGGGTGGCTGACTTTTGGATTGCTAGATGGCGTAGCTTTTCAGAAAACTTGACTGCCTTCAGGAAACAAGTAATGGCTTATTCAGATTGCTTAGTTTCAACTCACAGAAGTTACGGCACCCAAAGATGACGAAAACAGGTAGCATGTTCACGCTAGCCCGTGATCAGTCCAATTAATAATTTTTGAAATTCTGCCACATTTCGATAATCCAAAACCTTCTAGCTAGAGCTGGATCAAATAAATAGGCGTTATCTGGAGCAAGCAGACAGCCTGTCAGTGAGTGCTAAGAAAAGGGTAGTCGAGTTGCCCTCTGACTCAGCTGAATATCATTTAAAAAGTGGATTTTCACTGTACCAAGTTTAGACTTAACATTTCAATGTCATACTAATACTTGCCAGAAACTTTGCAAAATATCCCTGGAGCATTAAGAGAAAAATGAACATCTTTTCACAGGAGAGGGAAGCTGTAAAGTTACATCACGTTTGTAAATAGTAGCACATATAACAAAAAGAAAAAGAGTATATATATATACATATATACTGAGAAGAAGAAATAGGAGTACCTGCTTGAGGAGAAGAATGTCACTGAAAGACTGTCTTCGTATGCTATAGAAGGGCAAGGGAAAGGAACATTAACCTTTCGAGTCCGTTAGGGAACTTCTGAGCATGGAGCCCTTATTTTCAGTTTTGGTGAAATCCGTTCTGAGGCAGTAGACAAGAGGCTGTTATGACCATGAAATTAGGAAATGCAGAAACTCAAAACTAAAGAACTAGCACCACCATTTGACTAGGAGTGGAAAAGTCTTCTGTACAAAACAGAGGAGGGGGTGGCCTTTCTTTCTCCACACCAGGCCTAATTCTCACTGTCCTAGCACTTGGGTCAAGACAGACATTTCACAAGGGTATAAGTCATCTGTTAATCTGCCTGAATTTTTTTTTTTTTTAATGAATACCAGCTCACTTTCTCTTCACTACTAATAAAGGTTAAAGTCTAGACAGGCATTTTGGGTTGGAAAAATAATAATCAAGCATTCATTGGACACATAAATTTTGTTACAGCTCAGAGCAGGAGTGAGGATGCATGTTCAGTGAGCGTTTTGGTAACTTTCTCATTCAACATTGGTTCGACAGCTCTGCACTACTGATCCCTGATCAGTTAGGTTCTTGACTTCAGTGTCCTGCTGAGGTTAGCTTCTCTCTGCCTCTGAAGCCGTTCCTCTGCCATCTGATCATCCCATGACCCATCTGGCTTTTCATCCAGCCATTTAAGGGTTTGAGGGGTTTTTTTTTCATTTACATATGTAATATGTATTTTAAAGGATCTTTTAAAAGCACGTTAGCTTTTTCTACTCAAATCTGAAGGAGGCTAGTTTTCTGCAAGTGAGGATGGTGGAGGACAGGTAAGAGGAAAAGTCTGTCTTGCTCCTGGGCCTTCTAGAATCTCCAAGTGCATGTTGACATCTGTAGGGCAACCCATGCATCTCAAAATCAGCTTAGGAAAGAAAATCAAAATTCTCATAGTCCATGCTTTAAAACATTTTTAAATAAAGGCTCTTAATGGTCATCCTCATGTGGTTCAGTGGCAAAGAATCTGCCTGCTGATGCAGGAGTTTGATCCCTAGGTCAGGAAGATCCCCTGGAGAGGGAAATGGAAACCCATTCCAGTATTCTTACCTGGTAAATCCCATGGACAGAGGAGTCTGGTGGGCTACTATCCATGGGGTCACAAAAAATCAGACATGACTGAATACACACGCACATGCACACACAGGATTGCCTTCTATCTTCTCTATACTTGCGAGTTAGCTGGTAAAGTCATTTGAATATGCAAATTGTCTGAGATTAATTTCCACATAGAGCAGGACAGTTCAGTTCAGTCGCTCAGTCATGTCTGATTCTTTGCGACCCCATGGACTGCAGCACGCCAGGCTTCCCTGTCCATCACCAACTCCCAGAATTTACTCAAACTCATGTCCATCACGTCGGTGATGCCATTCAACCATCTCATCCTCTGTCGTCTCCTTCTCCTTCCACCTTCAATCTTTCCCAGCATCAGGGTCTTTTCAAATGACTCAGTTCTTCGCATCAGGTGGTCAAATTATTGGAGTTTCAGCTTCAGCATCAGTCCTTCCAATGAACACCCAGGACTGATCTCCTTTAGGATGGACTGGTTGGATCTCCTTGCAGTCCAAGGGACTCTCAAGAGTCTTCTCCAATACCACAGTTCAAAAGTATCAATTCTTCAGTGCTCAGCTTTCTTTATAGTCCAACTCTCACATCCATACATGACTACTGGAAAAAACATGGTTTTGACTAGACAGACCTTTGTCTGCAAAGCAATGTCTCTGCTTTTTAATATGTTGTATAGGTTGGTCATAGAGCAGGACATATTTTAGCTAATATGTGAAGTATTTCATTTTGACTAAAGAAACATAAAATGGCAACAAGATTCACTCACAAAAAGAACCATCATATATATTGATGCATTGTGGCAGTTTTATTAGCTTTTTATCATTTTTATTATGATTTGTGGCAAAAGGTAAATTATTTACTAAAATGTTTTGAAGACTTAGAGCATTCTGAAAGCAAAACATTTTTCTCTAAATTAATTAAATCTTTCAATTATTTGATTTGCCAGAATGTGTGAAGTACACTTTTCAATTAGCATTTAGCTTCCTGTCAAAATCAGTTGTGCACATCAATACAAAGAAGAAAATTATTTAGACCAATAATTCTCAAAATAAGACATCCAATGAACTCGGAACTAAAAAGTTATAGATTATTTTCTACACACTAGAAATATAAATGTATAATATACAATTCAGATAAAATAAAAATCGGATCAATCCTCCTTCAAAGACTATAATTGACATTTATTTGCAGCCCAACATGTGCTTTCTCAACTGGGAAAATAATAGCTTTTACTATTTTGCCTTCCAAGTATGTACTAGAGGCCAACATTGTTCTATGTACTTTCACAACAACTCCACAAGGTAAGTGCTATTGAAAACCCATTTTACAGATGAGGAAACCATGGGCTACCAAGATTAAGTACCTACCCCAACATTTCACAGCTGGAGTCACAGTTCAAACTCAGGTGGTGTGACTCAATCACCAAAATTTTAACACTCCACTACAGAATCAAAACCAGCACCCAGGAGCACACTTTGGGAACACACATTTTTTAACTTTTTATTCTGTATTGGAATATAGCCAATTAACAATATTGCAATAGTTTCAGGTATACAGCAAAGGGACTCAGCCATAGATATTAATGTATCCATTCTCTTTCAACCACCCCTTCCAACCAGGCTGCCATACCACATTGAGCAGAGTTCCCTGTACTGGCACAGTAGGCCCTTGCTGGTTATCTTTTAACTACAGCAGCGTGTACATGCCCATCCCACCGTCTAACTATCTCATCCCCATCCTTCCCCCTGGCAACCATAAATTCAATCTCTTAAGTCTGTGAATCTGTTCTATTTTGTAAATAAGCTTATTTGTATCATTTCTTTCCAGATTTCACATATAAGGGATATCATACAATAGTTCTCCTTTTCTGTCTGACTTTCTTCACTCCGTATGACAATCTCTGGATCCATCCATGTAGGACACAAATGTTTTACATGTATCATTGGAAGGAAAAGTTGAGAAGTTATCAGTGAATGGGTAAGATTATGTTTCTACAGATTGACATAGAAACAACAAAGTAAGTGAAGCAGTGTGAAACAATGTAATTGAAACAAACACAGCACAAATTTAATCTCATAATTCAAACAGTAGTATCATACCTTTAAGTCTAATTCCCTCATTTTGTTAATGAAAAATAAAGCCTTTTATTTCATTGAAATCATACCACCCACAATATCTTTATTTTTTAAAAAATCAACACACACATTCTTTCATAGTGGCATGTTATTTATTCAGAAGCACAGAACAAGGAAATTCTAGAATCTTTCCAGGTTCCAAGTTTTTTTTTTTTTTTTTTTAGTACTTTTCTCATTCCAGAAGTGATCACTAACAGCCTGGTCTTCACAAGCAAAGTAAAGCAGAAAATTGATGCAATCTGTCTGGGTCATTCAAGCAAAATTTTGCTGTGTTCTGGCTGATTCGGGTTAAAATAAAACCCAAGTTTTTGATTTGGAGTGTTTCTGTCTGATGCCCCAGACGATAGCAGAGTTTGTGACTCAATTACACAGTTAATTGCCCAAATTATTTGTCCTTATTAGCAAAGATGTTTCCTCTGGGCACCACTTTAAATATGATTCCATCACATTTATGAAGGCAGCTCTGCATTTTGTTTGTGTCTTGAAAGCAATCACAGTTGAAACTCTGCTTGCCTTGAGATACCAGTCAGTGCCCGAGCACCCACTCACTCATCTCTCTCAGGAAAATTGCCCTGCACTCAGCTCCTGTTGCCTAGACAACCAAGTTGCAGCCATAGGACCCTCAGTCCCCACCTCAGATCAGAGCTAATTGGATAGGCATTTAACTCATATAGGCAGGGACCAAGGACATGCCTAATATGAAAGGATGAACATAACCAATCACGTTCAAGCTCTCAGGAATGTGAATTTTGGAAATCTAGACTAAGCTATCGAGACACACAGGGAGGAAGAATGTCTTGGGGTAGACTGGAGGCCATCATAAGCAAAGGCTTTTTGGAAAGGAAGTTACGTAAAGACAGAGAATGGCCAAGATCAACAAATACTGGGCTCTGGACCCATGAGCACATGGCAGGATACGGCCACAGCTGCGCTGGTCACTGGGCAGGTGTGAAGTCACACAAGTCTCCCATAACCCTATTACCAGGTATTTAAGGGAGTCTGTTCTTTGTCATCAAAAACTGTAACTAAAACACTCATCCTGCATCACAAGTGGTAGCTTGTAGCAGAAGTCACAATGCACAGCAGTCCTGTTTGCAACATGATAGCAGCAATATCTGGTGACTCTTCCCAGTGTTAGTTACTCCAACTGAAACTCTGTAGCCTGGAAGGCTGCAGTCCATGGGGTCGCTAAGAGTCGGACAGGACTGAGCGATTTGGCAGCGAAGGAAATGGCAGCCCACTCCAGTGTTCTTGCCTGGAGAATCCCAGGGAAGGGGGAGCCTGGTGGGCTGCCGTCTATGGGGTCGCACAGAGTCAGACACGACTGAAGCGACTTAGCAGCAGCAGCAGTTGAAGCTTACAGGGATAAAGATAGTCTCTTTCTTTAAAAAAAAAAAAAAAAGAAAGAAAGGACTAACTTCCTTCAGATAACAAAGATGTTAGGCAGAAAATATGTATACAAAAAGATAGCAATTCAATTAAACCTTACACTTCATCTATAGAAAGGCCTTTAAAACCTCCCTGCATAAATCACATGCTTCTTCTTTATACAGAAAAAGATATATAGCAAGACACAAACATCCCACATGAAGAAATAATTATTGAAAAGACTTCTGCTAGGAGAATCAATGGGTTTTCATACTGATAAGGATGACAAAGGGAGTAACATCTGAAGGATACCATGATTTAAAGCAGTAAAGCTCTGGTGGTCTAGTGGTTAAGAATCTGCCTCCGAAGGCAGGGGACACAGGTTTGATCCCTGGTTTGGGAAGATCCCACATGCCTCAGAGCATCTTAGCCCATGCGCGGCAACTACTGAGCCCACGCTCTGAACTACTAAGCCCGCACTCCACCACCACTGACGCCTGCATGCCCTAGAGCCTTGCACCCAAACAAGAGAAGCCACTGTAATGAGAAGCCTGCACACCCCAGTTAGAGAGTAGTCCCTGCTCTCTGCAGCTAGAGAAAGTCTTCGCCAATAACGAAGACTCAATGCAGCAAAAAATAAATACATCTTTACAAGTAAATAAAAAATAAAGTGGCAAAGCTAGTCACTCTGCTGAGAGAAGAAAATCTGTGATTCTCCTCATTCCCACGAGACCCTGCGCCTCCCCTCTTTTCCCAAAACTCCAGTCGCTAACCACTGCCCAACTCCATCTATCTCAGTTGCTGGTTCCACAAACTCACACACTCTTCCCCTTGGTGGGAAGCAAGGTCTGAACCAGGATTTGGATGGTGGGCCCTTCCAGGAGCTGATTTTCATGGACTATTAGGAGAACCTGTAGGGGGAAGAAAGAACTCCACAAACGGCACCCAAAGCCAAGGAGCAAGGGCCAGAGAAAAACAATTTTTAAATACAGAGCAGATTTTTGTCACTAAGTTCGTCAACTTCAGTGAAAGAACAGCGGAAGCAAAACAGAACAAAGGGAAGCCTTGATTCCTAAACCAGATGACCATCAGGAGTGAGCAGCTCTCCCAAACTAAGGATTCGGGCCACTTAGCAGCAAGTGAACCCTGCCCTCCTTGGCATCTCTGGCAGACAGTGGTGGCTTTAGCAGGCTTGCAGTGACTCTCAACACCTGGGGCAAGTTCAACAGCATCTGCTTACTCACCTGGGGACACAGGAAGGAAGAATTTGAAAGGCCTTCAGGTTGTAAAAGAAAAAAAGAGTTGATGGAGAGCAGAGTGAGACAGTGTTGCTTTTTGCCGTTTTCATCATTTCTTTCCTGTACTGGTTTATTCTAGATCAGCTATGGACTACAAGAACTTCAAACTCTATCTCCCAAATACCCCTAGCCTCCCTCCCTTCTGTCTCCTTCTCCATGTTATTACTCAAGATTTCTTCCACTCTGAGCTGGACAAATGCAATGGCATCCTATCTCTTCTGACTACCTCCAGCCTCTCCTATTTCTAATCCATTGAATACTCCTTCACCAGATTACCTTCCTCACTAACCATCACCGTCATGCAAATTAAGTTGCAAATCACTCCCCATCTCCCTGTTACTCAGGTGCCAGCGCACCTCTCCAGACTCAAGCTCAGATCAGGCGGCCTCGTTCCCTGCTCCCCGGGAATGACCTCCTCCCCATCTGGGTTAGCTATGATCTCATCACATCTTCAAAGTTCATCTCAAAGGACACCTTCTCCATGGAGCCCTCCCTGACTGCCCACCATTGCCCTGTTCTCACCCACCTCTGCATCCCCCCTGTGTATTTCCTGCACTTTCCCCCTCCAGGAACAGGTCCAGAGGAAGCACCCCCTGTGTGCCAGGCAAGGATGGATAGACAGAACCTTGAGGAGTTTGTGTCTAGAAGGAACAGACACTTCAACAGATGAATTGTAAGACAACATGATAACTGATGCATCAGAACTGAAATACACTCTCACTGAACACTAGATAAGACTCTCAGAGAAATGAAATTCAGTCTGGTCCTACCACTGCTTGATTGCAGTCAATTGCAGGTTACCTGAGAATGTGTCTTCTCCACCTAGATCCATGGCAGTAATTCACACAGCACCAGACACATTTTTTTTTCACTCAAGTGAATTTCAACTAGAGTAGAAGAGACATAAAGGTCTGTTTATCCTCATTTCCCCAACCCTCCATCATCCCCAGTGGCCTAGGAGACCTACATTCACCTTGCTCTCCAAGCAGCAGAAACCATACAGCTTAACTATGCACAGGGGTACCGAGTAGTCTCAACTCCCAAGGACATGCCTGTTGGGGTTTGGAAAGCTTCCTCTACAATATAAAAATCTGTACTACAAACTATTTTCCCTCAAGGCCTAATACCTTTAAGGTCTTTGAAGTAAGGACAGGAAGCAAAAAATAAAACATAGAAACCAACGAACAAAACTAGATAATTACATCAGAGATAAGACATAGCATATTTAAATTACTTAGTTTTGGCATTAAGTAAAATGAGAGGATAATAGACAATAAGACAACATTTAGATTACTAGATCACTGTTAAGTGTGAAATGTGCTTAAAATGGATATTAATATGAATATATTGTGTTACCATCAGTTGGACAATGAATGTGTTTAATCATTTTCTCCATAATCAAGTTTTGTTTGACCACTATATAGCAAGTTTTTCTCTTATAAAATCATCTAGCCTTTTCTAGTTTGCTTACTCCACTTTTCAAAGCAAAGATCCACATGGATGGTTCCAGGGAACTTGGAATCCTCTGAAATCACAGCCAACCTTTTAGCTACATCAACACATGTTGATGAGAGTGTAGACAGTCTAGAAAATTTCGTGTGATTCTTTCTCTGCTCAAGGTTATGTGGCAGGCTGGATGGGAGGGGAGTTCGAAGGAGCGTGGATCCATGTCCATGTATGGCTGAGTCCCTTTGCTGTTCACCTGAAGCCATGGCAACATTGTTAATCAGCTATATCCCAATACAACATAAAAAGTTTTAAAAAAAGGAAAACAGAAACTTCATGTGATTCTTTATGAAGCCTAACAAGATTAAGAACTACTAAAGGCATGGACTTATTGTAAATTGTAACATGCTGTCAACTATGTTTCCTTGAAATGTTTAACATTGCAGGTAAGATTAGTTTTCAAAACTAACATCTTTTACCAAATTAGTAAAGTTTTATAGTTTGTATCCTTCTTCCAAACTAAATGGAAAGGGTCACTTCTCACTGTTTAACAATTTACTTGTACAAGTCCAAAGAGATCTTGATTTTTAAAACCTAGGATCCATCCTGGTAATTACCAAGTAGTAACACGGAGCCGCTCCTGGCATTCAGGATGAACCCTGGGAGATCAAGGTTGAATAATAACCCAGCAGGTAAATAGTTTTTTCCTATAAAGGCGGGACAGAAAATTGCTATGGATGTAAGCGTTTGTAACTGGGTTTTTAATCTTTCCTTTTTTCCCCTGTGCCTTTTGTGGTGTTTCTTAGGAGATGTGTGTGAGGAGCGAGGGTAGATTTCCAGCTACAAACACCGCCCCGGGCACCTCATGGGGAGCCCGTCTTCCAGAGTCACCACAGGAGGGTCTTTGTTTATTGAAACATTTAAAAGGTGTTTTGGTGGAATTCCCACTCCAAGGAGGAGCCCGGGAGGGAGAATCAGCCCCCACCAAGCTGTGGGTCACCACTAAACCAGCCGAAGCAGCGGAGCCCTCAGACGCTCTCAGCAGAGGAAGCCGCCCGTCCCAAAGAGTTTGTGTCCTATTTATTCAGGCAAAGAGAGGATATTCATTTCAACCAGTGAGGGAAACGTTAGGTTATGTAACCCTGGGGATGAAGAAAATGAGGCTTCTTTTTTTTTTTTTCCTGGAGAAAAGTGTTGCGAAATAGTCAAGAAACAGCCTTCGGTTTCCACAGTCACTCCTGCCCCCCAGAAGCTTCTATATCACAAGATCAACAGTCAGAGCGCTGGGCTCTGGGGTTAGGACTAGGGTTAGGGGAAGCCAGAGGAGAACTGGTGGGCCCAGGACCCTCCCCCTACCTACAGCTGCCCCCTCCCCCGTCAGAGCTCATCAGGGCCGTGGGAACCTCTGACCACACGCCTTCAGCAGTCATTCCAGAACTGCCACGGTCCAATCATCCGGAAGCATTTTTCCCACCTTCTCATACCCTGATGCAACCTTAGAAAGAATCATTATTTATGGATCTGCTGCACAGAGTCAGCCTGAAGTATCATTGCTGCTGCTGCTGCTGCTGCTAAGTTGCTTCAGTCGGGTCCGATTCTGTGCGACCCCATAGATGGCAGCCCACCAGGCTCCTCCCTCCCTGGGATTCTCCAGGCAAGAACACTGGAGTGGGTTGCCATTTCCTTCTCCGAAGTATCATTAAGAATTATTAAAAGGGATGCGTCACTAAGCCTGAGGTTGACCAACGTACCAAAACTCCAGGCTGGTGAGGGCCAGGAATGGTTTGCAGAAGGAAGAAGTAAGAAATGTGAGGTGTCAGCCAGGAGATGGGTCCGGAGAGGAAGGGACAGAGGGAGTGTGAGCGAGGTGGACCCCCGCTGGCTGATGGAGCGGAGACAAGGAAGTGACCAGCAGCTGACCCAGGCAGCTGGCAGAGCCCCAGGTGGGCAGGACAGGTGCAGAGTCACACAATAGGCCATGGAGCCTCAGGTTACCAGGACGTGGGAAGCTCCACCCCTGGGGAGACTAGGGAAGAAGGCCAAGACTCAGCCACAAAGCACGGCAAAGCTAGTCATTTGGGCAGAATTTGAGAGATTAGTTAGGAAACCCATTCATTTTTTTTCCATCTAATAATTATTTACTGAGCACCTGTAGCATGCTAGGAATTGTTCTAGGTGTTGGGAACATAGTATTTAGTAAACAAAATAGACCAAAATCCCTGACCTCATGGAGTTTATGTTCTAGAGAAAGAAGAAGAGGCAAACAATAAACCAATAATTAAAAATGTGTGTGTGTGTTTGTGTGTATGTATGCTGTCGCTCCAGTTGTGTTTGACTCTGTGCGACCCTGTGGCCTGTAGCCGGCCAGGCTCCTCTGTCCATGGGATTCTCCAGGCAAGAATGCTGGAGTGGGTTGCCCTGCCCTTCTCCAGTAAGTAAAATATGTGTGTGTTTAGTTGCTCAGTCATGTCCAGCTCTTTGTGAGCTTGTGGACTGTAGCCCCCCAAGCTCCTCTGTCCAGGCAAGAATACTGGAGTGGGTTGTCATTCCCTTCTCCAGGGGAATCTTTCTGACCCAGGGATCGAACCCACATCTCCTGCATTGGCAGGTGGATTCTCTACCACTGAGCCACCTGGGAAGCCCAATAAGGAAAATAGAGTAGGTCAAACACTGCCAAGTGTAAAGGTAAAGATTAAGCAGGGAGGGGGGACAAGGAGTATAAGAGCAAGGTTGATCTTTAAGCATGGCAATCAGACAGGTGACCTTTGAGATGACATTGAGCAACCGCCCGAAGATGGTGAGGGATGAGCATCTTGAGTCTGCCACAGCCCGAGCACTAGCAACTGCAAGGTCAGGAATGTCCCAGGCACGTCTGGGGAACAGGGTGGAGCAAGAGAGGCTGAACTGGTGCCCACAGGGGTAGAAGGAGAAGGAAAGGTGGCAGGGGGAACAGGAGCTCCACGTTGTAAAGGACCATCCGAAGGGGACTGGCTTCCTCTGGAGATCTTTGGGCAGAAGTGACATGATCTGACTCCAGTTTTAAAAGACCCTACCGTACCTGATTAGTATAGATCTGTGGGGTGAGTGGGGTGGTAGGAGAAGACAGGAGGGGCAGAAACCAGGGAGGAGGCCACCCCCAGAGTCCAGGTGAGAAGCCAGAGTGCTTCCACCAGGGCGGTGATGGTAAGAGGGCCAAGTAGTTACATTCTGGGTGAACTTGAAAGGTACAACATGTTTGCTAATACATGGTACAACATGTTTGCTGATGTCCAAGGAGTGAGAGAAAGAAGGGAGGCCAGAACAACCCCAAGGGTTTGGTCTCCAGAACCCTAGTATGGAGCAGCCATTTACTCAGACAAGGAAGACCCTGGTAGGCCCAGGTTGGGGGGAAGAGAGGGCTCTAGAGTCCAGTTTTAGACATGTTAAGTTTGAGGTGCCAATTTAGACAGTCAATCCTTGGAAGAAAAGCCATGACAAATGTAGACAGAGTATTTTAAAAAGCAGAGACATCACTTTGCAGACAAAGGTCCGTATAGTAAAGGCTATGGTTTTTTCAGCAGTCACGTATGGATGTGAGAATTGGACCATAAAGAAAGCTGAGTGCCAAAGAACTGATGCTTCCAAAACCATGGTGCTGCATAAGACTCTTGAGAGTCCCTTGGACAGCAAGGAGCTCAAACCAGTCAATTCTAAAGGAAATCAGTCCTGAATGTTTATTGGAAGGACTGATGCTGAAGCTGAAGCCCCAATCTTTGGCCACCTGAAATGAAGAGCTGACTCATTGGAAAAGACTCTGATGCTGGGAAAGATTAAGGCAGGAGGAGAAGGGGGAGACAGAGGATGAGATGGTTGAGTGGCATCACCAACTCAATGGATATGAGTTTGAGCAAACTCCAGGAAATAGTGAAGTAATGGGAAGCCTGGTGTGCTGCAGTTCACGGGCTCACAAAGAGTCAGACATGACTTAGCTGCTGAACAACAAAAACAACAAATGGATATGTTGACAACTGAGGTCAGTAGAAAGCGCTTGGATGAAGATATAAGTAGGAGCGCCTCAGTGCACAGATGGTATTTAAGACTTCTGGAACACAGTGGCTGCAGGTTGGTGACAGTGGGCCCCGGCATCTCTCCTCTTCATTTGGCTTCCCGAAGTCCCAGCCTCCCTATTCTCAGTTGCCTATAATCTCCCTGTTATGTCTTCAGCTGAGTTTGCTTTCCTTACTCCTGGCTGTTACCTCCCTCTTCATCCTAAATGTATTTATTTGCTTTTCATGAACCCCATGCCCTCAGAGGGCTCTTTTTTAGATATGACAGGCCAGCAGATATAAACTAAATTAATAGGTCTAAATGTCTGGAAATTATCTTTCAAGCGAATGCGACTTCTTTTTAATAGGGAACTTTAGGCCATGTCAGAAGTCCCATTTGGGACACGCGGCATCCTTTGAATTGCATACAGGAAGACAGCTGGCTCCAAGGATGAAGGTACTGCCCTTGAGACACAAAACAGACATTTCATCCACTCTCAAAAACAATCTTTCTGCAACTAGATCAGGACCTTTGAAATATATATATTTCCAACCGCAGTTTAAGTAAAGGCAATCCATACTATTTTATACTATTTCATTCAGCATTTTCATAGCATCCTAAATGCTCCAGAAATTCAAATGGAGAAAAGCTTATTATTTTGAAAGCTGGGAAGAACCAGATAGCATGGGAACAGTGCCAGAAGAAGAGGCCTATCGAGAGTTGGAAAAAAAATCACAAATGTGTGTCGGCCCAGACAGGTGTCTGGTGCCAGGCTGATATGCCTTGCCTGGAGACACTTCTAAGAAGCATTTTTCCATCGGTTACTGGTAGTTTGCAAACGACTGTCAACTAAGGAGTCTTTACAAATGTCTATGCCTAAACCACACCCTCAGATGTTCTCATTTCTGAGAAAAACCAGAGCATCATTTTTTTTAAATCTCCAGGTGAATTCAATATGCTACAAGAGTATCAAACCCCTTTGCTGTTCAGTAGCTAAATCGTGTCCAACTCTTTGCGACCCCATGGATTGCAGCATGCCAGGCTTCCCTGTCTTCCACCATCTCCCAGAGCTTGCTCAAACTCATGTCCGCTGAGTCAGTGATGCCATCCAACTATCTCATCCTCAGTCACCCCCTTCTCATCCTGCCCTCAATCTTTCACAGCATCAGGGTCTTTTCCAATGAGTCAGTTCTTCACATGAGGTGGACGAAGGATTGGAGCTTTAGCTTCAATCTTTCCAATGAATATTCAGGGTTGATTTCCTTTAGGATTGATTCCTCTAGATTAGATTAATCTGTTGTCACCATTTCTATACATCTGTCCCAATCGAAACCATTCCTGTGTCTCACACACATACAATCAAACCAGACCATGACATCGCTCTTTCCTCCCATTACTATTTTTGTACTTTACTTCCTGTTTCTTTCATTACATTGGCTTTAGCCTATTTTTTATTATTTTTTTTACAAGTTTGCTATGTTGAACAGTAGTTTCCCTGGTGGCTCAGACGGTAAAGCGTCTGTCTACGATGCGGGAGACTCCGGTTCGATCCCTGGGTCGGGAAGATCCACTGGAGAAGGAAATGGCAATCCACTCCAGTACTGTTGCCTGGAAAATCCTATGGACAGAGGAGCCCGGAAGGCTACAGTCCATGGGATCACTAAGAGTCGGACACGACTGAGCGACTTCACCTCATGTTGAACAGTACTGCTTAAGCGAACGTGTGAACTTTCATTAGTCGAAAAGAATAACTGCTGGGCAACCGTTCCAATGCCTGAAAAAAGAAAACTAAAACAATACAATATTCCAAGTTTATGCCAAGACTTCCTCCCTTTGCAAACTATGCTGCAGAAATTACATGGCGCACCCCGTTCCCAGAGCAAGAGCAATTCTCTTATTGACAATGTGGGTAAGGAAGTAAACAAAAAAAGCCATGCTCATTTCAAGCCACTGAGAAACACAGGCCAAAAGAAAAATAAAATCAATCAATCCTTGCCAAGTGGAAAAGAACAAACCAGCAGGGACTGAAGTTCTATATTCAGCTTTCAAAAGAGTATTTCGAACAATAGAGAACAAATACTGGGTAATCACTCCGAAGATTTACAGACGAGACAGAACAGTGCAAACCCAGTGGATCCCACAGGGCATGTGTTTACTCTCCCAGGAAAAGCTGGACACCCTGAAGTTCATTAATGGAGTGCTCCGCGTGTCTTTACCCATTCACAGCAGCCTCTCGGAGAACCACTGGACTGTCAGTTATAGTCCCTGTTCTTTAAAACAACTTTTGGAACCACTGTCAGCAAGCAGTCAAATTCCCATTTTACAGAAAGCAAGACAAAGGCAGGATCTGATCAAACTGAGTGGCAGTTAAGCTGCCTCCAGCACAGTTAAGAGTGGGAGGTGCCCGTTTCTGATTGTTTCTTGGTGTCATCACACACCAAAAAATTTCCATCCATTTTCCCAAGAAAATCAGTGCCTATCATTCCATGTTCTCACTCAAATGTTCCTGTTTCTCCAGGAGCTCTTTCCTGCACTCTCCCCTGGTCTTTCTCCACACTCTGTCTCCAATTCCAGCCTCCATCTTCATTTCCCAACTGCCTTTTGTGGTTCAAACTCTGTTATAATTAGCTCTAAGGGACGATCCAAAAGGCTTTTCTTCTGCTAGGGTTTTGGTGAATAGATGTGTCTTGAGATAAGCAGCCATCTGCTAGGGCTTAGTAATATTCTTTACTGACTAGCGGTTGCCCTGGAGAGGCAGCTTCCCTGGGTGGTAAGGGATCGATGCGGAGAGGGTGCAGATAAGGGGTCTCCAGAATGCCTTCCCACAAGGAGTGCTAAATGCAGTATGCGAGGGTGCCAAGTCGGGACGGGAATGGTGCCCATGTGTTGGCTCTGTTAATTAGCACCATTTGAACATAATTATGACAAGACCACACAGGGAGAGCATGATGTTTCAAGTAGAGTAGACCATTAAGTAAACAGGAGTATGGAACTCTGTTGCCTGGGTGGTTGTGAAGAATCTTCCAAAAGATGGACAGAAGGATGCTGAGGGCTTCCATTCTCTGGAGTAACCAAAAGGAAAAGCCTAAGCAAAACTGCACTGCCACGCTCTGATCACTCCCAAATTGCCCCAGATGCATTCAACATACTTTAGATTTTGTTAATAAAACAAAAACTTTAATTACCATTTCAGTTCCAGAAAGGTACGTGGCTGGTGCCTCCATATCTCAGTCCATTAAGAGCCACTGCCCTTGAAAGACCAGGCAGGACCAAGCAGGGACCTGTGCCGAGAAGGTGCTGGAAGCACTGTGGGGGAGCAGGCTGGCTTCCCACTGGCACCTCTGTCTACCCACCCACTCTCACCCTCTTATTTCACCTGCTCCCTTGGCTTTCACCACCCAGTTATTGACTTACATCAGTCCTATTTCAATCCCTGTTTCCCTGAATTCTGACCTCTGTGGCATTTCTAATTCCCTTGCTTGCCTCCCTTCCTCTTAGGCACGGTCAAAACTTTGATTCTGTGTTCTAACCCTTTGCCACCTTCACCTGCGCCTTGGGCCTCTGGACCTCAGCCAGCTCTCTGCTGCCCCCATCTGGTCCACAGCAGCATACGCAGATGGTAATCTGACAAACTGGCCCTTAAATCCAAAACAGGCTTCGTCAATTTCTGACACCAACTCGAAATTTTTTCATTTTATTTCGCCATAACCTGACTTAATGTATGGGCTCCAAGAAGTTCGCTCAGTCATGTCTGACTCTGGTGACCCCCTGGACTGTAGCCCACCAGGCTCCTCTGTCCAGGGAATTGTCCAGATAAGAATAGTGGAGTGGGTAGCCATTGCCTTCTCCAGCAGATCTTCTTGACTCAGGGATCAAACCCAGGTCTCCTGTATTTCAGGAAGATGCTTTACAATCTGAGTTACCAGAGAATCATATATTTAATGAACAAGTTATGTTAAATGAGTAACTGAGCCACTTCAGGGGAAGTGTTCTATTTTTTAAGGTAACTGCTGAATGGTAGTAACATGTTGAAAACCTTGAAAAGTCCAGCCTAAAATGATGACTTTTCTCAAATCATGAGGACACACCATATAAAATGGAGAGTAATTCCAAAAAGTGACATTTATGTAACATTGGATTTTTCTTCCCTTGTGCTTCAAATTTCCTATGATTATAATAAACAGGGTGGGAAGAAGAAAGAAAAGAAGGAGGAAGAAAGACTCTTGGTTTGTGAAGCAGCTCAGAAACTTGTTAGAATAACTTGCAGCATCTGAAGCCACTGACTTAACCATACAGCCATTCACAACCAAAGGAACAGCAGGAGCATAAACAGGTGTTCACCCACACATCACCAGCACATTGGCTGGAGTCATGTACACAGTAGACTTTCAAGTATTTGTTGAATAGATCAATGAATGCATATGTAAGTAGCAGCACTTTGTAATCCATACCTTCACTTAGTAAACTCTGTTTGTTAATTTATATCGCCGGGAAATGACAGGACCACTTGCCATATGCACAAATGCACGACAGTTACATGCACCACGCTCCTTCATCTTACAGCCTTAGTTACTCCTGCCTTCACCTTCTATATTACAGTCAAAAATGGACCCAGGGCTTAAAAGCTTTTGCACAGAGAAGGATACCATCAATAAAATGGAAAGAAAATCTACTGAATGGGAGAAAATATTTGAAAATGATATGACTGAATATTCATTGGAAGGACTGATGCTGAAGCTGAAGCTCCAATACTTTAGCCACATAATGCAAAGAGCCAACTCACTGGAAAAGATCCTGATGCTTGGAAAGATCGAAGGCAGGAGGAGAGGATGAGATGGTTGGAAGGCATCACAGACTCAATGGACATAAGCTTGAGCAAGCTCCAGGAGATGGTGAAGGACAGGGAAGCCTGGCATGTTGCAGTCCATGGGGTTGCAAAGAGTCCGACACAACTGAGTGACTGAACAACAATGATAACTGATAAAGGGTTAATATCCAACACATATAAGCAGTTCATACAACTCAACAAACAAATCAAGCAATTCAATTAAAACATGAGTAGAAGACCTGAACAGACATTTTTCCAAAGAGGAAATACAGGTGGCCAACAGGCACATGACAAGATTCCCAACATCATTTATCATCAGGGAAATGCAGATCAAAACCATTATGAGATATCACCTCACACCTGTCAGAATGATTATCATCAAAAAGAATATAATTAACAGATATTGGCAAGAATGTAGAGAAAAGGGAACCCTCTTACATTGTTGATGGGAATGTAAATTGGCACAGCCACTGTGGAAAACAGTATGGAGGTTTCTCAAAAAGATAAAACTGGAATCACGATATGACCCATCAGTTTCCCTCCTGAAATAAAACAAAAACACTAATTTGAAAATATATGTGTACCCCAATGTTCAAAGCAGCATTATTTACAATTGTCAAGATATGGAAGCAACCTAAGCATTCATCAACAGATGAACGGATAAAGAAGACAATGGAACGCTACTGGGCCATGAAAAAATAAAATTTCGCCATTTATGACAACATGGATGGACTTGGAGGTTATTATGCTGTGAAATAAACCAGACAGAGAGAGACCAATACCGTATGATTGTACCTACACGTGGAATCTAAAAGATACAACAAACTAGTCTACATAACATGAAAGAAACAGGCTCACAGATGCAGAGAGAACATTAGTGGTTACCAGTGAGGGAAGAGGGGAGAAATATAGGGGTAGAGGATTAAGAGGTACAAATTACTATGTATAAAATAAGTTCAAGGAAACATTGTGCAACATGGAGAATATAGTCAATATTTTAAAATAACTACAAATGGAAAGTGGAAGTCGCTCAGTTGTGTCCGACTTTTTGTGACCCCCATGGACTATACAGTCTGTGGAATTCTCCAGGCCAAAATATTGGAGTGGGTAGCCTTTCCCTTCTCCAGGGGATCTTCCCAACCCAGGGATCCAACCCAGGTCTCCCACATTGCAGGTGGATTCTTTACCAGCTGACCCACAAGGGAAGCCCAACAATACAGGAGTGAGTAGCCTATCCTTTCTCCAGGGGATCTTCCCAAACCAGGAATTGAACCAGGGTCTCCTGCATTGCAGGTAGATTCTTCAGCAACTGAGCTATCAGGGAAGCCCTACTGTAAATGGAGTATAACCTTTAAATTTGTGAACCACTTTATTGTACACTTGTAACTTACGTGATGTTATACACTATACTTCAATTATTAAAAAATGGGCCTAGGAGTAGGAAAAGTATTTATTTTTATAAATCACCAAAACATTTCAAAGAAAGTGGTTTCAGAAGACAGTGGCTCAGAAGACAGTGATCTAAAAATACATCTCTACATTTCCTGTTCTTTATAAAGCATAGTATTTCTCAATGGAAATCGAATGCAGTCTTACTACTATTGCCTTTGACAGGTCCTGCACCAATGTCTGGAAGGTATTTAATGGGGCTGGTAAGTCTGATGACCTTAGACAAGAACAGAACTGCAACTTAGATTCAATAGAAAATTATTCATTATCTTTTGTAACAGAGAAAAAGCATTTGGCTTTAATTAACATCCAAATTAAGTGATAGGTCTTTTAAATGGCAAAAAGTAACATGAAATTTTTTGTAGTTTATTTTGATAGACTCAAGATTGTGTCTGTATGTCTTAGGAAGATAAACCCAAAGGCCCAGTACAACATGATGGGAGCAGAGCTGCCTATGCTAGTTTGAAAAAGTAATGTTAATACCATGGCATTTTAATTATTTATGGGAAAACTGACCAAAAAAGATAGAGATTTTATGAAATATAAATAGTATGCTTTATAAAGGATGTATAACAGTCGGTAGACTGAAGGGCTCAAACAATGTAATAGATAAATACATAAAGCAAAAGTTCTTTAGAAGTGTAAGAATTTGATTAAAATGCAGTTATAGTGGAAGATGTCAATAGATCTCTAGTAGGAGAAAATCAGTGTTACATTCAATTATCTACATTTGATAATGACATAGAGACCCTGAGATTCAACTGCAGAGTATTTTCCCATCAACCATTTATAAAACTTAATTATGAACTTAGGCACAAAGAATGCGCTAAAAAATTTTTTTCGGAAAACGTATAGGTCTACAGGAGAAATAATCTGATAATAATCCAATAAAATTGGAATATAAAAGATAAAGTTTTTACTTAAAAATTAAGATATATAAGGGCTTCCCTTGTGGCTCAGCTGGTAAAGAATTTGCCCGTAATGCCGGAGACCTGGGTTCAAACCCTGGGTTGGGAAGATCCCCTGGAGAAGGGAAAGGCTACCCACTCCAGTATTCTGGCCTGGAGAACTCCATGGACTATACTGTCCGTGGTGTTGCAAAGAGTCGGACATTACTGAGCGAATTTCACTTTCACTTTTTAAGATATATAAGCTTAACTAACCTTTAGAATTGAGGAAATCAAAGATGATGCTCAAACTATCTTGACGGCAATGCAAAAGATGCTTCAGACCAAAACCTATGGGCCACAAAAAAGCTGACTTAAATGAAGTTTTTTTATACATCATATATAATGATACAGTCTATATAAGTTATATACAATTATAAGGATATCTATATAATTGTATCTTATATTTATAATTATCTGTATAATTATATCTATATTATATAGACATCATTATAATTATATATGTGATTTTATATTATATATAATCATACATAATAATATAATACATACAACGTATCAGTATGAAAACATATATCATTATATATTATATATATATACAAATATACAATTTAATGCTCATTTTAAGAAATCAGAAAAGAGCAAAATAAATCCAAAAATTTAAGATAAATCAGAACCTGAAGTTAAGGAAGGACCAAAAAAAAATGAAAAGAATAAATAAATCTGAAAGCTGTTTATTTGCAAAGACCAATAAAATAGATAAAGTTCTTGTAAACCTGATACAGAAGAAAAAAGAGAGAGAGAAAGAATTAAATATATCAAACTAGCAATGAGAAAATAGTAGTGTTTAAAAGAATTACACATACAAACCTAAAACAATATAAAAAATGTCCTGGCAGGCCTTCCTAGAAAAAATCTAAATTACTAAAATTGACCCAAGAAATTGTGGGAAAGTTGAGTAGGCAAATTACCACACAGTGGGGCTGAGGGGCTTCGCTGGTGGCTCAGTGGTAAACAACCCACCTGCCAATGCAGGAACTCCAGGGTTCAATCCCCGGTCCAGGAAAAATCCTATTATGCCGAAGGGCCACTAAGTCTGTGCACCACAACTGCGGAAGGCCCTATAGCCCACTCTCCACACGACAACAAGAGAAGCCACTGAAATGAGAAGCCCACGCATGGCAACAGAGAGTAACCCCCTGTCTCTGCACCTGGAGAAAGCCTGAGCGCAGCAAGGAAGAGCCAGCACAGACAGGAAAAAAAGAAAAAGAAAATGAGATTACGATCCTACAGGATCACCACTGATTCCTGTGTAACACATAAAGGAAACATGAATTCATTCCCTTAATGCCCTAGTCAGCTCCCCACTCCTCACAGGCCAGAGGCATGGAGTTGGGGTCTGGTGGGACCAGAGGCAGCGAACACTCCTCCCACATTCCCACCTTTATTTGATGGCACCAAAGCATAAGTGAAACTTGAAGCCAGGCCACCACGAGGAGCAGCCGGAAAGCCTGCCTGACCACTTTTGGGAAAATACAGCTAGTTGGTGGAGCAGAGTGGTTAAGACAGTAGGTGCAGCAGTTGGGCCTGGGATTGGCTCCACTCAAAGCCTCCATTTTCTCATCTATAAAATGGGACTAATAGAGGTGCCCACTTCAGGGGTTACTGTGTTGATGAGATGAGCAGTAAAGACATGCAAAGATTTACCACCATGCCAAGCACATGGCATGTTCAGAAAGTGTTAACTATTATTTTGTAGAAAACTACAAAAATAAATACACAAATAAAAGAGAGCAAAAAGTAACAAGAGAACAGCTGCCATCAGGAGCAAGAACTTCTGGACTCCCCTGGTGGTGCAGTGGATAAGACTCCACCTGCCAATGCAGGGGACACAGGTTCTATCCCTGGTCTGAGAAGATGCCCCATGCCAGCGGGCAACTAAACCTATGCACAACTGCTGAAGCCCACTCACCCTAGAGCCCGTGCTCCGCAACAAGAGAAGCCACTGCAATGAGAAGCCCACACCAGCAGTAAGACAGTAACCCCAGCTCTCTGCAACTAGAAAGCCCGCTCGCAGCAGTGAAGACCCAGGACAGCCAAAAATAAATGAAAATTTAAAAGAGCAAGGACTTCTAACTCCTGATCACCTTGTGCTGGGAATTCTCCAAGAACTTTCTCCCATTCCCTCAGATCAGATGAGATCAGTCGCTCAGTCATGTCCGACTCTTTGCGACCCCATGAATTGCAGCATGCCAGGCCTCCCTGTCCATCACCAACTCCCGGAGTTCACTGAGACTCACGTCCATCGAGTCCCATTCCCTGGGGGCACAGCTATACCATATCTTCTTCTCTTGTCTCTGCTCCACTTCCTCCTTGATCCCTTTAACATATTCCTCTGAGATCTATTTTGAGTTCCATCCCACCTCACTTTCTACATGTTATTTCATTACATCTTTTTCTGTGAAAAAGGTAAAAGATAGGTAAGATGAGCCATTTCCTCAACTCCTTCCTCTCCAATATGTATGTTCTTCACCTAGACGTGCCTCCCATTTTTCTCACCTATTAGAGAAAGAACCATTGGTTCATTCAACAAACATTTCATTGAGCTCCTACTGTGTGCCAGCAGCAAAGGACCCTGTGCTGACGGAGCAGAAGCGGTCTCTGCCCCAGTGAAGCTTGTGTGCCAGTGGAGAGAGGCGGACAAGAGATAAACAAGAGAACATCAAGTGGTAATAAATGCAGTGAGACATGGATATGTGGGTATTGGAATGGACACTGGCTGCTTTGGGTTGGATGGTCAAGGGAGGCCTTGATGAATTTAAAGTGAGAGCTGGGTGCTGCAAAGAAGCCAGCCAAGAAAGGGTCTGAAAACAGAGCACTGCGGGAAGAGAGACTTGCTGGAGCAAAGATCCAGGTGAGCACAGCCTGGGCAGGGGCGAAATAATGCAAGAAACATACAGTCATCTCTCGGATTTGGGAGAGACGGATTTCAGGACCTCCATGAACACCAAAATCCTCGGATGCTCAAGTCTTTTACATAAAATGGTGCATACAGAGTGAAGTAAGTTAGACAGAGGAAAACAAATACTGTATATTAACTCATATATGTGGAATCTAGAAAAATGGCGTAGATCAACTTATTTGCAAAGCAGAAATAGAGACACAGACATAAAGAACAAATGTACAGACACCAAGAGAGGAAGGGGGTGTGAAGGGAATAACGGATTGGGAGACCGGGACTGACATATATCCACCACTATGCATAACGTAGATAACTAATGAGAACCGACTGTACAGCACAGGGAACTCTACTCAGGGCTCTCTGGTGACCCAGTTGGGAAGGAAATCCAAAAAAGAGGGCATCTATGTATATGTATAGCTGATTCACTTTGCTGCACAGTAGAAACTAAGACAACAGTGTAAAGAAACTCTACTCCAATTAAAAATAAACAAAATAAAATGTTCAGTTCAGCCACTCAGTTGTGTCCGACTCTTTGCAATCCCATGGACTGCAGCGCACCAGGCCTCCCTGTCCATCACCAACTCCCAAAATTTACTCAAACTCATGTCCATTGAGTCGGTGATGCCATCCAACCATCTCATCCTCTGTCATCTCCTTCTCCTCCTGCCTTCAGTCTTCCCCAGCATCAGGGTTTTTTCAAATGAGTCAGTTCTTCCCATCAGGTGGACAAAGTATTGAAGTTTCAGCTTCAACATCAGTTCTTCCAATGAACACCCAGGACTGATCTCCTTTAGGATGGACTGGTTGGATCTCCTTGCAGTCCAAGGGACTCTCAAGAGTCTTCTCCAACACCACAGTTTGAAAGCATCAGTTCTTCAGCACTCAGCTTTCTTCACAGTCCAACTCTCACATCCATACATGATGACTGGGAAAACCATAGCCTTGACTAGACGGACCTTTGTTGGCAACGTCTCTGCTTTTCAATATGCTCTCTAGGTTGGTCATAACTTTTCTTTCAAGGAGTAAGCGACTTTTAATTTCATGGCTGCAGTCACCATTTGCAGTGATTTTGGAGCCACCAAAAATAGTCTGCCACTGTTTCCACTGTTTCCCCATCTATTTGCCATGAAATGATGGGACTAGATGCCATGATCTTTATTTTCTGAATGTTGAGCTTTAAGCCAACTTTTCACTCTCCACTTTCACTTTCATCAAGAGGATCTTTAGTTCTTCTTCACTTTCTGCCATAAGGGTGGTGCCATCTGCATATCTGAGGTGATTGATATTTCTCCCGGCAATCTTGATTCCAGCTTGTGCTTTTTCCATTCCTGCATTTCTCATGATGTACTCTACATAGAAGTTAAACAAGCAGGGTGACAATATACAGCCTTGATGGACTCCTTTCCTTATTTGGAACCAGTCTGTTGTTCCATGTCCAGTTCTAACTGCTGCTTCCTGACCTGCATACAGATTTCTCAAGAGGCAGGTCAGGCGGTCTGGTATTCCCATCTCTTGAAGAATTTTCCACAGTTTGTGGTGATCCACACAGTCCAATGCTTTGGCATAGAGTCAATAAAGCAGAAATAGATGTTTTTCTGGAACTCTCTTGCTTTTTTGATAATCCAATGGATGTTGACAATTTGATCTCTGGTTCCCCTGCCTTTTGTAAAACCAGCTTTCACATCTGGAAGTACACATCCTCCTGTATATTTTAAATCATCTCCAGGTTACCTAATGCAATGTAAATAGTTGCCAGTGCGGGGAAAATTCAAGTTTTGCTTTTTGGAGATTTCTGGAAACTTTTGGAAAGCAGTTTGGATATGCAGTTGGTTGAATCTATAGACACAGAACCTGTGGACGTGAAGGGCTGGGTGTAAAAGAGAATAGAGACAATAGGAAGTATAGCTAGAAAGGCAGATAGGAGCCAGTTCACGAGGGCTGTGGAGGTCCAGGAAAAGAGCCTGGATTTTATTCCAAGTGCAAAGCAAGGCCAAGTGCAAAGCAAGGCCATTTTTTTCCTCCTGCAATACTGAGTGCCCCTCACCCCGCCGCACACCCTCCTCAGTGCACTTGATCCATAGCCTCTGGTCTAAGTTTACCTTCAGTTTCTTTCATTTGTTCCCTCTCTCATATGCCCTTTCCCTCAACTTGACACATTCTTTAAAATCTCCCATGAACTAAAAGAAATAAACTTCCCTGGATTCCCTCCTCACTCCAATCAGTCTCATTTGTGTCCATTTTCACTACACCACTATAAAACCTCCTAAAGATGTCAAACACACATAAGACTTATGATGCCTGGCTCTGTTCTCAGAGCCTTATCTTTATTAACTCTTTTAACCCTCACAACAACCTGGTGATGCCATTATCTGGTGATGCCCATTTTACAGATGAAGAAACTGAGGCGGGGGTAGTTAATAACTTGCCCAAGGTCAGCCCACTAACAAGTGGCAATCCCAAGATTCCCACTCAAACATTTGGTGCCCGAATCTTCCCTCTTAATCTGAGCTCGGTGCCCCTGGGGCTTGCTCCTTGAAGCAAATTTTTGTCTTCTCGGGTCCCTCAAGCAATTTTTTTCAAGGCTGTCACTGTCCCTTCTTCCTCTACCTTCCTAAATTTCTGTCATCTTCATAGTGTTGAAAAACTTCTCTGTGGTGGGACTCACTCCTCCCATGTCTCCTCTCCCCTCCTCTCCCTTCCTGGGAACATTAGCCCATCTCCAGAAATTAGCACCACACCCAGATCTCAGGACGGCAGCTTCCCCACTGATGTAAGCCCTCCAGGAAGCTTCCCACCTCCCATACAACTTCCCTACCACTGCTGTGAATGTCTCTAGAGTGCAGCTGTTATCAACACCCTGCTCAGAGATCTGCTCTGGCTCCTATAGACCTGAGGGGTCTTGGAGCATGTCAAGGAGGAAACTGCAGTGGGCCTGGCCTGCTCGGTGGAGACTGGATGGAGGGGACAAGTGATCCCAGAGCGGTGGCCCTTTTGTCATACTCATGTACTAGGAACACGATCGCTGCTTCCACAGGATGGGGGGAACACGTAGTTTTCGCCATAGAAGTAGTTGACACTCTTAAAAATTATCCAATAGATGCTCTTAAAGTATCATGATGGCCAGAAGATGCACCTGTCTTTGCCCCCAGGCCAGCTGTGCAACTTCTTTTCTTCATTGAAAAGCTGAAAAAAAGAGGGCCCGTATTTGGGATCCCCTGGGAAAGGGACTTTATTTTTTGTAATATCTCCAAATCTCGGGCTTAATTTTTTTCCAGTGCAGTTTTTCTTCCCCACTGCAGCTTTAAATCAGTTTCAGAATGCCAGTTACTTATGGCAGACCCCTTTCAACAATTTTCTATGAAGAGCCCATAGAAAGACACTGAAATTAGCCAATTTCTTCTGATGACTATAGTTGTACTAATGGAATTTTTTCAATAATTTCTTAGTTTTTCAATGCAATTCTTTAGACCGTGACAAAGTAAAATGTAATTTTTAAGTGATACAAGGAAATACAGCAGGAAATAACCGTCCAAGAGATTTAGGAGAATTGAAATAAAATAACCTAAATGATTTGAGAACTAAAATGGGGAAAAATTCTTGTCTCTGTCTCTTTGGAGTAATCATTTGAGATAATATCTCTACATCCCTAAAAGAAGATACGGGTAAGAATGAAATCATTTCTTAATATGCCATTCTGTTTTAGAAAATGTGATAAAACATTTTATGTTAGCCATGTGAGATGATTTAGAAATCATTTATTCTTGAAGTATTTGAAACCTTTTAAGTCTTGGCATGGGAAAAGGGAGGGTAGCTCTGTTTTTAAAAAGGAGAAGAAAGAGAATCAGGAAAGGACGAAAAGAATAGCGCTGGCCAGGACTGTTACCACGAGGATGCTCATCCCTCTCTCTGGGGCCAGCCAGCTTCACCCCCTTCCCAGCCCCTTCACCTTCAGCTAGGGCATCAGGGGACTTGTTCTGTATCTGCCAAAGTCAGAGTTCAGCCTGAAAGTAAAATATCAGTGTTTACTCTCAGTAAGCTCCGAGTGGCCCAAGAAAGGAAAGGGGAGACGAAAGGGCAGCGATGAGCAGGCTTGTGTGCAGAAGACAGAGGAGGCCACGCAGACAGCAGCCAAAAGCCGCCCCTCCTCCCACCTCCCGGACCACGGAGGGGGGCTTTCGCTGGTCCAGTGGCATCCAAGTTCCGAGTTCACAATCCTCTCCCCGCATTGTCTCTTTAAAACAAAAAGCTCTCCGAGGCCAGATTTAATGATGAAATTAACAATGATTTATGTTTCATGACAGACGCTTCTAAAAAACAAACCACTTAAAAAAAATCAGTGGACTGGATGGAGCTTAGGTTCAAGTCCAATTCCCTGTTACCCTGCTATTTCTCTGACCCAACCCACCTCATTTTCTTGTTTAATAGAGGAGGCTCCCAGCCAGGAAAATAAGAGCATGAAAGCGACCGCGCAGGACACAGCTGCGAGCAAGGAAGAATATTAATTCTGCTCATTCTGAACTACACCCCCTCCCACAAAGAATTTCGGGTGTTCACAAAGCTCGCTCTGATTTTTATCACTGCTATTTCTGTTCATAATAATAATAGCAATACAAGAAAAACATATTTTGAGGACTACAAGTTTTTGGCAGTTAGATTTGGCATGTCTTCTACCTAATCTATAATTGAAAGCAATAACTTGGAAAATACTTAGGTTTAGTTGTTCAGTCATGTCCGACTCTTTGCGACCCCATGGACTGTAGCCCATCAAGCTCCTCTATTGCTTTGTAAACCCATGATAAAAGGATTATGAGTGTTATCATTGTTTCTCCTAAGACCATCTTCAAGGCAACTCTGTCTTCCTTTCCTATTTCCTTCTAAGTTTAGCAGTGAGAGAGTTTTGTTGAGGGAAAGAAAGGGTTCAAAGGCAGAAAAAAAAGACATCAGATTTCTCTTTACTGACTTTAAGCAACCACACTGATCAGTCTCACACGTGGAAAAAATGGAAAATAAAACTTTACACACAGGATAGGGAGATTTAGACTGTTTTTCAAACTTTAAGAAAACGGTGCAGTCCGGGTTGAAAAAAATAATTTTACTGTTTTTGCCAGGCAGGTGCTGTGTGTATGGACTTGTTTGGGTTCTCCATCACTGACCTTTATCAGATGGGCTAAAGAGCTGGGTGTTTGGCAGGTCACGCCGGCAAAGATAAATCTGTACCTGGTATTTTTCTGCCTAAAGAAAAACTACCTTCTCGTGTTATCTGAAACATTATCCTTATCATACCTGATACATTTTTAATACTTATTTCTTTGGTAATCCTTTTTTAAATATGTTATTGGGTTTACTAGTAGATCATTTAGAAACTAAGTCAGTATCAGTATTAAGTTCTCTAAATTAATTTACTTGAAAATACGGTAATGGCGTCCTGGTTTAATGTGCTCTCTGGGAAGTCTGACCTTCTCCCAGTAATCCGTAAAAGCAGTGTTCACTTCCATCTGGTGGTAACAGTTTTCAGCATGTTCTACAGTCTAAGTATGGTTTTCTCTGTGGGATCTACATCTCAACACTTCTTTTTCTTTTGAAGTATGGTTGATTTACAACATCCGTCGTATTAGTTTCTGGCGTACAGCATAGTGATTCAGTTATACATATATGCAGGTTCTTTTTCATATTCTTTTCCATTATGGTTTATTACAGGATATATTGCTGCTAAGTCGCTTCAGTCGTGTCCGACTCTGTGTGACCCCATAGACGGCAGCCCACCAGGCTCCCCCGTCCCTGGGATTCTCCAGGCAAGAACACTGGAGTGGGTTGCCATTTCCTTCTCCAATGCATGAAAGTGAAAAGTGAAAGTGAAGTCGTTCAGTCGTATCCGACTCTTTGGGACCCCATGGACTGCAGCCTACCAGGCTCCTCCGTCCATGGGATTTTCCAGGCAAGAGTACTGGAGTGGGGTGCCATTGCCTTCTCCGACATATTACCTCCCTGCTAAATCATCAGTTTAATCTTTTCTTTTTTTTTTTTTTACTTCAAATCATGGTAACCTTTATCCGCGTACCAAGAGTGTGATGCAACTGGCATGACATCAGAGGCAACCAGAGGGAAGTGGAGGTAGTTTAGTCACTCAGTCGTGTTCAACTCTTGTGGCCCCATGGACTGTAGCCTGCCAGACTCCTCTGCCCATGGGATTCTCCAGGCAAGAGTACTGGAGAGGGTTGCCATTTCCTTCTCCAGGTGATCTTCCCAGCCCAGGACTCGAACCCAGGTCTCCTGCATTGCAGGCAGATTCTTTACCAACTGAGCTATTAGGGAAGCCCTGGAAGCTGCTAAATACACCCAGGATCCTTCCTGGAGTGGACATCTTTGACGAACAGGGTCTGAGGCAGTGAGCCAAAACCACCACCACAAAGAGAACCCCGCCAAGCATAGGGTTTCGGTGAAAACCTTCACGCTCTGAGTTCCCTTTGGAGTTTATTTCCTTCACTTTTACATTGCTGATTCTTTCACAGTCTTGTTTTTTCGCTATCTGGAAGAATGGGTGCTTTGTTCTAGACCACAGCCACAAAACACGTAGTCAGAGCTTCCCTTGTGCATTGTTCTCCTCTGGTCTCTAATCGTCACCTGTGTAAGGCTTTTTCTCCAAAAAGACTGTTGTCTCCCCAAATATCAGACTGTACTTTTCTGAGCCACTGTAGTACCTCTCTCAGTCCTGGGGACACGGTGAAAACTCTCCCAGGAAATGAATGGGATTGAACAAAGAAGGGACACAAACCTAATTCTCAGGTCAGTGATTCATAACCCAAAGACACTAATGCGTTTCCCTAATTACAGTAACCACAATTTGAGGTAGTTAGGCACCAATTGAAGGCACTAATCCTTTGATTACTATGGGCAATCAATCTGGAAAAAAAAATTGAAACCAAAGGCACCAATCCATTGGCGAGAACCAACTCTGAGTCTATATTCCTCAGGTCTTACTAAATGTATTGAGGGAAAGTGCTGACATTTAGACTGTAGTCCAGAAATCTCACTTAGACGCAGCGGAAGAATAGGTCTCAAAATAAAAGTGTTGAGTAGAATATTATAAATGAGATTTTGAAGTACCCAACCCACTGGGAGGTCTACAGGCCCAAGTTCATTTCTAAACCAACTCCTTCCTGCAATAGAGACACAGTCTCAGACACCATGGATCCCAGGTGCTGTACAAAGCATGCCGCATGTAACTGAATAATCACCAAATAATCATCAAAAAGGAAACTGAGGCTCAAACAGGTGAGAAAATGTCTCCAAAAGTATGCAGCCAAAAATCCACCTTACCAGTGGAGTAGCCCAAACCATCTGTTAAGCAGTGAGCGTCATGACCCTCAGGTAGTTTTAGAGACTTACCCACCATTACATTGGGTTCAGGGCCAAGCCATTCCTAGACCCAGGTCTCCTGAGTCACGCTTGAGGCATGCTTTCCTTTATAGAATAAACAATGACTTAATTTACTAGCTGCACAAAAATTTAACAAGAATTTTCCAGAGAAGCATGGAACAACACTCCACATATTTTTTCTTATAAACAAACCCCTTCATCTTCCAAATAACACACTAAAAACTTTTAAAACTCTTCTTTGCAACTGATGTTGAACAGAAACTGAGACGCGGTGGACTTGGGACTCCTTTGGACCCTGGGGTTGAGAGCTGCCTCACAGGAGAGGAAGCAGAACCTCCAAACACTTCCTCGTGGCCCGTGCCCTCTGGTTGGTGCCACTTGCTCACCTGTGGTCTTCTCTGCTCTTCAAGTCACCACCCACGGATTTGCTGACACAAAAGTCAGGGATGAGGAGATGGAGAGAATTGGTAGCAGCAGTCCTGGGCAATATGGCACAGATGTCAAGCTCAGCCCAAGACCCAGACAGACTTGGGTTCGGATCCTGCTTCTTTCATTTCCCAACCATTGATGGAGGACAGTTTATTAACCTCTGTTTCCTTGTCTTTCACCATGGTGCTTATCCCCAAGGTTGATATGAAAAGGAGATGAAAATCAGTTCTCAAAACATATTAGCCATTATTATTTCCTAGAGCCGGAAGTAAAACTGTGTTGTTGCCCATAAACTGTATGCTGGCAGCTAAAGAAATGGAGTTTTTCACTGTGACTGAATTCCTACCGGATACATTCTAACGAGACTTCCTACTTTTAACTCAAATTTATATTTTGAAGAATTTTACATGCGTTTTTCATTTAATCCTCACAATAATCCCATAAATGAGGTTTGGAAGATGAGGAAATACACACTTAAAAGGGCAAAGAGTTTGACCAGAGTCATGTCCTAACAGTGACAGCTGTGTCTTCAGAACGTAGGTCTGTTCATCTCAAAGTTTAGCTACTGATCTATACTGACCAACCATTATACTGAACTTGCCACGGAATCATAAAAAATGTGAGAAATGAAGTCATGGGATAACCAGGTTGAGAGTATAAGAATGACACATATTTATACTAATCATCCTTAGCTACGCAATGGTCACTGAAGTTGCCAGAGCAAGTCATAAAGTCCTTTGAAGAAATTATAGAGAATTATATACATTTTCGGAGAAGGCAATGGCGACCCACTCCAGTACTCTTGCCTGGAAAATCCCATGGATGGAGGAGCCTGGTAGGCTGCAGTCCATGGGGTCGCTAAGAGTCGGGCACGACTGAGCGACTTCACTTTCACTTTTCACTTTCATGCATTGGAGAAGGAAATGGCAACCCACTCCAGTGTTCTTGCCTGGAGAATCCCAGGGACGGAGGAGCCTGGTGGGCTGCCGTCTATGGGGTCACACAGAGTCGGACACGACTGAAGTGACTTAGCAGCAGCATATACATTTTATATACATTTTTCACATTATATACATTCATTGCACCTAGACTTGATGCTTTTGAACTGTGGTGTTGGAGAAGACTCTTGAGAGTCCGTTGGACTGCAAGGAGATCCAACCAGTCCATTCTAAAGGAGATCAGTCCTGAGTGTTCATTGGAGGGACTGATGTTGAAGCTGAAACTCCAATACTTTGGCCACCTCATGCAGAGAGCTGACTCATTTGAAAAGACCCTGATGCTGGGAAAGATTGAGGGCAGGAGGAGAAGGGGACGACATAGGATGAGACGATTGGATGGCATCACCGACACAATGGACATGGGTTTGGGTGAACTCCAAGAGTTGGTGATGGACAGAGAGGCCTGGTGTGCTGTGGTTCATGGGGTCACAAAGAGTCCAACACGACTAAGCAACTGAACTGAACTGAACTAGTTAAATATACAGAACTGATGTTCCATTCTGATTTCTTTGAAAGTATTGAACTCCAAAGTGCTGAACTTATGAGTATGCAGACACATCTATTATAAAATGGACATATTGCACATAGATACATGCTAGTAATTCTCTTATTCTTTTCACCATCATAAATAAAGATGCCTTTCCCACAAACAACTGTCAGTATAAATGTGTTATTTTTCAAGACAAACTATGCTGAATAGTTTCTTATGTTTCCATACCTGTTACCACCTTAATTTGGCTTTAATGATCAGCCAAAATCTTCTATAAATTTTAGGGGTAAACATTATAAATTGACATGTATATCACACATGTTCTTTTTCTGTTCTTTGTTTTTTAGCTTAGTTGAGATTCACACTGTTAACTGTTACTTTGAAGAGAAAGCTCTTGGTGAGGTTGGAGTGTTGGCAAGGAAGACTCTGGCCTTGATGACTTACCCCTATCAAGGGTCCAATCCCTAGACTTTGCCAACAACCAGGGCATGGAGCTTTTTTTCAGAGGCTGGCTCACAGAGTCCTATAGCTCAGCCTGGATACCACCAGTTTATTCCTTAGTCATAAGATCTCGATGGTAAAAAGGGCTGGGACACTCACATCACTGGCCAAACCATTTTATGAATGGAAGTTTGCAGGATAAACAAAGGAACCAGAAAAGGAGAGAGTTGCTGGCTGATTCTATAGAGGAAAGACTTCCCCCTGGGGCTGAATGAGTCTGGGGTTCCAGTCACCCCCTCTGCCAGTCAGTGCTTTGCCATTGCCTTCACGTCTTGGAACAGACTCCTGGGGCTTTCTTTTGGGAGCCAGATGGGCTGTTTTCAGGAAACCTTTTCTAGTAGACTTATGCGCATATGTACTCTGGCATTTAAAACCTGGATTTAGACCCAGGCTGGGCTGCTTTCCTAGCTCTGCGGTCTTAGACATAAATTCTCTAAGCCTGAGTTTCCTTATCTGTAAAGTGAGAATGATATTCCTTTCTCTCAGGATTATGTAGGGATTAAATGAGATAAGGTTTTCCCTAGTGGCTCAGACAGTAAAGTGTCTGTCTGCAATCCAGGAGACTCGGGTTCGATCCCTGAGTTGGGAAGATCCCCTGGAGAAGGAAATGGCAGCCCACTCCAGTATTCTTGCCTGGAAAATCCCATGGACCCAGAGACTGGTAGGCTACAGTCCATGGGGTCACAAAGAGTCGGACATGACTGAGCGACTTCACTTCACTTCACTAAATGAGATAATAACTTTAATGCACTAAGAACAGTGCCTACCACATAGGAGGTGCTTATTATATGACATCAATCACCATTTTAAATAAAAATGTTATAAGCACATATTATTTATAAACACATATTTAATATTGGCATCTGAATTTTGCATGGAAGGAAAAACAGTGCGAGGTTGCTGACACATTGAAATTAGTGGTCTTTAGTGCTTTGTGCATGCTGGGAATCAACTATTTTTATTAGATAAGCGGTGTCAATAAGCATGATTTTAATAAAATTAGCAAGTAACAGCACTAACTGTGTTTGTATGTAAAGATTATGAAATCTTTGTTAAATTCAGAGTTCAAAAATTTAGTGGCTTATTGTTACCAAAAGGGAAATGTGGGGGTGGGGATAAATTAAGAATTGGGGAATAACATACACTTACAACTATAAAATAGTGTACACTATTATTTTATGTACACTGTACTTTATATATATTATATATAAAACAGATAACCATTAGGGACCTACAGTACAGCACAGGGACCTATACTCAATACTTTGTAATAACCGGTATGGGAAAAGAATCTGAATAGATTTATATAGCTGAATCACTTTGCTATATACCTGAAACTAACAAAGTATCGTAAATCAATTAAACTTCAATTTAAAATTAATTAATTCCTAAAAAAACTGTAGAAGGGTAAAAGGATTTCATAATCAATAAGTGCTTATGTGGGTCATTTCATCTCCATGGAAGGAAATGTTTAGAGAAACCAAAAAGGTCAAACTAACCTGAAGCACAATTTTGTTGACAAGAGTTTAAGTTACCTTTAGCATATTTCATTACACTGTAATCAGAACCATCAACAAATATTTACCAAAGTGCCTACCACACTCAAGCCACTGTAGCGTGGGTTGCATTCATGGCTAACTGATATGAAAAATTACTAAGAAGTGTACAATAAGGTACCTTTCTTGGATGATTAAAATCTAATTGAGCAGACAGAAGGTAGCATAAACATAAATCTATAAAAAAAAAAGTGACAAAAACTAGCCTACAAAATTTTCCACTTTTTTGGGAATGTGGCCAGATTACTCTAATACTGAAAAATATTTTAAAACACAAAGCTTATGATAAGGGAAGACAGTAAAGAATTCTCTAATTATCAGAAAATGTTGGTCAATAACCTTAAAAAGAAAGATTTAGATCAAATGATATGAAAATGTCAATATTCAACCATTTTTTAACATGCATAACCACAAATTATTTATGGTTTAATTTCAGTGAGCCATTCTTTAAACTCATATATATATATATATATATTGGCCAGTGTGTAACCCATAAATTTTACCCACTCTAAACTCCTGCTTATTTCTTCTGGGGCTTTTTCATATTCAAAGTAAATTTGGGGAGAAAAAAATTACATGATATTTAAACTCAGGGGATGGAAGAACTAGCATAAAAAGTTGATTAGTGGTGCAGTTGAAGTTTCACTCAATACATTTCATAAAGGGAAAAGTGCTAATGTGCTTGGTAGAGTCTCTCCAGTAACTCCAGTTATTGACACAGTACAATGCAGTGAAATTAACTAACAATCAGATTTCAGAATAATTTTCCCCAATGAAAGACTTGCTTTGCTTAGAAGATTGTGCAGATTACAAACACTTGTGGGCTACACTTTCTACCCAAAATATTTAACTTCACAATAGATTGTAAATAATTTCAATGTAATATAATGGAGAAAATTTTATTTTTAAAGTTTTATGTCTTCAGAGGCTGTCCAGTTTAACTAAAGTCCCTTTTGTCATGATACAGTGGATCCCAAAATTTTAAATGCATCTATATTTTGCCATGTATTTTCAAAATAAGTTTTAATTCCTACACAACATTAAACTTACTTATAACCATACATTTAAAATCCAAGTTTTTAAGAAGATGTGATAACCTGATCTGAATAGACAAAGAAAGATTTAAAAAAAACAATCAAAATGTGCTCCCTGTAAATAAGAGATAGACCAACGTAGTTGAAGAGTTACTTTATCATTTGCTGATAAACTAAAAACTCTCCTAATGTGAAACGTTGTCATCGTAATTTAGGAGCTCTGAAAATCTAATAACCTTGCATTTTCAAGCACTTGAAGACACCAAACACACAGCCCACATCCATGTCTTGGCATCACTTTATAAGAACCAAATTCTTTCTGTCTTGTATGATTGTAACCCATAATGTGAGGTCTTGATCCGATTATATCTTTTCCTAGTACATTAGATTATTGAAGATTATTATTTCATCAAGTAGAAAAATTAAAACTTAACCATTTTTGAGAGCTAGAGAATATAATTCCCAATCAAATGAATTGGTATCAGATTCTGAAGACATTTGAAGCTAGACATTCATTTATCTTACCGATCAGAAATTTAGATCTACCAAAATAAAATCTATTAACCAAAATTTTTTTGGACAAAGCTCACAAAAAGGTTGTTTAGGCATTGATAGTATATCTGGCTGAGTCACTTCTGCTTTCAGATAAATTTGTTTACTGAAAGAAAACTCAAAACAACTGTCTCAAAAGCCTTCAGTAATTTTTCCAAAATCTGGCAAATATTTGCAGTAAAGGGAATACTGACTGTCACTGGTGTTCATGATCAATACATCACTGCTGCTGCTGCTGCTAAGTCGCTTCAGTCGTGTCCGACTCTGTGCGACCCCATAGACAGCAGCCCACCAGGCTCCCCCGTCCCTGGGATTCTCCAGGCAAGAACACTGGAGTGGGTTGCCATTTCCTTCTCCAATGCATGAAAGTGAAAAGTGAAAGTGAAGTCGCTCAGTCGTGCCCGACTCTTAGCGACCCCATGGACTGCAGCCTACCAGGCTCCTCCGTCCATGGGATTTTCCAGGCAAGAGTACTGGAGTGGGGTGCCAATACATCACTAGTTACTGAAAAAGTGCTATAGCAAATAACCAGCTTGCATTCCGAGCCTTAGCTAAAAACTAAAACCAAAAACAAATGCATTTAGAAAAGAGATCCTGTAAAGGATTGAGCTGGACTAAATGTTTGTTCAAGTTTTTCCATAATGTGACAGGAAATCCAAATGAACTTTTTGGCAAAACCAATACTAATTATAATAAACCCTGGGTTAATATTCATAACATATAAAGAGCTCTTTAAAACTCTACTCAAATCTCCATAACGGCCTATGTGGGAAAAGAACCTAAAAAAGCAAGGATATGTGTACATGTATAACAGATTCACTTTGCTATACACCTGAAACTAACACAACATTGTAAATCAACTGTACTCCAATAAAAATTCATTTTCTAAAATCTATTTTTTAAATGAAACATGTGAACAGGAAAACTAACTAAAGATTTACAAAAGACAAAATACTAAAGGCCAATAAATATAATTTTTTAAGCTCTACCTCATCAGTAATCAAAGACTTACAAATTTTTAAAACCCTTTGCTACCAGCTTTGAAATACTATTTATAGTCCTGATGATGCAGGAAATAGGCCCTATGGGACAGAGCTGGGGGCAGAATAAATTGTTACAATCTTCCTCAACAACAATTTAGGTTCAAAATCTCAAAGCAATCAAGAAAATCTTTCTGATTGTCTCATCTACAATTCAGAAAAAATAATTGAAAAAATATCCCACTCATGAAAACAAACAAACAAAAATCTTTATATTTTCCCTGGTGGCTCAGACAATAAAGAATCTGCCTTCAGTGCAGGAGACTGGGATTCAATCCCTGGGTGGAAAAGATCCTCTGGAGTAGGGAATGGCTACTCAATCCGGGATTCTTCCCTGGAGAATAAAAGATCTTAAAGTATCCATTATGTTATAGAGTCAGAAACTTTATATTGCAAAGGTAATCTTATTTCCAAAATCAGTCTCTGCATTGAGGTCTTCTGGAAGAATAAACACCTAAGAGTAGCCTAGATATATCTCAAAGAAGAAAGGAGAAAAGTTAACCTGCACATTTTACTAAGTATTATTTTAAAACTCATATTGATTTAGTATGAAACAGTTCATTAATACACCAAATTACAAGTCTCAAACAGTACTGCTGTGTCAGGCTCTGTCATGCAATGGGTAGCCCATTGGACTTCTTTTTTTTTTTTTTTTTTCACTTTTTTTTTTTTCAATTTATTTATTTTAATTGGAGGCTAATTATAATATTGTAGTGGTTTTGCCATACATTGACAGCAAAAGAGAAAAAGATGTATAGAACAGTCTTTTGGACCCATTGGACTTCTAAAACAGCACTTTTATGAGATGAACTGTGTCTCTCCGCCCCCACAAAATTCTTATCTACCCAGTACTTCAGAATGTGATTGTATTTGGAGATCACGTCTTTAAATAAGCAATTAAATTAAAATGACATCATTAGGGTGGGCCCTAATCCAAGATGACTGGTACTCTTATAAGAAAAGGAAATTTAGACGCACATACACACACACACAAAACAATGCCAAGACACAGGGAGGCCAAGGAGAAAGACCTCAAGCAGAAACAAACCCTGCTGACAACTTGTTCTTGGTCTACTAGCCTCCAGAATTGTGAGAAAATAAATTTCTGCGGCCTGTTGGTGGCATTTGTTATAGCAGCCCCAGCAAACTGAAATACAAAAATGAAGGATATTTAATAATTTAGTACATGATGAAAATGGCCTTTCAACCATTTGAAAGAAGTGAGGAAAGAAGAGAATATAGGCAAAACATTTTCAGACATAAATTGTAGCAGTATTTTCTTGGGCCAGCCTTCCAAGACAACATAAATAAAATCAAATGGGACCTAATCAACTCAGTGAGGAAAGGATCAGTTCAACAAATTATTTTGGAATAATATTGGCTTCCCTTTGGCTCAGTTCGTAAAGAATATGCCTGCAAGGCGGGAGACCTGGGTTCAATCATGGGTTGGGATGATCCCCTAGAGAAAGGAAAGGCTACCCTCTCCAATAATCTGGCCTGGAGAATTCCATGGACTGTTTAGTCCGTCAGGTTGCAGAGAGTCGGACACAACTGAGCTACTTTCACTTTCACTTTTCACATACTGGGAGAAAATGAATTATTTTGAGTTCATAATTTGTAGCTGTGTTGTAAAGCATAAACTAAAACACCTTGGTTGGTCTTCATTTTCAATGGAAAAGCATTTTTATAGTACTAGAAGAAAAATAAATATAACCTTGAGGGAAGGGAGAGTTTTCTAAGCAGTAAAATATCATTTAATGTATCATCTTATCTGTCTCATTTACCAAACTTTAATTCATGTGTAGTTCTGTTTATTAAATTCTATATAACAAAAAATACAAAAAGCAAAACTAAATGTAAAGCCACAAGTGAAGGAAAATATTTACTACATATACAGCAGACAAAGAATTTTTTAATGTAAAGAGTTCTTATTACTGAATGAGAAACAAATATCACAGTCAAAAAATAGCCATGGATTGACAAAAGAAGAAATAAAAATGGCCACAGGACATGAAATAGATTCAACTTCACAGCAGTAATGGAAATATAAATGAATGAATGAGATACAGTTTGTACTCATCAAACTAGCAAAGAGTTTCTTAAAATAATAACGATGAGAATCTTTTCTTTCATATTTAGCACTTTTTTTAAAAAAAAGATATTGTTCCCTACCAAAAGTTCAATATACAGTCACGAAATTTTCTGCAAAAAAATTAAACTTTGTTTTTTGACATTTAAGCCCTTGAGACGTCTGGAGTTGGCTTTTGTATGTGGTATGACACACAGGGCTTCCTAGTGGCTCAGACTGTAAAGAATCTGCCTGCAGTGCAGGAGACTCAAGTTCGATCCCTAGGTTGGGATGATCCCCTGAAGAAGGGAATGGCTACCCAGTCCAGTATTCTTGCCTGGAGAAGTCCATGGACAGGGGAGCCTGGTGGGCTACAGTCCATGGAGTTGCCAAGAGTCAGACATAGACTGAGCCACTTTCACTTTCATGACACTGGAATTCAATTTTCAGTTTTATCTTTTCCTATTATATTTAACCATTTTTACCCAGTAGAGTAATCCATCCTTGCCCCAATAATCCAGCATACCACCTCTGTTATATGGCAAACTTCAGTTCATGGGCTGTCACGCATATTAATATTTTGTTTGTCAATTTGCTTATTTCTATGCCTTTTTTAATGATAGGTTCAGAATAAATCCTAATATCTAATAGGGCAAGACTCTCTTTTTATTTTTCTTCTTTAAAATGTTCTAGTTATTCTTAGCTCTTTACTTTTTCACAAAAATTTATCCATTAATTTATCACATATCATGAAAAACCTTGTTGGGACTTTTATTGGACTTTCATTGAAATTATAGATCAATTTGAGAATTGACATTCTCAAAATAGTATCTTCTCATGGATGAATATGATATGAACCTTCTTAGTCTTTTTAATATCTCAATGAAGTTTTATGACTTTTTCTTTCTCAAAGAACTTTTAACATTTTATACTGTTCTCAGATTCTTGATATTCTCTAATGTCAGAGTCTTTATTCCCTGTCATCGTTGCTAGTACATTGAAATGATAGTAACTTTTGTATATTCAGCCATATTATGGTCTCTCCTACTGTTGTAGTAATTTTCCGAAGGTTCTTTTTTGCTACGTAAATAAGATATAATTTGAAAATGATAGACTTCTTTCTTTCTTTCTTTGCAAACCTTATGCTTAAATCTATAGTTCTCACATGTTTTGCTTCATATATTTTGAGGTGGTTAATTGGGTGTATATGTGTTTAGAATTTACTACATCTTCCTGGTGAGTTGAAAGTTATTTCTTTTCTCTATTATTAATAAAGATTTTTGTCAAAAAATGAGTTTTGTCTGATGTTAATGTAGCTCTACCTGCTTTCCTTTGGTTAATATTTGTTCATTTCCTCCATCCTCTTATTTTCTGGTTTTGGGTGTATTTATGCTCCAGCTATAGTCATATGAAAAACATAGGCCTGGCATATTTATAATCTGAAAGTTCCTTTGAGCTGGTAAATTCAATCCGTTTGTAGTTATCGTAATTAGTGATATATTTATATACCTTTCTATCATCTTATTTTACTCTTTCAATTTGATTCTGTTTTCTGTTTCTTTTTTTAACCCTTTCTTATTTTTTTCTTCTTCCAACAAGTTAAGAATTGAGCATAATCTGATATCCCTTATCTTTCCCTACGTCTTCATCAGTTCCCTTTATGTTGATCTAGCATTTTAAGCCTGGGAAATCATGAGTAAAGTTTCCCATTTTGTATTCTTTGCTATTGATTATATCTTTAAGTTAACAAACTTTACTGAGATGCTTGATCATCTTTATTTCACACATCTCTTGTGTGCATGTGACAGTGAAGAGTCTGGTACCAGAAATTACAGTCATTTCCTGCCCCACCGAACACCTCCTCGTGTCAGCGTTTCATCCTCAGCTACCTATGGGCAGGCAGCACTAAGATGAGGCAGTCCTTAAATTACAACCCACCACCTCCTCTTTCCCTCAACCTCCTGCTCTCCCAGGAAGCTTCCTCACTGCCCGGACTTTGCTTCTGATACACACGGCAGCAGTCTGAGCCACAGCCGTGGGGGCAGACACTGAATGCTCCAGGCTAAAGCAGAACTCCGAAATCTCATCTCCTATTTAATCATCCCACAGACACACCTGGCTGCAGTCACCACCCCTAACACACACACACACACACACACACACACACACCAGTTCAAAGCAATCTTCTCGGTTCTTTTTCTAAATCTTAATATTTTCTTTCTATAATTTGTCCAGATGCAGAACCAGTAATCTCTACTAGTTCAGCATTGTATAAGAACTCAAATCTCAGGAAATTTTATGTACAGAAACGTCCATCACAGGGACTTCCATGGTGGTCCAGTGGCTAAGACTCTGCACTCCCAGTGCACAGGGTCCGAGCTCAATCCCTGGTCAGGGAACTAGATTCCACATCCACAAGTAAGAGTCACATGACACAGTTAAAAATCCTGCATGGTACAACTAAGACTGACCATTGCACATGCCACAACGAAGACCCAGTGCAGATGAATAAATATTAAAAAAAAAGAAAGACATGTCCATCACAGGATCTTTATAACACTGAAAGTTTTTTTAGCCCATAGTAAATTTTTAAATAAATAGATTCAATGTATCTATAACATAGAACACAATGTAGCCATTAAATTGTATTGTAGAAAAAACATCAAATGGTGTGGGAAAGCAGCTTTAATAGTTGATAAAATTTTTAAAACCAGTTTACAAAACTAGCCTGCAATATGATTTGAATTCTGTCTCTCTCTTTGTCTCTCTGTCTGTTGTCTCTCTCCATGTGTATATATATATACATGTATATATATATATAAACATATATGTATGTATACACACATAAAATATATACACACATATGTATACAAACACATGTTCATATACAAATAGGAATAGCAGAATGCATGTAAATATTGACAAAACCAGAATAAGTCTGCAGCTCATTTGATAGTATTTTACCAGTGTCAATTTCCTTATTTTAATAATGGTTATATGAGATGTTATCATCGAGGGAAGCTAGGCAATGGCACCCCACTCCAGTACTCTTGCCTGGAAAATCCCATGGATGGAGGAGCCTGGTGGGCTGCAGTCGGGCAGCCCACCTAAGAGTCGGGCACGACGGAGTGACTTCACTTTCACTTTTCACTTTCATGCATTGGAGAAGGAAATGGCAACCCGCTCGAGTATGCTTGCCTGGAGAATCCCAGGGACAGAGGAACCTAGTGGGTTGCCGTCTCTGGGGTCGCACAGAGTCGGACACGACTGAAGCGACTTAGCAGCAGCAGCAGCAGGTGAAGTTTACATGGGATTCTGTATTGTGTTTATAACTTCTTATGAGTCTAAACTTATTTTAAAGTACACATTGCAACAGAATTTTGGGGGCGGAAAGGGTGGTAATCCTGCTTAGCAGCCATTTCTCCTTTCTGAGATCACTTCATTTCCCTTTGGAGAATAAAAGTGTAAATATTCCCCCACCGTGCACAGACAGTCTTGATGGAGTTCTAATCTAGGAGACTTGAATTTCCAAGCCAAATTCATCCACAAGATCCATCACAGATGACTCCAGCAAGAAAATTCCTCTCATAGCCAAGGCCTAGGGACACCACCCAAGCTGGTCTCATCAGACCCTCTCTTGAGGGACTTTTCTTCTGACCAGAGTGACTCAAGAAAGGAAGATGGTTGGAGACTCTTCATTCCCAAGTGCCCAAATAACTCTTGTCCTGGTCCAGTGATTTTACTCTATGATCTACCTGGCACCGAACCAATACAATCCTTTTGTGTTTGAGTTTACTGAAGCCAATAAACAAAGAACTATAACTCAATAAATGCTGTCTCCTCCATGTCCATTTTAAACAAACTCAAGTGAATGTGTCCTCTGTGAACTCACTCCAAATTAGGGGCTAGTGTTCACAGATTCTTGTTTCTTTGAATAATAGCTCTAATTAAAATCTTTCCCAACTCTGCCAAAATTTTATAGATTTTCCGTATCTCTGTCTCTGGTCTCCAGACTGATACTTTCACAGCGCATTTTGTCTACCAGATCAATTTTTCGGCCAGACAGTCTTAAGATAGTTGGTTTCACCTCAGGGAAATTCTCTGTCAAAACTAAAAGACTTGTGCTCGCAATTCTCTGGAACATTATGTAGACAAAGGACATCAAGAAATTGATTGTATGTAAGACCATACACTTTGGAATCAAGCTGAGCTGACTGGAAGCTTGTCTCCATTGTGTGCTGGTGGTTCAGAGCTTGTGGGACTTAGCTGACCTCTTTGAATTTCCGTTTTCTCCTTCAAAAATGAAAGATTATATCACTGCCTTGTGGATCATTTGGAGAATTAAGTAACAGTTTCTGTACTGCACCTGGAATTGTGTCAGGCACGAAGCGAGAGAGTCATTAAGCCTTTGGCTGTGCATCAAACAACGCAAGGAAGAATAAAAAGAAAAAGAGGGTGAAGAAGAGAAAAAGAAAAGGAGGAATGAAGAGGTAACATTGTGTTCCTTCCTCTACCGTAAAGACAACAGAATGGAGACGACGTTATGTTTTTGTGTAACTTTATATACTTCATCTCCTTGTATCCTCACAGCAGATTGACGAAATCGACAAAGCGCGTATTCTTTTCCCTGCTGTGATGAGTGGAGACTGAGGCATTGTGCTGAGGTAGGGGAAGGTGCCAGGCTCAACAACTACAATTCTGACCCAGGCCCTGTGACTTCCTCTTCCTGATCCACTTTTTCTTATAACATTTATAGATGCCACCTGGAGAAAGCAATGGCACCCCACTCCAGTACTCTTGCCTGGAAAATCCCATGGACGGAGGAGCCTGGTGGCCTGCAGTCCATGGGGTCGCTAAGAGTCAGACATGACTGAGCGACTTCACTTTCACTTTTCACTTTTCACTTTAATGCACTGGAGAAGGAAATGGCAACCCACTCTAGTATTCTTGCATGGAGAATCCCAGGGACGGGGGAGCCTGGTGGGCTGCCATCTATGGGGTCGCACAGAGTCGGACACGACTGAAGCGACTTGGCAGCAGCAGCAGCATAGATGCCACCAACAATTGCCTGGTTCAGAATCGTCTCCCTCCCATGCCAAAAATCAAGACTGTCACTGGTGTTCTATCCTGAACAATCATTTAGGCTAGGTGTGCAAAAGAAAAGTACTATATGTGCAGAAAAGTAACAGATATGAGAATTGTCCCCTAAATCAAGTCACAAAATCAGGACAGCTATCTGCAAAATGGTTCAGACTATGTCACCTAATGGACTGCAGTGGTTCTCAACTGGCACTTGACCATGGGACAGTGTCAGGCCAGGACAAAATAATATATGCATTTTATGACGTCTCATTATGAGCTGCAACAGCATTCAAATCAACACAGACATTTGACTATGAGACGGTATCATGACAGGACAAAATCTGACTTATTCTTTCTCTCTGTTAGAGAAAACACGATCTTGTTAAAAAGAAAAAAGAAAAACCTCTCACCATATTTTGTATTTTATGATTTTGACAATATCCTATATAGGGTAGAGAAAGCAAATAATTCTATCAAATGTATCACTTTAATAAGCTATAACAATGAATGGAAACACATTCTACCATAGAATAACAGCTGGCCCTCATCACAATTTCAATAATAGAATTAAGAGCCCATAGTGAACTTATCAAAATGTTTAATCTGTAAGTGAAGGTATTAATACAAATCAAGGTAGACTCCTAAAATGTTTGGTGAGGAAACTTTAGAAATGATTACCTTAACCACTGTCCCCTTTATCCATTTTTAGGTCATGAATCTGAAGGTCAGGGAGATGAACAGGATTTCCAAGCCAATGAAGACACAGCAAATAGGATGGTAGAAAGCTTTCAAGATTTGGAATATGAATTTTGTCTCTACATTATGCCGTTTCTATCACCTTTCTTGTATCATTTAGTAATCTATACAATTAATGGGAACCTACTCTATAGTACAGGGAGCTCTATTCGACGCTCTGGTGACATAAATGGGGAGAAAATCCAAAAAAGAGGGAATATATGTATACGTATAACTGGTTCACTTTGCTGTGCGGTGGACACTAACACAATATTGCAAAGCAACTATATGCCAATAAGTTATGTTAAAAATAAATGAAAATACAAATATAAAAATTGTCTATATATAAGCTATAATAATTCATATTTTGGTATTTGGGGAAAAAATAGTCCAACTATTTCCTCATAGTAAAATGGTGTAGTTATAAAAAAAATATGTGTAGCTGATTCACTTTGCTGTACAGCAGAAAGCAACACAACATTGTAAAGCAACTATACTCCAATTTTTTAAAAAATTACCAAAACAGACTCCAGGGAATGAAACCATTCAGAGTAAAACTTTTACAAGTACAGTTGTGGAACAAAGTGAGCACATAATCACCTAGGGCTAATAACACACTGACAATAAGTAGCACTTACTGGTACCAGATATGCTTCTAAATTCTCTACATGCATTAACTCTTTCATTTGTCACAGCATTGCACGGCAGGTACGATTATGAACTCCATTATACAAACATGGAGTTTGAACTCCATTGTACAAATATTATGAAGTCCATTATACAAAAATTAGGCTTCCCTGGTGGCTCAGATGGTAAAGAATCTGCCTGCAATGCAGGAGACTGGGATTCAATCCCTGGGTTGGGAAGATTCCCTAAGAGGGAAAAGGCAACTCACTCCAATATTTTTGCCTGAAGAATCCCATGGACAGAGGAGCCTGGCAGGCTATAGTCTATGAGGTCGCACAGAGTCAGATGCAACTGAGCAACTAACACTATACAAATAAGAAGCTGGGGCAGAACAGTTTCTTTTCTCTTGTTCACAATTCTCATCAATGGTGGAGGACTTGGACACATACATTCTAACTCCAGAATCTATGCTCTTAGCCACTCTAATTTTTCTTTAATACATGAATCTGGCTGGCAACAGGATACCTTGACTCAGTAAATTATTTTATTTATGGATGGCTTTTAAAAAGAAAAGAATGAACAAATCTGGCTAGATTGATAAGATGTCATCATAACTGGCTATTGCTCTTCCTTATCTACAGAACAATCATGATTTAGACAAATAATTGATATCACCTTGAGTTCTATACAGTTATTTGATTTCTATTTATTTCTACTAAGGGCTTTTTAAAAATTTCATGTAGCTTATGCAAAATAAAACATCAATTTTTAAAATATAGAATTAAAAATGTGATACAGAAATTCTGAAAAGTAAGGGCAAACTAGGTAAAAATGGGTAGTAAGAAAAGTGAAATCTACATAATATGTCTGATCTTCTAAAAACTATGAATTATCAATATTGGTACAAGAGTAAATGAACTTAACTACACCAGTAACCATAGAATAAATTAGAAAGTTGGTCAAAGTCTTTCTCCTAAGAAAAGCACTGGGTCTGAATATCTTTACAGGAAAATTTTAGAATCCTCTCAAGAAACAGATCTACATAAAAGTCACCTCATAGACCAGGAGTCAGGAAACCACAGCATAGGTCGCCCTGTCACCTGCTTTTGCAAATAAAGTTGTACTGGAACACATGCCTGTCATTCGCATATAGGCTATATGCTCACATGATCATTCGGAAGAAATACTTGAACCATATACAGTAACACAAGTATAATGTGTTTCACTGCAATGCTGTTTATAATTGTGAAGAATTGAGAATATCCAACAGCATGATTAAATAAATTATGAAATATCCATGTTATGAAATACCACACAAGATATCATGAGAGGGAAGATAAATCTATACGTATTGAAAGATCTTTAGACATCCTAATAAGTGATAAAAGCAAGATCTAGAATACTGCATACCATGTAATACCATTTATGTTTAAAACTCCCAATAGCTTTTCTCTCTCCCATTATATCTCCATATACACACATAGAGACACACACAGACACACGCACACATACATCTATTTATAAACTGATTATCAACTGATTGTATTTGAATTCAGTTCAGTTCAGTTGCTCAGTCGTATCCAACTCTTTGCAACCCCGTGAACTGCAGCACCCCAGGCCTCCCTGTCCATCACCAACTCTTGGAGTTTACCCAAACTCATGTCCATGAGTCAGTGATGCCATCCAACCATCTCATCCTCTGTCATCCCCTTCTCCTCCGGACCTCAATTTTTCCCAGCATCAGGGTCTTTTCAGATGAGTCAGCTCTTTGTATCAGGTGGTCAAAGTATCGGAGTTTCAGCTTCAACATCAGTCCTTCCAATGAACACCCAGGACTTATCTCCTTTAGAATGGACTGGTTGGATCTCCTTGCAGTCCAAGGGACTCTCAAGAGTCTTTTCCAACACCACAGTTCAAAAGCATCAATTCTTCAGCACTCAGCTTTCTTTATAGTCCAACTCTCACATCCATACATGACCACTGGAAAAACCATAACCTTGACTAAACTGACCTTTGTTGACAAAGTCGTCTCTGCTTTTTAATATGCTGTCTAGGTTGGTCATAACTTTCCTTCCAAGGAGTAAGCGTCTTTTAATTTCATGGCTGCAGTCACCATCTGTGGTGATTTTGGAGCCCCCCAAAATAAAGTCAGCCACTGTTTCCATTGTTTCCCCATCTATTTGCCATGAAGTGACAGGACCGGATGCCATAATCTTAGTTTTCTGAATGTTGAGCTGTAAGTGAACTTTTTCACTCTCCTCTTTCACTTTCATCAAGAGGCTCTTTAGTTCCTCTTCACTTTCTGCCATAAGGGTGGTGTCATCTGAGGTCATTGATATTTCTCCCAGCAATCTTGATTCCAGCTTGTGCTTCATCCAGCCCAGCATTTCTCATGATGTACTCTGCATATAAGTTAAATAAATAAACAGGGTGACAATATACAGCTTTGACATACTCCTTTTCCTATTTGGAACAAGTCTGTTGTTCCATGTCCAGTTCTAACTGTTGCTTCCTGACCTGCATACAGGTTTCTCAAGAGGCAGGTCAGGTGGTCTGGTATTCCCATCTCTTGAAGAATTTTCCACAGTTTGTGGTGATCCACACAGTCAAAGGCTTTGGCATAGTCAATAAACCAGAAATAGGTATTTTCTGGAACTCTCTTGCTTTTTTGATAATTCAGCAGATGTTGGCAATTTGATCTCTGGTTCCTCTGCCTTCTTCTTATTTGGATGGAAGAATGCAATTAGGAGTGGTGAAAGAAATTTTAGCTTTACCTGGTTTTTTATTAATACCCATGAAAATAATCTATTCATATATTTTTTCATGGAAAATGTATATTTTTAAAAATTCAAATCATAGCAACAGTTCTTTTTTTCCCCTCCTTATGGCCCACAGAGGAATACCTGAGGCTCCCTAAACATTGCATATATTGGCATGTGTTACATAGGTAGGATCTAGAAACTCCTCCAAAGGTTAAGGTTACAAAGAAATGACATTATCTGGGGGTTTTGTTTCTACTAATTCCACAGAAAAGCATCGCATGATTATCAGAGAAGAGTCTATGAAACACTGCTTCCAGTAAACTTTCTAACAGATAAGACAGAACTCATTCATGATAGGTGGATAGCTTGATCAATGATTGATAGATAGACAAGAAGAAATAAACATACATATGTTCAATAATTGCCTAGATGTATCAAAATATACATCACACTACTGTTTGTTGTTTGCAGTCAATGTGACTAAGCATCAAGGAGAAAAATCTGCTGTGTTTTCTGAGAAGGTTTTACAAAGGAACTGACAGATTACAAAGAGCTCTAAGAACCATCTTCCTTTGAACCTGGGGACTACTTCTGTCCTCAAGACTCAGAACTAGATAAAACATTTTGTGAAGACCAAGCCTGGAACCAAAGACCCTCACCCAGGCCAAGAGCCTGTTCTTTTTCCACTTAGCCTCACTTTTGTAGGAACTGTTTACCAAAGATGGGATAGTTTATTTATCCACCCACCCACAGTTATCCATCTGCTCCTAATATCTCTCCAGTGAAACCTTTTAATACTACATGAGCTGGACATCAATCCTAAGAGCAGCCAGAGCTCATGTTTTCGCTTTCCCTTCAAGAACAACAGTAACTCTCCTCATTAAGTTCTTGTCACCCTTAGAGCCCTCTTCCATGTTAGCCCTTGGAGTAAACCATGGAGCAGGATTTAGTAATCATGTAAGCAACTATGTTTTCTTAGTGCTTGGGGTTTTATGGTTGTTGATAGCAAACCAAGAGACCACCGGTTGTTATTAATCAATCTGAATCCTAGGACTGGGGACTTGGGGTAGGAACCTTGTGGAGGGTCTGTAAGGACTAGCAGATTGCTACAGGCTGGCCATCTAGACGTGAAGTCAGTCCTGAATCTTATCTTTACCCACTCGTGACCTGTCTACAGTCTGAATGTGACTGTAGGGTTCCATAAATGTAAGTGTCCTTGGCCTAGACCAACCACAATATAGAGAAAGGATATCAACAGAGAGACACTGTAGCCCAGAGAAGCCTGTGCTAAAGCAAGGCTCACTCTTGCCTCCTAGCACCACCTCCTTAATCTAGCGGTGCTTCTGGATTCCAAGGGTTCCCTGTCTCTACCAGCAGGACTTGGCATTCCTCCCTTTGCTGTTCAAACACAATCTTATTTGTGCATCACGTAGTTTATTTAACATAAGCATGACTAACATCTCCTGAGTCCCATTCCTATGCCAGGCACTTTCCAGACATGTTCTTATTTAATCTTCACAACCACCCCATGAGACAGGCATTACATTTTGTCCCATTTTACTCAGGATAATAGCAATACATTGTCCAAGATCACACAGCTTTAAAGTGGTGAATCAGCATTCAGCTCCAATCTTTCTGATTTCATATCCCAAGCTCTCAACCACTGTGTAATAAGATTTCCAATGTCTTAGTGCCACAAGATGGTCATCAAATGACATTTAAGATTGTTTCTGACAAATCCAATTACATGGAAACCTTAGAATATTAAGTCTGTTTACATTCATTCAAATATTCATTCATCAAAGAAACATTTACTTAAGCTCTGCTATGTCTCATTTCAGCTGCAATAAAGATTCACATATCAGGAAGATACTATCCCAGCAGCTCATAGTCAAGCAGAAGAGACAGACACATAAATAATTACAGTACGGTAGACAGAAGTGACAGAGTGGAAAGACACTGGCAGTTCCCTCTTCTCTACAAACATTTCCTATTTCTCAGCCTTAATTAGATCTCCTATTCTTTCATAATTTTCATAACTACATTGTTGCACAAAGATTTTTACTATAATACCTCCTGCACATAAAATTATCAGACTCATTAAAGAACTAACAATCTACTAATCTTTCACCCAAAATTTGATCATGATAGCTAATGTATTTTTATTTGTTCTTAAATTTTGTAATTTGATAATACAATGCTAAGATTAACTTAAATCTCCCAAAGATTATTTACCTTAAAAATTGTTATGAAAAAAATTTGTAAAAAACATACCTGATTAAACACTATTACCCAAAACATACAAAGAACTCTTAAAAATCAACAGTAAGAAAACAAACAGCCCAATTTAAAAAAGAGCAAAAGATCTGAAGAGACACTTACCAAAGAAGATATACAGATGGCCAACAAACATGTGAAAAGATGCACCACATTATTTGTCATTAAGAGACTGTATTTAAAACCACAATGAGATATCACTATACCCAAGTAGAAGGGCCAAAATCTGGAACACCACCAACAACAAATGCTGACAAGGGTTTGGAGCAACAGGAAATCTCATGTATTGCTGGTGGGAATGCAAAACAATAAGGCTTCTTTGGAAGACAGGCAGTTTCCTACAAAATTAAGCAACATTCTCTTACCATGTGGTCCAACAATCATGCTCCTTGGTATTTACCCACGTGAGCTGAAAATGTATGTCCACACAAAAACCTATACACAGATGTTTGTAGCCTAACTTGCCAAAACTTGGAAGCAACCAAAATGTCCTACAAGTAGGCGAACCAATCAATAAATTTTGGTGCATCCAGATAATAGGATATTGTTCAGAACTAAAAAAGAAATGAGTTGTCAAGCCACCAAAAGACATGTAGGAAACTTAAATGCAGACAACTAAGTGAAAGAATCCAATCTGAAAAGACTACATACTGTGTGATTCCAACTATATGACATTCTGGAGAGAGCAAAACTATGGAGACAGTAACAAGATCAGTGATTTTCAGAGGTAGGAGGTTTGCATAGGCAGAGCACGGAGGATTTTTAGGTCACTGAAACTACTGTGTATCATACTATGCTGATGGATACGTGTCATTATGCATTTGTCAAAACCCACAGAATGTACAACACCAGGAGTTGTAAAGCTCACGGGGCTTTGAGTGATGCAGGCTCATCAGTTATAACAAATGGACCTCTCTGATAGAAAATGTTGACAGTGGTGAGGCGAGGCATGTAGAAAGCAGAGGTTCTATGGGAAATCTCTGTACCTTTCCCTTAGTTTTGCTATGAACCTAAAGCAGCTCTTAAAAATAATTTTCTTTTAATGTCCATTCAAAATTAATTCTGTTTTATCTATTCCATCCTAGTCGTGGATTAAATGTATTTTCCCCTGAAGATGTATCATCCTCTTCAATGTCCAAACCACTCAATTCATTTCATCTAAATGAAAAGAATAAAAAGAGGTCCAGGAAGGGAAGCTGAGTCACTGAAACACAGCAGCATCTGTGTGTATATTTCGGTTGGCCCACGTAGAAAGAATAAGTCGCATGTCACGTCTATTCGGCAGCCACGGTACAAACAGGCTCCCATCCCTTCAAATACAGTAACATTCAATATTATTTAGTCAGCTTCTTAGAGCTCTCTAAAATAACCCAAGTCCTCACTCCACTCTCCTTACTAACCACATGTTTTGGAAAAACACCATTAGGGTGCAACTGGCACTGACATTTTCCAAATAAAACATGCATTTCTGAAAATATAAATTGTCTTATTTTTCTGTTGTAAACACTGGTTTTGTTGGCAAATGGAAATGTGACTAGCAGTTATTGTGGTGAAGCAGTTGGAGTGCCTGTGGAGTTTTTTCATATTTCCACAGGCCCAAGGCCACAGTGATAGCTTTCCCATCAGGCCCATGTCCTGGCAACTCCCTGGGCAACTCCTGATGGACTTCTCAGCAACAGGACATAGGAGGTGCTGCTCTGAGTTCTTTCCCCACAGCTGTTCACTTGTCGCTGGGATTATAGTATTCACGCTGCATTCTTATCACCATAGGTTTCATGAAAGGTAAGGCCTCACAGTTTTATGCAGTCGTGACAGAGGATAAGCCAATCATCTATTTCTCCATCACAAATCAACCCCCAAAAGATCAGTGGCCGGGCTTCCCTGGTGGCTCAGCGATAAAGAATCCACCTGCCAATGCAGGAGACACGGGTTCAATCCCTGATCCAGGAAGATCCCACGTGCCTCAGCACAACTGAGCCCATGCCACAACTATTGGGGGTGTGCTCTAGAGCCCAGGGGCTGCAACTACTGAACCCACGTGCTTAAGAGCCCAAGCTCTGCCACAAGAGCAGCCACCGTCACGAGAAGCCCAGGCATCACAACTAGAGGGTAGCCCCTGCTTCCCTCAACTAGATAAAGGCCCAGGCAGCAACGAAGACCTGGCACAGTCAAAAATAAAATCAATTAATTAAGCTATTTTTAAAACATTCAGTAACCTAAAACAATACTAGTTTATTAATCCCCGGATTCTGTGGGTTCTGTTCACCACTGGGGTCCCCTGGGTAGCTGCACTCAGCTGGAAAATGGACTCAGGGTTGGGCTCACTCAGAACACTGGGATGGCTGGGCCCCTCTCCCCACAGGTTCTGAGGATATCTCTCCAAGAAGACTAGCAGGGTCTGGTCTTTCTGGCATGGCAATTAGGTTTCAAGATGGTGGGTCCCAATACGCGAGTGTGTATCAAACCTCTGGTTATATTACCCCTGCTGACGTCCCAACTGTCCAAAGCAAGTCACATAACCAAGACCACACTCATTGTGGAGCGTGAATATTGTGGCATCGGTATCAGGAGGCATGATTCAGGGTGGCCATCCATGTAACATCACCCAGAGGGAGGGAAAAAAACAGTCTTTGATGATAGTGATTTAATCTAGGAACAAAAGTATTAAATATGAAAACATGATAACTGGGCATAGTAAGGGTTTAATATTAACAATAATTTAATTAATATAACTAATAAATATACAGACAATTATGCTATACCAGGCATTGGACTAAACAGTGTGCATTATTATTTAACTAGATTTTCATAGCAACTGCAGAACATTTGGTGCCATTGTGATTCCTCATTTTACAGAGGAGAGAACTGATGCCTGAGTATGGAGGCAAACAGTCAAAGGTAGAGTTCAGTTGAAAGTCCAGTGAGTACAACTCCAAAGTCCATGCTATTACTCCCCAAGTTACCAGACTTCTGAACCAATGGTCCAGAGGTCCCCGTGGTAGTGGCAGTAGCATGTCTTTTTTTTAACATCTAAGTATTTAATTTTATGCAAGGCTAGGCAGATTATACTTAATAAAATGGAGATTTTGTTATAATTTAGGAAGTTAACATGGATCTAATTCCATAGGATTTTCTATCTTAATGCATGAGAAAGGAGTCTTTGGGGATTTATTTCACTATTCTCCCAAAATGTACTCAGAGTAGCCCTTAGCTCTTACAATTCAAATACGGTGAAAGGAAAAAAGGAGAAGGCAATGACAGAGGACGAGATGGTTGGATGGCATCACTGACTCAATGGATATGAATCTGAGCAAACTCCAGGAGTCAGTGATGGACAGGGAGGCCTGGCATGCTGCAGTCCACGGGGTTGCAAAGAGTTGCACACAACTTAGCAACTGAACAGCAACAATGGGGCATAACTGTCAGAGTAGCCTGTCTTTCAAAACTAACGTTTAACATTCAGTTGAAGTCAGTGGTCCCAACTCCCTAACTGGTGAGTCCACGTCAGCTCCTGTCCACACAAAGATTGCTGCTGAGCATATCCCTTCTTCCTGGTCTGCTCCTCTAGGCTAATCCACCTAGAGGATTCTCTGGCTAATCCACCTTCAAGACGCTCCCACTCTCACTCTCTTTTAGGTCAGGGCACAACCGGCCAGGTCCCCACCTTCAGGACTGGCAAGGGGTTCCTCCATGGAGAAGTGCAAGAGGGATAGAACTGCTTAGAACACCCAGCGCCCAGCAGGGTCACTTGACCCTAGTCCCTTGAGGTGCTTTAGACCGTTTCTTCGGCTCTAAAGTGAGGCTAGTAACAGTGTCTGCCTCGGAGAGTTTAGGGGAAGATTAAATTAGATAAAGCTTACACAGCACTCTCTGATACATAAATAAATGGTTACCACTGGTGTTGAGATTAAGCGCTTTTCACAGGGAACTCTGCCCAATGTATGTGGTAGCCTGGATGGGAGGGGCGTCTGGGGGAGAATGGGTACATATATGAGTATGGCTGAGTCCCTTTGCTGTCCACCTGAAACTATCACAACATTCACTGTTAGTCAGCTATCAGTTCAGTTATTCAATCATGTCCTACTGTTTGCGACCCCATGGGCTACAGCATGCCAGGCTTCCCTGTCCATCACCAATTCATGGAGCTTGCTCAAACTCATGACCATTGAGCCAGTGATGCCATCCAACCATCTCATCCTCTGTCATCCCCTTCTCCTCTTGCCTTCAATCACTCATAGCATCAGGGTTTTTTCCAATGAGTCCATTCTTCGCATCAGGTATTGGAGTTTCAGCTTCAACTTCAGTCCTTCCAATGAATATTCGGGACTGATTTCCTTTAGGATGGACTGTTTTTATCTTCTTGCAGTCCAAGGGACTCTTGAGAGTCTTCTCCAACACCACAGTTCCAAAGCATCAGTTCTTCAGTGCTCAACTTTCTTTATGGTCCAACTCTCACATCCATACATGACTACTGGACAAACCATAGCTTTGACTAGACAGACCTTTGTCAGCAAAGTAATGTCTCTGCATTTTAATATGCTGTCTAGGTTTGCCATATTTTTTCTTCCAAGAAGCAAGCACCTTTTAATTTCATGGCTACAGTCACCATCTACAGTGATTTTGGAAGCCAAAAAATAAAATAAAATCTGTCACTGTTTCCATTGTTTCCTAATTTATTTGCCATGAAGTGAGGGGACCAGATACCATGATCTTGTTTTTTGAATGTTGAATTTTAAGCCAGCTTTTTCACTCTTCTCTTTCACTTTCATCAAAAGGCTCTTTAGTTCTTCTTTGCTTTCTGCCATAAGGAGTGTGTCATTTGCATACCTGAGGTTATTAATATTTCTCCCAGCAATCTTCATTCCAGCTTGTGCTTCATCCAGCCTAGGATTTCACATGATGTACTCTGCATATAAGTTAAATAAGCAGGGTGACAATATACAGCCTTGACATAATCCTTTACCAATTTGGAACCAGTATGTTGTTCCATGTCCAGTTCTAACTTTTTGACCTGCATACAGATTTCTCAAGGAGGCAGGTAAGATGGTCTGGTATTCCCATCTCTTGAAGAATTTCCACAGTTTGTTGCAATCCACATAGTCAAAGGCTTTAATGTAGTCAGTGCAGCAGAAGTAGATATTTTTCTGGACCTCTCTTGCTTTTTCTATGATCCAGTGGATGTTGGCAGTTTGATTTCTGGTTCCTCTGCCTTTTCTAAATCAAGCTTGAACATCTGGAAGTTCTTGGTTCATGTACTGTTGAAGCCTCACTTGGAGAATTTTGAGCATTACGTTGCTAGCGTGTGAGATGAGTGCAATTGTGCAGTAGTTTGAGCATTCTCTGGCATTGCCTTCCTTTGGGATTGGAATGAAAACTGGCCTTTTCCAGTCCTGTGGCCACTGCTGAGTCTTCCAATTTGCTGGCATATTGAGTGCAGTACTTTCACAACATCATCTTTTAGGATTTGAAATAGTTCAACTGGAATTCCATCACCTCCACTAGCTTTGTTCGTAGTGATGCTTCCTAAGGCCCACTTGACTTCACATTCCAGGATGTCTGGCTCTAGGAGAGTGATCATACTGTCATGTTTATCTGGTTCATGAAGATCTTTTTTGTACAGTTCTGTGTATTCTTCCACCTCTTCTTAATATCTTCTGCATCTGTTAGGTCCATACAATTTCTGTCCTTTATTGAGTCCATCTTTGCATGAAATGTTCCCTTGGTATCTCTAATTTTCTTGAAGAGATCTCCAGTCTTTCCCATTCTATTGTTTTCCTCTATTTCTTTGCACTGATCACTGAAGAAGGCTTTCTTATCTCTCCTTGTTATTTTTTGGAACTCTGGATTCAGATGGGTATATCTTTCCTTTTCTCCCTTGCTTTTCACTTCTCTTCTTGTCACAGCTATTTGTAAGGACTCTTCAAACAGCCATTTTTCTTTTTTTGCATTTCTTTTTCTTGGGGATGGTCTTGATACTTATTTCCTATACTATGTCACAAACTTCCATACATAGTTTTTCAGGCACTCTATCAGATCTAATCCCTATATTAATCAGCTATACTCCAATATAAAATAAAAAATTTAATAACAAAAATAATTTTTAATAAAAAAAAAGTTTTTTTAAAAGATTAAGTGTTCTTCAGAACTTCTTTACAACTTATCATATATTCTGATGAGAGCACCCAAGAGGCTTTATCACCTCTGTGGAGGACCTCCTCAGAAGTAACAGCATTGGCTTACTTATTAGAAATAATCAAAGAAAACTTTTAAATAAGATACTTAGCTGGGGTGGGGGGCGGATAGCAATGTGATTCTTGAAAGCATGTGAATCACATGTCCCAAAGCCATGTATTATATATCCTGTTGGTTTATATGCTCAACCTCTGTACTGAGGGTAATAAAAATTAAATTGCACTGATGAAGAATCACATTGAAATGTGCTCTTTTTAACCAAATATTTTACTTAATTTTATGTATTTTAGCTAAAACAGGAAAAATCCAAAAACAAACACTGAGTTAAGATGTTTAAAGAGGCCTAAAGACTTTGTGGATGCTTTTCCCGTGTTTTACAAGCTTGGCATTCCTCACTCTGCTACAACCAGACACAACTAAAGTCCCATATGCATGATACGCCATTGTGTTAAGTTTACAAAATGGAGATTCCTAGGGAAATCTTTTAGGTTACTTACAAACTCTTCCCTGGTGGCTCAGACAGTAAAGAATCCACCTGCATTGTGGGAGACGTGGGATCAATCCCTGGGTTGGGAAAATCACTGGAGGAGGGCATGGCAACCCAGGCCAGTATTCTTGCCTGGAGAATCCCATGGACAGAATAGGCTGGCGGACTACAGGCCATAGAGTAGCAAAGAGTGACTAAGCACACACGATAAATTCTCCCAGTTAGTTTCTTTAAACACTATCACAAACACAAGGAAACCATAGGATGCTAAAATAATGCCTACAAATAATCTTCACAATTCCCAGTTACTTTTGGACATCAATGCCCTGGAAAGAGCAAAGTATGTCTTAGAAAGCTTTGGATAAAATGGGCAGATTAAGTACCCATTAGAATGTCTCTTTTTCTAAAACATGAAAGCTCAGTCTGCCTGATAAAATCTGTTTTGAGCATTTTTCACTTATACTCACCTTGAACAAACAATGAAAGCAATGGAGACATTCTGGTACAGTAAGAAAAGCAAGAGCTATACCTCAGCCAGAACTGAGTGCAAACTCCACATTCTTTCCCTTGCCAGTTTAAGGACCTTGAATGAGCCCTTCTTAATCACTTTAACCTTTTTTCTCTTCATATGCAAAAATGAGAATCATAATTCCTTCTTTAAAGATTATTGCAAGGATTATAAGAGTTATTGCAAATGAAATGTTTGGCACACTATTTGGCACAGAATAGGCATTTGTTAAATGTTTATTTATTCTGTCTTCTCAATAGGCTTTTCTTTCTTAAAATCAATTACCTTCCAACCTACACTGAATTAGGGAAAAAATCCTTCTTGAAAGCCTCAGTCACTGGCAAATAGGAGCTTTTACTTAAAAGCTCTACATTAAGGGATTAAATTCTTTACATACCTTAACAATGAAATTAACAATCACCTTCAAACATGCGACAGGTGAACTAATCTTACACTTCACATTCAATACACACCATCATACTCTTAGAATAAATCATTAGATTTTACACCTACATGTATAACCAGGAACTTAATTAAAGCCAAACAACATTTTTTAGGAGTACAACAACTGATCCACAAGTGTGTTTGCCATCAAAATTGCCTTGTGAGCTTAATCCAACTTCTACTGAAAAATTACAAGGTACCAATCACTCTTTTTCTCTGTTTTCCCAGACAAGTGTCAATCAGGTTATTAAGCACACAGAGCTATTGCAAAGTACAAATTTACAAAAGGAGAAATTGCTGCCCCAAAGGCTAGAACCTACTCTCCTGATTCTCAACCCACTGTACTCTGTATCAGATTACTAAATCCATTCTGTGAGCAGCCTTAAATCCTTTCTGTTAATTCAGAGGCAAGGGAGGGAACAGTAGAGTAGAGTAGATACTGTGGACTGGCACTCAACATCCATTTGTCCCTTCTTAAGGTGTAGTATTTTTCAAACTACCAGTTGCCATCCATTAGTCCGTCACGAAATCAACTTGGTGGGTCAAGACCAGCATTTCTTAATGGAGTGGAGTAGCCTAGATCAGCATAGACTTGCACAGCAGAGATTAGAATAAAAGCCACTGGGGGCATCGCATTGTCTTGTGAATCTTTTATTTCAGTTATACATGAATGTGATTTTGTATATGTGTGGATCAAATACATTTTACAGCAGAGTATGTCCAAAATGTGAAAAACGTTGTCCTGACATGTCTTCCTATACCTCCAACATTGGGAAGTTAAGTACTCTGTGTTCAGAAATAAAAGATTTCGGGTATAATTTGGGTTTGGTTGATCAGATGCCCAAGGGTGAGATGTGGAAGATGGCAGTGGTCAGAGCTCTACTGCCACATCTATCTCTCTTAGCAAGCATGTCACTGACACTTTGCATCTTCTGGGACATCATTAGCAGAGGTCTCAGCACATGGTCACAAGATCCATGGGTAGCAAGAGGAAGGACACAAGGCACCCCAGATGGCTGCAGGGGAATGAGGTTCTGGAGTTAACAGCAGTGGGGGAGGCACTCTGCAAACCTGAAAATGGCGGCTTCCAGAGTTTGGAGACGGCAATGGGATTCTGCCTCCACTGAGTTTCTGGTTGTAGCAGTAGCGGCAGCTCTCTTGGTGGTTTAGTTCTGTGATGGGCCTTTGGGAATTGCTATGGAGATTCAATCTCAAGTCTATTCCTTCAGCCTCCACATGATTCTACAAGCGACTCAACACCTTGTAATAAATCCCTTCTTGCTTAAGCTACTTGGAAAAATGTCTGTTCCATACCCTATTGAGACTGACTGTTGTTGTTCAGTCGTCATGTCCAATTCTTTGCGACCCCATGGACTGCAGCATGCCAGCCCTTCTTTTCCCTTCAGGAGGCAGCATGGCTGAAAGTGAACACTGTGGATTTAGAAATAAGACTAGTGTAGCTTTCAATTCCAGCTGAGGTGGCTACAACCTTCACTTCTCTGAGTCTTCATGTTATTTTGTCCATGAAACGAGATGTAACCATAAGGATTATTGTAATTAAGTGCCGGTAGAGTTATCCACAAGATACCATGGAAACCCATAGGCAGATGAGCTAATTCTCTGGTGGGGGTATCAGAGACCCTAAGAATAAGCAGGAATCTGTCAAGTGAGGGAAGAAAAGACAATCCCAAAGGTCAGCAGTTGCAAAGCCCTAGAGGGGAAAGAGCACTGTGGGGACTGCAAACATGGTTTTATAGAAAGTATGACATTCATAGAGGAGAAGGGGAGGAATAGAGCCCTGTGTGCTGAGTTAGGAAGGCTGACCTCCATCCAAAGCGCAGTGAGAACAATTGATGGGCATAAAGCAAGAAGTCATAGGATGCTATCTGTACTTTTTAAGAGATCCCTCAGACTACAATGGAGAAGGGAGGGGACAATGCCTCATGCCAGGAACATTAAAGCAGAGACTGAATAAGAGATAATGATGTGTAAACAACCGTGGTGTTAATGGTATATAACAGGTAGATGAGGGAGAAGGTAAGCGGTGGAACAGACAGGATTTAATCACATTCATTGAGCTCTTGTAACACCCATGTTCCAAGCTATGTACCTTACATATGTCAATTCATTGTACTGGTATAAGGACTCTATGAGGAAACTACTCTTGCTAATCCTATTATAATCCTGAAGCACTATAGTGCTCAGAGTTTAATCAAGTAGCTCAAGTCACTCAGGAGAGCCTATATTTGAATCCAAGTCTATTTTGCTCAAATCCTGTATGTATCCCCTTCACACCACTCAGCTGCCTAGGTCAGTGTGAAAATCAGGACAAAGTCCTTATCTAGAGAGACAAAAGCTGGCATCATCATCACATAAATGATCATTAAAGCCATGAGAATTGGAGGAACTGCTTAGTGATATTCACATGCATTGAGTATTCCCCATGTTCCAGAATATTTTGTAAAGACTTTCTATTATTTATTCCTTACAGCAATCTTAGAGTGTATTAGTTTCCTCGGGCTTCATTAACAAAATTCCACAAACTGGGTGGCTTAAACAACAGGATTCACTGACTCACAGTTCTGGAGGCCAGAAGTGTGGAACCAAGGTGTTGGCAGGGTGGTTTCTTCTGAGGGTTGTGAGAACCACCTGCGGCATGTTTCTCTCCCAGCTTCTGGTGTTGTGTTGGCCACGTCTGGCATTCTTCAGTTGGTGGTTACATCACCCCAATCTCTGCCTTCATCCTCACCGGGTGTTCTCCCTGTGTGCGTGTCTTTCTGTGTCCAAATTTCCCCTTTTTATAGACACCAGTCATATTGGATTAAGGTCCACCCTGATCACCTCATCTTAACTTGTTCATCTGCAAAGACTCCATTTCCAAATGAGATGTCATTCACAGGTCCTGAGAGTTACGACTTTAACATCTTTGGCAGGGGGAGCACAAGCCGACCCATAACAGAGAGGCATTTTACATCCATTTTACAGATGAGGAAGTTGAAGCACAGGGAGACCAGGACTGAGGGAACACTTACATCCAAGAGACAGACAAGGAGACCCCACTTTCGTGACCACAGTACACAGACCAGAAATGGGGGCCTGATCTGAGGGGGAACCGGTTTACAGGCTTGTCCCTGCGTAAACGTGCTGCTCATACTGAAAAGTGACTGACTACACCAACCAAGCTCTCCCTAGGAAGAGAATCAGAGAGAGACAGAATGAGGGGAGTTGATGGTGGGAGCCAAGGTGGGAAGATATGCAGAAAAGCCAGGAAGTACTGGAAAACAGAGACAAGGGGAAGCCCTGAAGATGCAGAAATGGATGCTAAAGGCTGAGGGGAACAGAGCGCGGATGGCAGTATGGGCGGAAGCAGCAGAAGGAGAGGTTGAGTCATTGTGGCATCAAAGGACACCAGCACTCATGCGACAAGGATCCAGCCATGGCGGCCGCACGGTACCCAGAAACTGGCACTCCAGTGCCTGGATTAACAACTTGTTCCAGCTGATGGGATGCATGACGACTCCACTGAGTTATGACTGTGAGGTCAAGATTCCCATTCACAGTTATATCCACACTTATCCTTACACGAATCTCTCATTTCGTGTCTGATAACCTTAAAATAATCTAACTCAAGTGCCCAGAGAGGCAGAAAGAAAGGGAGTTGAATGTCACAGTATGGGAGTTAATGGAAGAGAATGTTTCAAGAGGAAATGGTCAATTACATCAAATGTTTCAGAAAGATCAAGTGAGCCAACACTTTAAAAGAAACAGATTTGTTAAGCAAAAAATGGAAGGGCTGGGTGCGGGGAGACAGAGGCCAGGTTGCCAAGGGTGATGGCATGAATGGGACATAAGACCAGAAAAAGACAACAGCACAAACCACACTTTCCACTGGTTCAACTGTGAAGAGAGAGAAAACCAAGGTTCTAAGTTGTGGAGTAGAAGCAGTGACATTTTTTAAGACAAAAGAGATTTGAATATATTCAAATGCTGATGGAAAGAAGGTACTAATGGTGAGGTTGGAAACAGTTGAGAGAGGAAAACAACTAATAGGGCTAAGTTGCTGAAGATATAAGAAGCCAGGTAGAGGGAATAACCCAAGGCAGGAGGAGAGAAGGAGGCACAGATGGGTGGGCACATGTACTGGGCTATGTTCGGATCAGATATTAAAGGTATTTCCTGTAATGACTTCTATTTTCTGGGTGAAGTAGGAAACAAGATTATTGGCTGACAGTGAAGAAGGAGGACACAAGGGAAGAGCCTTGAGGGAATGGAGAACATTTGCAACAGTCATTTTGGAAAATGGCAGTGAGATCTAACCAGGAATATGGTGAAGGATTACCAATTGGTGCAAAGGGCTCAAGTGAGATCAAAGGCCATGGATCCGCATAACACTTAGCCGTGCCTTCATGTGATTTCCAGTCTCATTCAGTGAGGCAGGAAAAGCAGCAAAAACATTGCTAGTTGGGATTAATTCCAAGTTAAGGGAAGAAGGGCAAGGGAACAAGAAGTTTAAGGTATTAGGAAGAGAATGATTGAGGAAATATCTTGGCTAGCTCCAGATGAAGACTACCAAGTCTAGTAGGGAGAAAAATATGAGGACCAAGGGATCGCAAAGAACAGCTATTTGGGAGTAAAAGATGGAGTTCTGGGATATAAGAGGTTCTGGAGAATTTAAGATTTCAGAGGTGAAGTTCTAGGTGACTAGAAGATCCTCAATTTGGCCATGTGCAATAGATTGTGCTGTCTGTCCTTCCAGCTTCTCTTTCTCTGGGGAGCTTTCTATTTTTACACGTGGTTCTTGTTGAACAGATTATCCTGGAGCTTCACCCCACCCTCACTGCAGGGGCTGGCACGGGTGCAAGTCAGTGAGCTTACCCTTCTGGCTACAGTGATTGACTCAGGGGTGGGTATATGACTAAGAAGAGATTATCAGACCATTCCCTGAGATTTCTTCCATGAATGTTAGAGGCAAATCTCTCTTTCTCAGCTGTTTCTAACTTATGAGGATCTTGTAACTGCTTATGAGCATCTTCCTTGGCAGCCTAGAGAAACCATCTCCAGAAGGAGCAAGTGAGTCCAAGGTACAAAGACAAACAAATCAAGCATAGACACAAGATGGATAAAAGAAAAAAGAATCAGAAAACAATGTTCAATCCCTGGATCTAGCCATGCTGAAGCTAGTCTAACCCTGGATCTTCCCACAGGGCTCCCCAAAATCTCTCTGCTTAAGGTGCCATGCCACGCTAAGTCACTTAAGTAGAGTCTGACTCTTTGCGACCCTATGGACTATAACCCTCCAGGCTCCTCTGTGCATGGGATTCTCCAGGCAAGAATACTGAAGTGGGTTGCCGTGCCCTCCTCCAGGGGATCTTCCCAACCCAGGGATAGAACCACGTCTCTTGTGGCTCCTGCCTTGTATATTCTTTACCGCTGGGTTGCTGGGGAAGCCCCTGTCCAAGGTAGTCTACATTAAAAATAACACTGTGCTCAGTTGCTTCAGTCGTGTCCAACTCCTTGTGACCCTATGGACTGTAGCCCCCCCAGGCTCCTCTGTCCATGGGATTTCCCAGGCAAGAATACTGCAGTTGGTTGCCATTTCTTTCTCCAGAGAAGGTCTTCCCAAGCCAGGGATCAAACCAGTGTCTCCTGCAGTTCCTGCATCACAGGAGGAATCTTTACCACTGCTGTAATCTTCAGTCTAGGAAGTAAGTGGATGAAACAAAGGAGGTAAAGATATGACAGCTGAGATGGCTGAGAAACTAAAGATAGAATGTTGCGTCGGTTTGCTTTACAGGCTTGAAAGTCACCTAAGACAAAGACAGTACTTGATGGGAGTGGAAAAGACACCTCTGAACCATTTTGACAGTCTTAGGTAGGAAGAATAGAAAAGATGTTAGTAGGTAGCTGCTATAAGGATAGAAAGTTACATGTTAGCAGGAGCCTCAAAAGAATGATGCTTTTTATACAAAAGCGAAAGAAGAATAGGGTGGAGGTTGCAGAGGGGAAAGGGAAACATCCAGACCCCACTTGCTGAAGAGAAGTCAATGGGGTGTGTGATAATGGAGATAAGATTGCTGCGGGTGGAGCCTTCTCAGTCAAAGGTTATGTAACCATGAGGTGCTTCCCCAGTGAAAATTAGGCTCCATGTCTAAGTCCTAAATATGACTACAATATCAATAACGTAGACATTCTTTAACAACTTTTCCACCTACCACTCTTTGTCCTTGAATCACTCACTGTTCATCTGAAAGACAAAGTAAAACTGGAAATTTAGATGGATCAGGTTTAAATTTATTTTTCCTAATTGAGATATTCTATGCATACATTCAAATGCCTCAGACAATGATCAGAATAACAACCTCAGTAGCAATTATCACTCAAGTGATTCAGTAGAATAGTTAATGTTAAATATTTTAACACTCTATTTAGAAAATCACATCACACTAATGCATTTTATTGGACAACATAAAATATACATGGATATTACAAAAGAACAAAATCTAACACAAAATTTTATGAAGCTGGCCTGCCAACTCTGGAATGAAGCCACAGAGGGAAGGACGACACCCAGCTGGCACTTCAACAGGGAGGGTAATAGCTTTACTAAAGGGTTGTCAATGTGTCCAAATGACACACACTTACTGGGCATGTGGACATATGTACACAGACAGAGTTTATTTTCCTTATCCCATGTAGACATAGTCTTTCCACCAGAAATTCCTAAAGATTATATTCAAAGATTTTAAATATTTCTATGTGTATTAAAGATGATTGTATCTGTGCTTGAGTTATATATTGGAAATATTATATAAATGTCTATTTGGATAAATGGAATGTAATTCTGTATGATAAAGAGAAAGTACAGTACTAACCACTCCAGACCCTTTTTAATCCCTTATATGAGTATAGAAATAGAATTAATGAATAGAATTAATAAATCAAAATGGAAAAATAATATTATGACAGTTTATGTTTTTAAAGTGATGTTGTTAAAAGTACCTTTGAAGAGTATAGAAAGGAAATGTACAGAGAAAATAAATGAAGTTCATCAAAGAGTGTATTTGGAAAATAATACCAGAGTGAATGTACAAACACTGATCTCCCACTGCCCTGGACCTGCCCCTCATACCCGTCAGTAGACTGTGTTCTGTGGCCTGGTTGGAGCAGAACCACCCAGCACTTCCATCCCCCAGGAACCCAAGAGTGAAGTCGCCTTCTCCACGGAGGTGAGTGTGGTCCAGAGCAGCAGCCACTGCACCTTTGGAGACGTGAAGGCTCTCCAGAGACCTCAGACCTTCCCCTGGAGGAATACACAGCTGCCTCCCCCACTGTGCAGAGCTGGTCCATGTCCTCAGTCAGGGCTGTGCAACAGCAGAATGCATGTGGTGGGAAAAGCCAGGCAGAGATGACCCGCCCCCCAGCAGAGCCCCTTGGTCACACTCCCTCCATGTCAGCTGTCATCCAAACGGTGTGAAACTCATTTCCTTTCTTCTAGAGTCTTCATTTTCTCTTAATGTTTGGGTAGAGTCTATTTTCTTCCTTCTCCTTTAATTAGATACTCATGCTTTGTTAAGGGATTGTAAAAAAAAAAAAAAAAAAACTTTTTGGAGGAAAGAAATAAGAATATTGCCCAAAGAGAACATGTTTTTCTTGGGAAGATAAGAATATGGTCTCCTGGAAGATATTTGTAAAACAGAAATTTAAAAGGAAGACATAAAATAATAGAAATGCACTATATAATCTCCATCTTGAAAAAGTTATCCCTGTTGTCAGTACATTTGATATAAAGTGAAAGTCATTCAGTTGTGTCCGACTCTTTCTGACCCCAGGGACTGCAGCCTGCCAGGCTCCTCTGTCCATGGGATTCTCTAGGCAAGAATACTGGAGTGGGTTGCCATGCCCTCCTCCAGGGGATCTTCCCCACCCAGGGATCGAAACTGGGTCTCCTGCATAGTAGGCAGATTCTTTACCATCTGAACCACCAGCAAAGCCCCTTACATTTGATATATTGGTGAATAAACAGTGTAGATTTTCTTTATCTTATAGGTATTTTACGTTAAAGTTTTTATTTTTCAAGTACAGAGCTCAGCTCTGTTCAAACATTAAAGATTACCACCATATGTGATATGGTTGCAACATTTAAAAGAGGTACTTTTTTTTTTTACAGGACCTCAGACTTACGTGTGTTTCAGTCAAATAATTAGGTGTATGGCTTTTTAAAGAAATCATATGGGTCACACTTATAAATCTCAGTCACTTTTGGGCTTCAATCCTTGATTGTAAGGATGTTTTCCTTCCTTTGTGGTACAGGTAATTTTCACCAGAATCACAGGAATTCAAGAGAAACAGAAAGACTGAAATAACAGAGAAGGTGTGGCCTTTGATACATAGCCAGTGTAGTATTCATTCTGGTTCTGTCAGTAATTAACTGCAATCATAGGTAGGTAACCAAGATCACTTCTCTGAGCCTCAGAGAGGTTATGAAATAAAAACATTACAGTTTCTCCACATTATTATTACGAGAATTAAAGTGGGTAGTAGAATCCCTGACTCATAATAGAGACCACATAAATGTTCATTCCTTACCATCATTTCCAGTTCTAGATAATCTAGTAAAATTTTTCTTGAGTCCCAAAGTGCTAGCAAATAAAATAATAGTTGTTTATAGTGCCAAACACCTAAGGATGGCACTCTTAAGATCCTTTTTTGTCCATGAAGGATTCTTGTAGTATCATCAGAGAATGCAATATTCACACCCTGATCAAATTTCAAAGGATTGGGAAATTTATGAAATTGAGGATTGCATCCCATCTCTCATCATCTCCACCTCCCTCAAGAGACACGGTGTTCAGTGGAGAAGTTGTACGTGGCCTTGTGGGGGCCTGTCCTGCTTTGCAGTCTCATCTTTGAGGCAGGCACAGGGGACAAAGCGATGCTGGTGTGCATGGATCAGTCTTTCCAGACACTTGATGATTTCATAGTCAGGAAGAGCAAGACTCATCATGTTCAAGCCCAGCATCTGAGAAACCACCTCCCTGAAGTCCATCAGCTGCAATAGCAAACAGAACCACATGAATCGAGAGAACAGATTGCAGCAACACTGCCAGATCAAAGGCAATCCAAACACCTGTGGAAAACCCAGGTCTGCATGAGCTAGCCTAATTACTTAGTCTCCTTACTCTTCAGGTAATTCTCTCATTTATAAAAAGATAAAGAAGAAGAAGGAAGGGGAGTATGGAGGAGGCTAGCCTACAAAATTACCTCTAAAGTCCTTTCAGACACCAACTTTCAGCAATTTAATAACCACTTTGCTTTTTATTTACTTTTAATTGGAGGATGATTGCTTTACAATATTGTGCTGGCCTCCGCCATACATCAACATGAATCAGCCATAGATATAAGTATGTCCCCTCCCTCCTGAGCCTTCCATCCACCTCCCACCTCCCACTCCATCCTACCCTCTAGATAACCACTTTTATGATGAGACAATTAATGTGGTAGTAGTAGTAAAGTCACTCACTTCTGTCTGACTCTTTGACACCCCGTGGACTGTAGCCCATCAGGCTCTTCTATCCATGGGATTCTCCAGGCAAGAATGCTGGAGTGGATAGCCATTTCCTTCTCCAGGGATCTCCCCGACCCAGGGATCAAACCTGGGTCACCTGCATTGCAGGCAGATTCCTTACCGTCTGAACTACCAATTAATGTGGTATTGGCTACCAAATCAAGAAACCCAGTTCAGCAACTATAAAGGAGACTCTGGCCTTGATAAGATTTCATTTTCTCACTTCCAGGGTTAATGAGCAACCTCCCTCCCTCCCTCCCATGCCTGTTCTGAAGTTAAGATCAAATGAAACGATAGTTGACTGTGTATGTGTTCTGCACACTAAGAAATGCTTTACAATTGTTGGTGTGGTTCAGTCTGTCACATGATAAATGCTTATGCCCTGGGGCGTTAACTGGGCAATGAACCTCTTCAACTAAAGGAGGAACCAACAGCAGGAGAAGTATGAGCTGATGAATATGGAGGACTTCTAAGTGTTGATCGAATCACATCACACGGATTGCCATTTCACAGCACAATGGACTCTCTGGGACAATTATTTGTCCATCACAAAAGGAAAAATGGGAGTTTGGGGCCAGAGAAGATGGACAACATGTGACTTATACCCCTTCAATTCTCACAGACTGGTTGCTGTGATTCTAGCCAAAAGCAGTAGTAGATCAACTAGAGATGGCCAGGCGACCCCTTCCATTTCAGAAAAGGTGTGAACCCATCCGAAGACAGATGTTCCTCCAGGAGAAGTGCCGTCCAAACATCACCTCCGTGTGCTCATTAACTTCCCAAGCCCTTTCCTATGCCGAGTCCAACATGGGAAAGCAAATGCTCTCTCCAGCCCAATCTCCCCAGTGAAAAAGCTTTCCTCAAACTTTTCCCCCCTTCCGAATATGGCCAAAGCTATTAAATGCTGAGAAGTTCCCACTGAGACCACTCACTCTTGGACTTTGGCCTTCCTCAGTTCTGCCTGACACATGAGCCAAAGCAGAGGCTGCTAAAGAGAAAAAATATCCTGGGATCAGAGTCCTCACTGTGCCCTTCTGGGCTGCAGAGAGCGAGTGAGATGAAAGCCAAAAGCAGGGGTCAGGCTGCCCACGACATGTTTCTTTCTGCCTGACCTCCTGATGGGCTCACCAGATAGCACCCCGCCTTGCACCCAGCGGGCGCACAAGTTCTGTTTTATGGTTTACATCTGGGCTCGGCCAGCCATTGGGTCTGGGTGCCACTGTTTGTGATGTGGGACCGTTTCCTGCAACTGATCTCTGCTGGAGATAAAATTTCCCTCCTGAGGCTGAAGCCCTGGATAACGTTAGATCTGGGATAACTCGAACTTCAGAGGCAATCAGCAAACATAATAAAAAAAAAAAACTCTCCATAGCCAGGACCTGGCTTTTCACAGGCTTTCCATGGCTTTGCAAGCCATTAAAAGGTGAATTGCTTTTCTTAGTGGAGTAAATTCATAATGATTGTTTTGATGCCAAAAAGATGGGAGGGGCAGATATAGATATGTTGGGATTATGTAGAAAGCCTGATTAAATAGTTATAAAGATATACATGAATAAGTATCACACTTTTGAATTGTCTTATCTTTCCAAAATAAGGTTTCACCACCAGATTTCTACCCACCTGCCTTTCTCTCTTTCCTGCTTCTTCCAGAGATTTTTTTAGTGTCTTCATTTCACTGGTTACAACTTCTAGCATGTTCCTGGCCCTCTCTTTATTCTCCTTAGCCTCATGCTCTGTAGTCTCCAGTTCTGATTTGACAGACAGCAGCTTTTTCTCAGCTTTCTCCTTCATTTTTTCCAGTTTGTCTCTGGATTTATTTAGGTCTTCAATGGCTCTGGTCTGTTCCAAAGTTTTAATCTAAGAAGTCAAAGAGAATGCTAATAATTTCATCTGCATTTATTTAGGAAAGCTGTATAAACAAGACAAACCAGAAGTCAATGAAATTCACTTAACAACTTTTTTTAATAAACAAATAATGGAATGAAAAATGATGTAACTGCTGTGAATAACAGTTGGGCCATTTTCAAACTGTAAACACAGAGTTGACCTATGACCCAGCGGTTTCACTCCAAGGTACATAAATCCAAGAGAACTAAAGACTTATGTCCACACAAAATCTGTGCATGAATGGTTCTAGTAGCACTATTCATAATCACCAAAGTGTGAAAATAGCCTGAATATCCATTAATGGATGAGTAGATAAAGATGTGGTATATCCATACAACAGAGTATTATACAGCAGCAAAAAGGAACAATGTACTGATACATATTACAATACGGATAAGCCTTGAAAACATTATGCTAAGAGAAAAAAGTCAGTCACAAAAGACCACTTATTGTATGATTCCATTTATAGGAAGGATCCAGAAAAGGCCAGGGGCTGGTGGGAGTAGAGAATGAAGAGTAACTGCTGACAGATACAGGGTTTCTTTTTTGGGGTGATGAAAATATTCTGAAATTAGATAGCAGTGATGTTTACACAATTCTGTGAATATACTAAAAACCACTGAATTGTACACTTTTAAAAGAGTGAGATTTATGGAATGTAAATTGCATCTTGATAAAACTGAGATCAGAAAGCATATTTACAAAGAAGCCTCTAAAAAGGATCAAAAGCAATTCCTTTGAAATAAATTAAGAAGTGCATATGGGATGGACAAAGCAGAAAGACTAGCAGAGCTCTGAATTTAGTTCTGAGCCTCCTAACAGTTCAAACAAGGCCTACGGTCATAGTCTCCAAGAAAAAGCAAGAATTTGTGTTTCAATTTTATTGAAAAATCATTTAAAGGTAACATCTGAAAGTAATAAAAATTAAAGATACCAAATAATGAGTGTGTGCTGTCTCCTCCCTCCCCCTTTCATTACAACCCTTCTTTCCTGAGAAGGAAGGATAATTTCTTGTTGCATCTACTCCCATCCTGTGGTTCCCAGGGTGAAGCTGAATAATGAAGAGAGTGTCAGGGAAGAAGAAAGTCTGAGAGACTAAATTGATCTACTGAGAGAGGAATGGAAAGAGTCTCCGTTAAGTAGGCTGCAAAAAATAGTCTTGGAAGAAACTTGGGAGGATGGAAGAGGGACTTGTGAGGAGATGTAGGATGCCATGTAGGGAGGAAACTAAAAAGAGAGAAATGGATAAAAGATGCTTTAAAATATTGCCACTCTTGAATGAAATCCTTCTTTGGTTTTCTTTTTTTCTTTTTTTTTTTTTTTTTGAATAACAATAATAAAGCAACCACTATCGTTTAATTTGTCAGACAGCTGATTGTTTATTGCTGAGGGATTTTGAGATTGTTGTGATTTCCCTAGACTACATTTGGACGCTACCGTCAGAGATTAAAATCTTGACCGAGTCTTGGGGTTAGAGCGCATCTTCACAGAGACTGAGTTCCAGAATTATGGCGTAAGGAGCACAAGCTGACCTGACCTAAACCCTGAAGAGTCCTCCAACACTTCTGGAAAGTCAGAGGAATGGTAGAAGCTATTCTCAGATTGGATTATGACACGCTATGGAAGAAAAGTGCCTGCTTGGGATACTGATGTCCAGATGGAAAATCATCAGATTTATATTGTCTGGGTGACGTCATTAAACTGAGAAAGCTTGAGTCAAATGCCTAAACTGGAAACTTGTTTTTACCTACCATCACACACACACACACACACACACACACAACTTCTTAAGAAACTAAATTCCTTTCCAGGCAGAGAGGAAGTTGATGGCAGACACGCTCGCACAAGTTCACCAATTTTTTTACTGGTTCCATGAAGGAGAGAGGAAATCCCTGGGAAACTGACAGCTGCTGTGGGACTTGCGATTGAGAAGGTGTGAGAACAACTGCTATAGCTTGGGAAACATGGAGGAAATAAAAGCAACAGCGAGGGGAAGGGGTTCTGAGTCAGCTTTCTAGTCAATGAAATAGCAGCAGTAGAGCAAGCATTCGCAACAAGGAAATGGGGGCTGACCTTGGAGATCATTCAGGAACTCCAAGTTATCGAAACCGTATTTGAATATAGATGGTAAATCAGTACCAGTATATTACAATAGTATCTCAGTGTTGATTCCTGGGTGCAGCTATTTTACTATGGTCACACAGAAGAATTCTCTTGTTCTTAAGAGATACCTGGGAAGTATTTAGGCATGAAGTGTCGTGATGTACTCTCAAATGATTCCTCTCTCTGTCTTTGTCTCTCTCTCATTATGCAAAATATAACAATCAGTAAAATGTTAACAATCTACATGAACAGTAGAATGTCTGTTATGCTATTCTTGAAACTGTTCTATTTGAAATTTTTCAAAATAAAAACTTGAGAAGGGAGCTTTCCCATGCATGATTGAGGCATGTGAGTATCCAATAAGTAAAAAGTTTTGAATAGATATGTACATTTATTTATAAATTATATAAACAAGAATTCTAAAAATACATTCTGTATTTTTTCAAATATTTTACAAATAGGGGACGTTAGAGGGGCAAAATCAGTATCAACCTTAAAACAAAGTGATCTCCCTTTCACAGAGATACCCTTCATGGGCCAACAATCTCAGGGCTGCAGAGAAAATATGGGGTAAAGAGAGAAGTTTCTGGGATTGCTGCATGGAATTAAAAATGTTGTATTAACAGAAGAGGAGATATATTCAGCCTTTCTGCTCAGCTTGGAAAAAACATTTACAGTGGGCCGTCTACCAAAAGAGATGGAACACAGCTTGGAGAGTTAGAAGCACATAAATCAAGTCCTAATGAGAAGAATTTATAGCCAAGAATTTCTCAAAAATATGAGACTTTATCACAGTCCTGAGGGCTGCCTGAATTCCTGTTGTCGGGGAGCAAGTTACAGAGTCCAAGCCAAACCACCAGGACAGAACTGGGAGCCAACTTTGGGAAGGCGTTCTCAGCCTCCTAAGTCAAACAAGATTGCTGGGAGGGGAGCAGGGCAAATGGGTTTCTTAATCCAACTAAGGGAGCTTCTCAGAGCCAGCCCAGAGTTCAGTGAGAGTCTGTGTCCCTCAGTTTTCCCAGTGGGTCTGAGATGGTCATAAACAGGACCGATGCACCATGCAGACCCCAGCCAGGATGGATCACATTCTGAGAGTTTCCCTTCTGGTGAATAACGTATCTGGCATCTGCCTCCTGGAGGAAAAGCATTTCAAATCTGGCGAACGATTCTCTGTTGTGTTATAAGGGCCAAGGGCTCTGAAAGATAAGGTGATTAAATTTAACATCTGATCTGTTGAATCTGCAAGTGGATCTACAATCTTCACCTGGAGGGTTTTCTGGAGCTTGTACAGAAAACAGGACCCTAAGGTTACAGCCACTATGGAGAACAATATAAAAGATCCTTAAAAAACTAAAAATAGATCTACCATATGACCCTGCAATCCCACTCCTGGGTATATATCTGGAGAAAAACATGATCCAAAAGGATACATGCACCCCAACGTTCATCGCAGCACAGTTTACAATAGCCAAGAAATGTCCATCAACAGAAGAATAGATAAAGATGCGGTACAGGTATACAATGGAATATTACTCAGTTATAAAAAAGAAAGGAGGAATGCTATTTGCCACAACCTGGATAGACCTGGAGATTATCATACTGAGTGAAGCAAGTCAAACAGAGAAGAAATATTGTATGGCATCCCTTACATGTGGAATCAAAAAAGAAACGATACAAATGAACTTACAAGACAGAAAAGAGACTCACAGGCAGAGAACAAACTTAGGATTGCCAGGAGGGAAGGGATAATTAGGGACTTGGGAAGGTCATGTACACACTGTTATATATAAAATGGATAACCAACAAGAACCTACTGTATAGCACATGGAACTCTGCTCAGTGTTATGTGTTAGCCTGGATGGAAGGAAAGTTTGCAAGAGAGTGGATATATGCATATGTATGACTTAGTCCCTTTGCTGTTCACCTGAAACTATCACAACATTGTTAATCGGCTATATTCCAACACAAAATAAAAAGTTTAAACAAACAAAAAAACAGGACTCTGCAGAAGCCCTGAATTGTACAGGCACTCTCTAAAGAGGGTGGGACAGAAGAGGAGAAGGGTTGCCCAGGAAAGCTGCATTCCTCCACAAAGAACCCCAGAGATTTTGCTAGGAGGGAACTATAGCAGAAACCATAGGAAGCTGTTCTACTTTGCAGGCTGAGTTCACCTCCACTCCCCTACCTCACCCAAGAGGTCCTTTCTCACAGGTTTGCTTGATGCACACATTCAAAGCTGGGTGAGTCCAGGGCAATTCAAGGTCAATGAGTCAACATAATCAGAGCTCAGTTCATGATTGGTAGGTTAGGGGAAAAAATATAAACTAAAGTCACACGGGCTGGATTGGAGAGCATTCTGAAGTGTGGGAGGAGCATGGGAAGCAGAGTCAGTAAGCAGATGAGAGCTTTGCTGGTGGCTGAAGATTCTTATTCCTTTTGAGTGTGTCCTTGAGAGACTGCAAGAAAGATAATGGTTGTTTTCCACTAGTTTCTGGTCATCTGACTACCGATTTTTGGCCACAGCTCCCTACTAAGATTGTGTCCTGTAGTACAGTCTGAAAGCGCTCTATTGAATATCTGGTCTTCCTTTTTTTATTACTTCCCAGAATAAAGATCCATCTAAGTGAGCTCCAGGGACTAAGCTCCAGCCAGTGAAGACTAAGAAGTGTTGTACTGTTCCTGGAAAGCGGCGTACTGGGTGTCCTTCCACCTTGCTTCCTGCCTCGTGCCTGGAATGAGGCAGAGCCCAGGTAGCTGGCTTGCCCTAAGAGGTGGTCTTGAGGAGGAGTTATTGCCAGGACAGTAAAGCAGAGAGAACAAGCCAGGATTAATGATGACCGTGAAGCTATCCTCCTAAACATGGAATGACTACGCCCATGCTTTCTTTCAGTGAGAAAGCAGCAAACATCTCTCCTGACCAAGCCACTGTTTTGCGTTTCAGCCTTTTCAGCTGAAACTAATCATAACTCACACCAGCTATGAAGCAACTGGCATTTCATGAGTTATGCAAAGAGCTGGAGTCCTGCCACCTGTTTCAGTCCCTGCGTTTGCATTTGTGCATAAGGCTATGCTTCTGCCAATTAGTAACACACCTTTAATTATCTTAGGTTAATGAAGAAAGAGCAAAGGTAGAGTTAATACATAAATAATGTGTTCATGCCAAGTGGAGGCCATGCTGTGTCATGATATATGTACAAACAAAGCATCTGCAGCAGCAACATAAAGGCACATAGTAGAATAATTAACTCTGTGAATTAATAATTCACTCTTGCTGCTGCTGCTACGTCGCTTCAGTCGTGTTCGACTCTGTGCGACCCCATAGACAGCCTCCTACCAGGCTCCTCTGTCTCTGGGATTCTTCAGGCAAGAACACTGGAATAGGTTGCATTTCCTTCTCCAATGCAGGAAAGTGAAAAGTGAAAGCGAAGTCGCTCAGTCATGTCCGACTCTTAGCGACCTCATGGACTGCAGCCTACCAGGCTCCTCCGTCCATGGAATTTCACTCTTAGACAACATAAACTGTCCACATGTCAGAACCAAAAGAGCCCATACCACACACAAGCAATTGGTACTATGCGTTCTTGGTAATGGTGATTTCAGTGAAATAAAATCTAGCATAGTGAATTAATATTGCCCATCTTTGCTGCTAAGTCACTTCAGTCGTGTCCGACTCTGTGCGACCCCATAGACGGTAGCCCACCAGGCTCCGCCGTCCCTGGGATTCTCCAGGCAAGAGCACTGGAGTGGGGTGCCATTGCCTTCTCCGATTGCCCATCTTTGAATATGTATTTATTTCTTTGGCTGCACCAGGTCTTAGCTGTGGTACTCGGGATCTTTAGCTGTGCCATGTGGGATCTAGTTATCCGACCAGGGATCGAATAAGGATCAACCAGGATCTGACAGGCCCCTGAATGGGGAGAGCAGAGTCTTAGCCACTGGACCACAAGGGAAGTCCCCAATATTGCCAATTTTTAAATTCTAGTTTTACACTTTGTTTTGATTTCTAAATTGATTTGGATTTTACAGTGGTAAAAATGTAATGAGATTAAGAGATTTCTATATAGTATTAAGTTTGTACATATGCAAGCAATATTAAAATAAAATTACTCTGGCTCAACACAGGAAGGGGAAATACAGACAATACTTTTTCTTTCAAAAGCAAATTTCTGCAATACTTATGTTTGCCTGCTAAACTAAAATTTAGTAATTTATCTGGAAAGGTCTGCTTTTCCCTGGTCTAGAATTCAGGAGGAAATTTAATACATGGGTCTTTAAAAGAAAGGTTTGAGTAAGCTAGGAGTCAAAGTCTTTGACAATGTTTTGCAATACACATAGAAACACATAAAAAAAAAAAACTGGCATGCAAATTTTCAAAACAGACTTATTCATCATAAACAAAAAAAAATGGAAATAATCCAAATGCCCATCAGATACTGAATAAACAAAACACAGTATGCCCATACAATGGAATATTATCCAGCCATTAAAAAGAAATGCGATGGTTAAGTTTATGTGTCAGTTTGACTGGGCCACAAGGTCCAGATATTTGGTCAAGCATTATCATGAATTTTCTGTGAGGTTGTTTCAGCATAAGATTAACATTTCCCTTCCGTAATGTGGGTGGACTTCAACCAATCAGTTGAAGGCCTGAATAGAAAAAAGACAGACTTCCCCTGAAGCAAGAGAAGAACTCTTCCAGCAGACAGGCTTTGGACTGGCTCTTCCTGGATTTCCAGCCTGCTGGCTCATCCTGCAGATTCTGAACTTGCCAGCTTCCATAATTATGTAGGTCACTTCCTTAAAATAAATCTGTGTGTGTGTACACACATCCAATTAGTTCTGTTTCTCTGGAGAACTCTGATTAATACAGGAATGAAGTACTGATCACAATATGGGTGAACCTCGAAAACACAGAAAGTGAAAGAAGCCAGAGGCAAAAGGCTCCCTACTGCATGGTTCTATTTATATGCAATGTCCAGAATGGGCAAATCCACAGAGACAGCAGCTCAATCATTAAAGAATCTGCCTGCAGTGCATGGGGCCTGGGTTCAATCTCTGGTACTCTTGCCTGGAAAAGCCCATGGACAGAGGAGCCTGGCAGGCTATGGTATGTGCGGTCTCAAGAGTCGGACACGACTTAGCAACTAAATCATCATAGAGATAGAAAGTAGATTATTGATTTACAGAGATTGAGGAAAGGATGAATATGGAGTATTGTCTCTTGGGTTTTTGTTTTTTTTTTTTGCAGGGGTGGATAATGGACAAATTCTAGAATTAGGGAATGGGGATAGTTGTACAACCTTGTCAATATATTACACCAAAAACCACTGAACTTTGTACTTTCAAAGAGTGGATTTTATAGCATGTAATTTCAATCTCAATTTTTAAAATAAAACACATAGAAATGTAGTCCAAATGATTATTTTGGATTGACCATCTATAAATGGTGAAATTAATTCTTAATTGAATAAGAGTGTCCCCCCACCCATGCAAAAAATACATCTACCAGAACCTCAGATTGTCATCTTATTTGTAATAAGGGCCTTTGCAAGTGTAATTAAGAAGCTCAAGGTGAAATCATCCTGGATTTGGGTGGGTCCCAGATCCACTGGTGGGCTTCTCCAGTGGCTCAGACTGTAAAGAACCCTCTGCAATGCAGAGACCTGGGTCTGATCCCTGGGGTGGGAAGATCTCCTGGAGGAGGGCATGGTAACCCACTCCAGTATTCTTGCCTGGAGAATCCCCATGCCCAGAGGAGGCTGGTGGCTACAGTTCATGGGGTCACGAACAGTCAGACACAACTGAACCATTAAGCACAGCACAGCAGATCCACTGGAGCTGGTACTCAGCACTGAGTATAACGCTTATTGTTTAAAACGTAGACCAGAACAGGTTATAGGACATAATTACCTCTAATTAAGATTTTCTCCTTGATGGTCAAAGAATTGAAAGCAAAGTTAAAGGGAACTCATTTTTCACTTAAGGATGGAACATTATATAATACCCCATCCTGTACCACCTAGAAGCACTGTGCACACACCAGTGGTGTGTGCTCCACATTTGAAAACGTTGCTTACACTGTTGATACTGGAATTCGAAATTCTCAAGCCAGCCACAGTGACCAGAAACACAACTTGTATAATCACATCATCCAGAAAGCAAAACTTCATTATAAGAATCAGGCTTTCTTGTGAAAAGGTTAAGTGGAAAGACGCTTGTAAATAATTAAAAATAACACAGTGAAAAAATGATGAAGACCTAAGATCTAAGTCGCTGAGACCAAAGTGGAACAAACTACAGACACAGCCCTCAGTTCGCACTTGCTGCTTCCTGCTTCCGCTCTCTCTTCCTGCTTCCGCTCTGTCTTCCTGCTTCCGCTCTCTCTTCCTGCTTCTGCTCTCTGCTACCACTAGGGTGACTCCTCTTAACCCAACACTTGTGGTTCACAGGGTTGTCTCGGGCCAGGAGTCCTATGGCCACTCTCACTACCCTTAGCCAGGATCACGACTTAGAACATCTGCCCCAGAGTCTCTGATGGTGGGTCACTGTGTCTGTCACTTGAGAGGGTCACCCCCGCCTGCTCCCACAGCATGCTGTCCCTCTCGCATCTTTAGCCACCTTCCATATTCCCCATGAGGAGAAGGCAATGGCACCCCACTCCAGTACTCTTGCCTGGAAAATCCCATGGACGGAGGAGCCTGGTAGGCTGCAGTCCATGGGGTCGCTAAGAGTCGGACACGACTGAGCGACTTCACTTTCTCTTTTCACTTTCATGCATTGGAGTAGGAAATGGCAAACCACTCCAGTGTTCTTGCCTGGAGAATCCCAGGGACGGGGGAACCTGGTGGGCTGCCATCTGTGGGGTCGCACAGAGTCAGACACGACTGAAGCAACTTAGCATAGCATAGCATATTCCCCATGGGTGCAAATGGAACCTCAGGCTCTGGAAGGGTGCAGTCTAGGCCCCCTGCCCCAGCACTCTTGCAGCCCCCGCCAGTCAGGGTGGAACCAACTGCATGCTGACGTCAGGGATTTTCCCCATACCCACCAGACACACACCCTAAAGGTCAATTTCAAGGTGTGAGCAGGGTGTCCAGGATACTTACCTCCAACACTTTCTCCTCACCCAGGGACCCCATCAGATGCTTTCCCTAGCTTCTCCTTCCTTTACATGCAAATGTGTCCCTTCCCCTGGGCTATGTCTGCCCTTCCCTTCTCTAGGGAAGCCAACCTCTGTTTAGCTACCTTGTTCTGATGCCAGAAGGGCTTGGAAGAGGGAGGGGGGAAGAGCTAATGACTCAGAAGAGAAAATCAAGTGGGAACTATGCCCTAAGATATGGTTCTGCTACACAGATTCAACTGCTGGCTTTATTCCAGATTCCTTTTCCCAAATGATCTGTCTCCAGACTCAGAAACATTCCATTTCAAAGCCCTCATCTGCAGAGAGGAAGGACATCACTGTTGCCAGTATGCACGACAGGTGTACCTGCCAGGGATGCCAGTGTATATGAAGTTAACATATTATTGTCAGGGGCATACACACGTGACATTTGAATATTTTTATTAAATCCTAAGTTTTTATTTCATTCTTCTCTATACTCATTAGAAGTCAAAGACCTTGAATCCAGGAAGCACATGGCCCCAGCCTGTCTGCCCTCTTCCCTGCTTGGTGTGACAATATCCCAAAGCATAACACACATCCTACTGCCATCTGATCCTTCTCAGCGGACACTTGTGTGTGTCCATTTTCTCATCTTCTCTAAGCAAATGCCAATGCAAAAAAAAAAATGTCTATATGATTCCTAATATCATAGTCACCCACACTTTGAAGAAATGTTTTTATTTTCTGTACATCACATCACCCCTTTTTGACTTGATTTTTCATTCAGCAACTATGGATGGCTTCATTTCAGATATTGAAGAGACACGAAGTTGATCTACCCTGCTGATTTGTGAAATTTGTTGCATTTTCTCACAGCTCTAGAAAATCAGAGAAAGTTTTCAGCTTTCTTTTTTTTTCCTAGTGTGGCCCTTATAAGGCTGTCACTCTTTTGCATACATTTTTATGGAAACACAATCAGTGACAAGGAAACACAGCTGAGCACTTGCCTTAAGTTCACTGGTGTCAGCCAGTTTGGCTTTGAGCTCGGTGTTCAGCTCTTGACACACACTCAGCTCTTTCTGCAGCCTCTCCACCTTCTTCTGCAGCTTCCTGATGGTGACATTGGCCTCGTCCCGCTCCACCATCACAGCCGAGCGCACCTGCTTCTCCTGCTCCAGGTGGGCTATTTTCTGCCGGAGGAAGTTCATGTGTAGCTCTTTGCTCTCCAGTCTTTCCTTCTGAGTCTTTAGCTGGTTTGATACAAAAAAAGGATTTTTTTTTTTTAGCTGTGAAATTCCATTCATTTATTTTTTAGGTTTTTTAAATGTATTTAATTTTAATTGCAGGATAATTGCTTTACAATATTGTGTTGGTTTCTGCCAAACATCAACATGAATCAGTCATAGGTATACATGTGTTCCCTCCCTCTTGAGCCTCCCTTCCACCTCCCTCCCCAAGGAATTTTTTAAAATAATCATTGAATAGTCAGTAAATATAAATGAATTCCTCAGATAATATTGATCTTTATCTATACTTCAATAAGACTAATTTGTAAACCATCAAAAAAAGGCTACAGGATTTCTTTTCCTGATTGCATTTTTTTATCCCTATTTTTCCAAGAATTAATTTGGTAGCTGCAAAGTATGAGACAAAAGAGCCACAGAAAATGAACCAAGGAGTAGGCTTTCAATGTCTCATTCCCTCCAACATGACGTGCATCGTAATAAAAATGTAAAATTACTTTTAAAACTACTAAAATGAGCTTATCAAGAGCGGAACATAATAAGACAGACAAAATCCTCTCCAACACCCCATGGCAACTATGCTCACACTGGTCTTTTCTGAAAGAAGATACAGTGCAAATTAGCACCAAATACCCAGACTGACTAATTTCAACCATTTAGAAACAGGTTCAGTGGCACCAAACATGGGATTTGATATGTTTTTAAAATAAGCTACATGAAGGAGATTTTGAGGAAAGCTTTATTTATATATTGAAGATTTTAGAAATAGGTGTTAATTCACCTTCAAGAAGGTGTTATTTCATTAGTGTCTTTATTACGCACCAGACCTAAACCATCCTCAAACCAAGCTGAACAAGGTCTTCACTTGGCACTTAGCATTGACAGTCAAACTTAATGAAAGAAATTGAAATGTTTTTTAGAAAAAGATTACAGACTCTAAAAGGAGAAAAAAATCCTCTTGGTCTTCACATGCCACAATTAGTGAGTGGAATATTAAGTATAGGAACCTCATTCATCTATTACAGACACTGAAACTTGGAATCGTGTAGAAATATAGAATCTTAGAGCTAAAAAAAATCCCATTTTCTCCAATTATATAATCTGCATTAGTAAAGTGTGAAGAACTTTGTGAAACACGGGCTTAAATATCTTGCCAAACAGTGACAAGCAATGTCCGTGCCCATATCCTTTTTTAACAAGGCTCTTTTAGTATTTCTGTAACTAACCTCCCTTCCCTGAGCTTCTTCATGTCAAGTTCCACTCTTTTGCAAATTTACCCTGGTAAATTCTGTACACTGGTCATTTTAATAATTATACAACACTTAAGAAAGAATAGTATTGGATATTGAGGGAAAATCAATTATCTGAGAACTTCAGAAAGAACCTCAGCTCAGTTTCATGTCTCTGATGGGAATAGGGGTTGTCTGCTTTCTTTTAGAAAATATTCCTTAAGACACCATAAATGGAAGTCATATATGAATAGAGCATCTTCTATGAACCAAGAGTTCAAAAATGCTGTTTTTAAAAAATTAACATCACAAGATAGGTATCATTCCCATCTTAAATACAAGGAAATGAAGACAGAAAGGTATATAATTTTGCCCAATGTCATACAGCTTGGTGGAGCCAAATTGAGAACCCAGATGTGAATCATTAAGCAGCCTATACATGATAATTCTACCACAGAATTTTCTCCTAAGAACTATTCTAAGGATACATCTGTGTTTTCCTCTTTCTTTCCCCAATGCCAATAATTATATAACTAATAATTATGTTTTTATCCATTTCATCCATTCATTCATTTATGTAGTCTAAACTGTTTCTAAGTCTTCCTTTGAGTTAGTGGAAAGTAAGCGCTTCTCCCCTCTACTTTCTACTGCAAGAGAGCTTATGTAAAGGCATAAGCTTTTACTCTCCTCTTCTCCCACAGTCATAGAAATAGTGATTTTTTTCAGTTAGACAAATGGCTACAGAGTAAAGACTACAGTTTCTAGCCTCCCTTGCAGCTAGGTTTAACCATCAGAACACGTTCTAGCTGTGGGAGATAAACACAAGTTCATGTAGAAAACTCTGGGAGCCTCCTTTAAAAGATAGTTCATGCATGCTGTTTTGCATTTCTCTTCTTCATCCCTTTCTTTTTTTAAACTTCTGCCTGGTCCTAGGTACTTCTGTGAACCACAGTCATAAGGACCACCCTAGGGATGGGAACAGAGAAGCAATGGCACCCCACTCCAGCACTCTTGCCTGGAAAATCCCATGGACGGAGGAGCCTGGTAGGCTCCAGTCCATGGGGTCGCTAAGAGTCGGACATGACTGAGCGACTTCACTTTCACTTTTCACTTTCATGCATTGGAGAAGGAAATGGCAACCCACTCCAGTGTTCTTGCCTGGAGAATCCGAGGGATGGGGGAGCCTCCTGGGCTGCCGTCTATGGGGTCGCACAGAGTCAGACACGACTGAAGCAACTTAGCAGCAGCAGCAGCAGGGATGAGAAACTGCTAACTGAAAAGAGCCTAGGTCCTTGGAAACTTTACAGAGCAAAGATGTCACATTCACCCTAACCTGCTACCTCCAGAAATGTATGTTAGAAAAAAAAAATACCAAAATAAAAAAAGCAAAACAACAACAAAACTACTTCTAATTGCTTGAGTCTGCAACTTTCGGCCTCTATTACTCATAGTTAAACATAACCTTGGATAATACATTTACTTTCCCTTCAGGCTTGAAATCAAGACTCAGCTTCTGAACACATATTTGTATGTTTCCTATCCACATTGGCAAATATGGTAGAAGTACATTATTTTTCAAGATTTAAGTTTCTCAGAATTTCCTTCTCACAACACCCACAACATTCCCTACCTTTCTCTGTAAATTGTGGGCGATCGTCTTGTTTTCAATGACTGCATTGCTCTCAAGGCGGACCAGCTGCTCTGTGCGAGCTAAAACTACATCCAGACGCATATCAAAGCCAAGTTCAGCAGCCATCTGGTCCAACTTCATTTTCTCTGAAAGCTGATCCAGAAATTTAAGATACTAAACTCAAGAACAAAAATAAAAATTGGACACAAAAGTACAGTTAATAAGCCATCTCACAGAATCTTTCTCTTTCTCCCAAGCTTACAGGTAGTTCTTATTAAACCCAGTACAGAGCCCAGCCCCTGACTCCAGTGCTTGGTGATGAATTCTTAAACTGCCCTGCGAGCTCCATGTTCTGTTCCTTGTCCAAATTTTCTTGACTCCTCTGGTCAGTGGCCTTGATGTTTAGTCTAACATCACACAGTCTTCTTAACCCTGTGTTGTTGTTTAGCCACTAAGTCGTGTCCGACTCTTTTGTGACCCCATGGACTGTAGCCCCCCAGACTCCTCTGTCCATGGGATTTCCTAGGCAGTAATACTGGAGTGGGTTGCCATTTCCTTCCCCAACTCAGAGGATCTTCCCAACTCAGGGATCAAACCAGGTCTCTTGCATTGGCAGACAGAAAATTTGCACTGAGCCACCTGGGAAGCCCTGCCATCTGACAAATGAGGCATGTCCCCGACTACATCTACATCTCTCTGCTTTGACTAGATGCTGCTGCTACCATGACCCTCCCAGCCCCTGGGATCTACTGGTTAATCCAGCCTCTGTAGACCAATCATCTACATACCTTCCATGGCAATTTTGTCCACCCAAGTGAGCCCTGGCCTCCAAGGTAGAAACTGACCACTTAGCCAACCACTTTACTCTTCCTGGGTTGTGGTTCTACAAACCACGCTAAAACCAGAGCTCTCCATACAAACAAACGTGGACAATGTTTTTGTTTAAATTAAAATTCTTTAGAAAATGTCTTTAAAAGGTTTTAAGTATCAAGGATAAAGGAACAACTTTTTTTTTTTAAGTCTTTATTGAATTTGTTATAGTATTGCTTCTGTTTTGTGTTTTGGTTTTTTGGCTGGGAGGCATGTGGGATCTTAGCATCCAGGAATCGAACCCATACCCCTGCATTGAAGGCAAAGTCTTAACCACTGGACCACCAGGGAAGTCCCAACATTCTAAAATAGAGCTGTATCAGAAAAGTCAAAATTCATAGTTTAGTCGGTAAAAGTCACAAAACTAGCCTAGGATCCTCCTCCACTTGATCTCTGGGGCTTATCTGGTCACATCAGACATTAAATGCTTACTGAGTTCTTGACAGATGAATAAATCAACCAATGGGCTTTCTGTAACAGAATTCCATGATTTGGGTTCTATCTTTGAAACTTCTTCTCATTGCAATAGCTCTTCATCCAACAGGCATTTTTAGGCAATTATATGTTGAAACAAGTATCATTTTCTGATGACTGAAGCATGCCAGCTTAAAGCCCTGAACTACCTATATTTCAGTCATCAGGATGAAAGTATTTGTAAGTGTATATCTTCTAATTTTGTTGAAAAGCATACATAAAACTTCATCTTTCCTATATAAGTCACAGTCATCACAGGCATCGTGGTTGTATCATGTGACAAAACCACAGGCTGTTTCTGTCTCTGCATCATCAGTTTGTAACTTCTAAATGCTCTGTCGGCCCCCCACCCCACTCCCAGCATGGACTATTTCATTTCTAATCTATGCAAATGAAAGTGAAATAACTGCTATTGCTTGTATTTTAAATAAAATAGAGTTGGTAACTTTTCTGGGAAGGTATAAAAGCTTCATTTTCTATTTCTATTGGCCCATCCACTCAGCAGACAAAGATCTACCTCAGGCCAAAGGGGATTAAGATAAGAGGGAGCCAAGACCCAAAAGAGGAAGCGCCTTTTCAAGAATCTTGGCCAAGCCTCAGAAAGTTAAAGTTGCTGAAAGGATTCCTGTACATTTTGTTCATTTGAATCACAATGAATCACAACTTAGCATGAATATATTCTATGCTGTGTAAGTTTCAATTACCTGTATTTAAATTTAATTTCTGTACACCTTTGCTTTTCAATCTTACATGCCTAGAAAAAGCAAGAGAATTAAAAAAAAAAAAATCTACTTCTGCTTCATTTACAATGCTAAAGCCTTTGTGTGAATCACAACAAACTGTGGAAAATTCTTAAGTAGATGGGAAACCAGATTTTTACCTGTCTCCTGAGAAACCTGCATTCAGGACAAGAAGCAATAGTTAGAACAGGACATGGAACAATGGACTGGTTCCAAACTGGCAAAGGAGTATGTCAAGGCTGTATATTGTCACCTAGTTTATTGAACTTCTATGCAGAGTACATCATTCAAAAGGCTGGGATGGATGAAGCACAAGCTGGAATCAAGATTTCTGGGAGAAATATCAGCAACCTCATATATGCAGATCATACCACCCTAATGGAAGAAAGCAAAGAGGAACTAAAGAGCCTCTTGATGAGGGTTAAAGAAGAGAGAAGGAAACCTGGCTTAAAACTTGACATTCAAAAAACTTAAGATTATGGCATCCAGTCCCATCACTTCATGGCAAATAGATGGGGGAAAATGGAGATAGTGACAGATTTTATTTTCTTGGGCTCCAAAATCACTCCAGATGGTGACTGCAGCCATGAAATTAGAAGATATTTGCTCCTTGGAAGTAAAGCTATGACAAACCTAGACAGTGTTTTAAAAAGCAGAGATATCACTTTGCTGACAAAAGTCCATATACTCAAAGCTATGGCTTTTCCAGTAGTCATGTATAGATGTGAGAGTTGATCCATAAAGAAGGCTAAGTGCCAAAAAATTGATGCTTTTGAATTGTGCTGGAGAAGACTCTTGAGAGTTCCTTGAATAGCAAGGAGATCAGTCAATCCTAAAGGAAATCAACCCTGAATATTCACTGGAAGGACTGCTGCTGAAGCTGAACTTCCAATACTTTGGTCACCTGACATGAAGAGCCAACTCACTGGAAAAGACTCTGATGCTGGGAAAGATTGAGGGCAGGAGGAGAAGGGGGTGATGGAGGATAAGAAGGTTGGATGGCATCACCAGCTCAAACAACAAGAGCTTGAACAAAGCTTTGGGAGATAGTAAAGGACAGGGAAGCCTGGCATGCTGCAATCCATGGGGTCACCAAGAGTGGGACACGACTTAGCAACTGAACAACAACATGCCTACTATCCTTATTGGGCAGTAAGGATACTACTACTAGTTTATAGGCAGTTATCTATGGAAGATTCACCATGGGCAGAATCAGTTTACACAACTTGCTTTCATAACTGAGAGCTATTTTGGTATGAAAGTGTGAAAGTGTTAGTTGCTCAGTTGTGTTCAACTCTTTGCGATCCCATGGACTGTAGCCCACCAGGCTCCTCTGTCCATGGGATTTCCCAGGCAAGAATACTGGAGTGGGTTGCCATTTCCTTCTCCAGAGGATCTTCCAAACCCAGGGATTGAACCCAGGTCTTCCACATTGTAGGCAGACGCTTTACTGTCTGAGCTATTCCCTTCTCTAGGGGATCTTCCCAACCCCAGGCCTCCTGTATTGCAGGCAGATTCTTTACCTATGAGCCACCAGGAAAGCCTATATTTTGATATAACCTCTATTCAAATTAATGACATCATAATGAAGGATGGAAGACACAATGATCTACCTAAAAGTCTTGCCTTTGATGTGCTTCTTCTATTACTTAAATAATATTTATTGATTCTTGCTCTAAGTCCTGGAAAAACTCCAGAAAAAAAGATTTTCCTGGGCCTCAAGAAATTCAGAGTGGATTGGAAAAGTCGAGTTAAAACATGGATACGGCCCAGAGGGATGGTATGGGGAGGGAGGAGGGAGGAGGGTTCGGGATGGGGAACACATGTATACCTGTGGCGGATTCATTTTGATATTTGGCAAAACTAATACAATTATGTAAAGTTTAAAAATAAAATAAAATTAGAGGGAAAAAAAAAAAAAAAAACCACATGGATACAAAAGGGGTGGTGAGTGCCATGACAGAGCCACATACACGTTGCACGAAGAACTAAGCCTCTAAGGAAAGGTTTCTAGAAGAAATGACAATGGAACTGGATCCGAAGGGACAGCTAATGGGACAGTAGGGCAGTTTATCTCCAGGAGAAGAAGATGAGGAGAACACTTTTCAGAGAGACCAGCAATGTGCAATTTGGGTTGCCGAGGGGGCCTTCTTACCTTAGACCACAGGACAAATTTGAATGTGGATGTGTTTGGACTCTGACCACTCATTGCACCCAACCAGTACCCCGATGGTCCCTTGAGGCTTCTGACTTTGCAACCACTGCCCTGAGAGATTGCAGGTGAGAGAAGAGCCTGGACTGATGAACTGGCCCGGTCACAGCCATATAAAGAAGGAATCAAGACCTAATCCTGAGGGAGGCCCATACAGAGCCCTTGACCAGATGGAGGAAGATAAGATTAGACACGCATTTTATTAAGACCATGCTGGGAATGGTGGAGCGATCAGTGAGAAGGTTGTTTCCACAGTCTATGCAAATGATCGTAATGCTCCAAACTACAGCACTGCTTCTAAATTAGAGATGGGGAGGGGATATCTGAGATCCATTGGGGATATAATGCTTTAGGATTTACAGTGCTTAGAAATCGACTGAAAAGAGGGAGGCCTTCAGGATGACCCTCAGGATTCTGGCTTGAGCAACTGGAGGCAGATTACATCATCACTGAGAAGGACAGAGACAAATTTGAGAAGGGAGTCATTTTTCTTTTGAATATTTAGTGCAAGGTATTGGTGGAACCCATGGGAGTCGATGTCCGGCAATCAGATTTCTTCCAATTGAACACGTCAGACTCAGGTGCTAGATTTCCTATCAAGCTCAAAATGTCAACCAACACACCTTTTTGAGACATCTGTTTGAGAAATTCCTTTCACTGCTTGATCCAAACCCTTATTATCTTCTCATCAAAACTATTCTAAGAACAGTTTTATTCTAGAACCCAAAGGGCTCCTCCTTTTAGCCTCTAGATTCTCAGAGTCACCCTGCCTTCAGAGAAACCTTTCTTTTAGTCAAAACCCCTCTACGGCTTTCCATCGCCCACAGGATAAAGCCTCGCAAGACCAGCCTGCCCTGGCGCACTGGGCATCACAGTCCAGGCTCCCTGTCACCCTCCAGTCCTTCATCAGTCCTGCCGTCCCCCACCCCAAATCCCTTCCCCACCTCTTCTACCTAACAAGCTCCTACTCATTTTTTCCTGGCCGCTCTCCAGTGTTATCTCCAGGTGAATGTGGCTCATTCCTCACACAATGAGATAGGAAAGAAGTAATTACTCCTTTATCTGAATTCCTGTTGAATTGCGTACTTTTCTCACAGCACTAACTGTACCGTGTCCTGATTTGCCCATCTCATCTATGACACTGGGATTCCGCATAGGCATCTCTTAAGTATCTTTACATATCCAACCCTCAGTATAGGCAGGATGCTTCCTCAGTTTTTTTTTAAGTGCAGAGAATGAATGCATGAGTGTCCAGAGTACAGATTTTTCAACTGTAGAGTATTTTTCGTGCCAAATTCTATGCCTATGATGCATGCTAAGTTGTTTCAGTCATGTCCGACTCTTTGTGACCCGATGGACTGTACCCCACCAGGCTCCTCTGTCCATGGGATGCTCCAGGTAAGAATACTGGAGTGGGTTGCCATGCCCTCCTCCAGGGGATCTTCCTGACCCAGGGATCGAACATGCATCTCTTTCAACTCCTGCACTGCAGGCAGATTCTTTACCACTGAGCCACTGAGCCCTGAGGCTATGCATGAACCTATGTATCCCTATAGATGTCCATGATAAGGTACAAACATGTATCTTGTGATTCTGTTCAACAAAACCTTTCTTTGATCCTGCTTTTCATAGCTTCATGCCTGTTTTCTCTTTGGTCACCAGACTTCATTGTCATCTAAGTCTCTAGATTTTCCCATAGTAGTCTCCCCTCGTCCTAATGCAAACTGACTTCTGTTCTCCACCATTCTGCTGAAACTTTTGCTCAGACATCACCAATGGTCTTCATAGGGTCAAATCCTAAGCATAGACCCCTTCTCTTCTCACTCTACTTTCCTTATCTCCCTCTGGGTTATCAGACACTATCATTTCTGAGTCTCTCCTAAGTCGGCAATCTCAGCTGCCCGGTGACATGATCTTTCTAAAACACTGTGATGTTCAAAAATTGCTTATTGCACTTCAGAGTCTTCAGAATAAAGAAAGCTCAGTCTTCACAACCCAAGGCATTCCAATCTGCTCTCCCACCACAGCCCCACCAAGAATGCCAGGTTCCAGCCATATGGGAATAGCCACTCTGACACCCTCCAGTACTCTTGCCTGGAAAATCCCATGGATGGAGGAGGCTGGAAGGCTGCAGTCCATGGGGTAGCTGAGGGTCGGATACAACTGAGCGACTTCACTTTCACTTTTCACTTTCATGCATTGGAGAAGGAAATGGCAAACCATTCCAGTGTTCTTGCCTGGAGAATCCCAGAGACAGGGGAGCCTGGTGGGCTGCCGTCTATGGGGTCGTACAGAGTCAGACACGACTGAAGCAACTTAGCACCAGCAGCAGTAGCAGCAGCAGCCCTGTGAAAATACTTGAAACCTTCCAGACTTTTGTTCACTATTTCCCCTCTTTCTCTTCTTTCTCTCCACTAAAATCCAATTTATCCTTCAAAGATGAACTTGATTGTCTCCTTTCCTGTAAAATCTCCACTTTATCCAGAATTTATCATTCCCTTCACTGGGCTCCTAAAGCACTCTATTGGTCAATATACCTATTATAATACTTACAGCCTTATAGTACAGTACAGCACATTATTTGAACATCTGTCTCCTCTATTGAATCATGAGCTTTTATGATCAAGAACCGTGTGTTAGGACTTTTCTGGCAATCCCGTGGTTAAGACTCTGTGCTCCCAATGCAAGAGGCACAGGTTCGATCCCTGGTTGGGGAAGATCTCAATGCCCCACGGAAAAGTCAAGAAAAAAAGAACTGTGTGTTATTCATACCTTACCCCCAACCCATCAGAGTCTCATATATAATAGACATTCAATAAATACCTGTTGAATTTAAGTGAATTAATTTGGATCAAGGAAGCTCCAAAAATAGGAAGAAACCCCAAAACAATATCCATTGCTCCCTGAAATTTACTCATGACTCAGAAGTTCACCAAGATACCAAAGTACTGTAAAATTCAAAATATTTACATAAAATCTTATATTGCAACAGAGGTTTCCACCCATGAGCCGGCCCTCATGTTATTACTTTTTGCTTCTCGAAATGCAAGTCATCTTGCAGAACACCTCCAGAGACCAGCTCTTCCTCCAGGTGTGTCAGCCGGCCCTGAAGAGCCTCCAACTGGTTTTCTGCTTTCTGGGCTCTCTGCAGGGCTTTCTGGTGAAACTGGGACTCGTTTCCCAACTGTTCAACAAGCTTAGAGATTTGGGCTTCAAGCTGGGAGACCATCTGGAAACAAAGACACAGAACAAGGATAAGCCTTGTTTCAGATGCAACAAAGTGTTAAAATCCAGTGCTCAACCCCAAAGATACAACTATTTATAACTCCAACGTTCAGATTCTTTGTAACAATTAAATTTAAAAAACAGGTAATTGATAGCTGTTATTTGCCTCTGCTTGAAATAAATCTACATTCATTATCTAGCAAAATATTTTTGATTGGTATTTTTAATTTTTACATCATTCCTTAAACAAGTTCTTTGGGAAATCTTGAGGGAAAACCTTTACTTACCCCTCTCTAGTCAAGGCTATGGTTTTTCCCGTGGTCATGTATGGATGTGAGAGTTGGACTGTGAAGAAAGCTGAGCACTGAAGAATTGATGCTTTTGAACTGTTGTGTTGGAGAAGACTTTTGAGAGTCCCTTGGACTGCAAGGAAATCCAACCAGTCCATTCTAAAGGAAATCAGTCCTGGGTGTTCATTGGAAGGACTGATGCTAAAGCTGAAACTCCAGTACTTTGGCCATCTCATACGAAGAGCTGACTCTTTGGAAAAGACCCTGATGCTGGGAGGGATTGGGGGCAAGAGGAGAACGGGACGACAGAGGATGAGATGGCTGCATGGCATCACTGACTCGATGGACATGAGTTTGAGTGAACTCTGGGAGTTGGTGATGGACAGGGAAGCCCAGTGTGCTGCGATTCATGGGGTCACAAAGAGTCGGACACGACTGAGCGACTGAACTGAACTGAAAACTACCTTGGCAACATGGCATATGGGATCTTAGTTCCCTGACCAGGGAGCAAATCCACACCCTTTTCATTGGAAGCTCAAAATCTTAACCACTGGACTGCCGTGGAAGTCCCATTATTAACTTAGGAGTTTCAAAGCTCAGTTGGAAAGAGAGAAAAGCAAATATTGTATATTAACACATATATGTGGAATCTAGAAAAACAGTACAGGTGAACCTATTTGCAGGGCAGGAATAGAGCCAGAAACGTAGAGAATGGACTTGTGGTCACATCAGGGGAAGGAGAGGGTGGGACAAGTCAGGAGATTAGGATTGACATACATTACCATGTCTAAAATAGACAGCAGCTAGTGGGAAGCTGCTGTCCAGCACAGGGAGCTCAACTCTGTGCTTTTTGATGACCTACTAACAAATGGGTGGGATGGGAGTGGTTCAAGAGAAAGGGGATATATGTATACATATAGCTGCTTCACGTCATTGTACAGCAAAACTAAAACAACAATGTAATGCAATTATACTCCAATAAAAAAGAAAAAAGCTTAACCGGAAAAAAGACTTCAGACATAAAGTACTTTGAAAAACTATAACCTTTTTCTAGAGAAACTCTACTGCCACATATAGCACATTCAGATTACACAGGAAGTTAAACTTGATAGATAACCTTGGGCTGTAATTGGGAATTTAAGTGCAGAAATGTATTTTTCCAAGCTTTATTTAGGACTTTGTATTGAGTATTGGTTACTCATGCACTAAACTGCAGAGGTACTGTGTCTGTGCTGCACAGTTAAGGAGCAAAGTCATCTGTTAGCATTCGAAAGGTCAAAATGCCTTCAATTCAGTGAGTCAGAATAGGGTCAACAGCAGAGCAGAAGAAGGCAGGGGAATCTAGCTACCACCTCCTCTTTGAGCATAAAGTCACTGTTCCTCTGTTAAAGGACCCCAAACTCCCCCCAATCCCCTACCTTACCCAGTGCTTCCATCCTTTCCAGGAGTTTCTCTTCTTGTCCTGACCTTCCCTTAAACCAAGAACTTAAATTTACCAAACACCTCGGGTACACCTAGAGAATATTCAAACTGATTCCGCCAAATCCCATTTTCAGAAAATGTTGAATTAAATTTTTAAAAAAGTAAGTTTAAGGTCATAAGTTTATTTGGTTTTGATGGTTTCTTTTTTTTAAATTCCCACCCACCCATCTGCAAACAACGAAACCTAAAGACAAGAAGACAATCAAGCTGTGTTCAAATATTTTTAATTAATTAATTTATTTTAATTGGAGGCCAATTATAATATTATGTTCAAATATTTTAAAAGGCTACTATACAGAAGAACAATGAGATTTGTTCTGAGTTGTGCCTTCAGAGTTCAAGTTGAGGACCAACAGGTATATATCAAATATTCCTATTTCTATGTAAATAATTTTCCTCCTTCCCCATAATTTCAAAGTAATACATACTCATTGTAAAAAATGCATTACGGACAAAAACAAACATGTAACTAAGCAAAACCTAATTCCCATGATCTTACCAGAGGCAACAACGATTACTCTTTTAAAATAATGTATTTGCATGTATTGCTAAACTATAGTTGAGACATTACATGTGCAGTTTTGAGGTATGTTTTGCCTCATGCTTTAAGCGTCTTCTTATCTCCAGTAGTGAAGTGCCAGTCCCTGGAGGTGGCTAGGATTTGGCCAACCATTTGTTAATAATGTTACGCGGGGGACTGAAGTGCTACAGTCAGGAAGGTTCAACTACTTGATCTCTAATTTTGTGCTTCTAAGACTTTCAAGTTCCCATGTCTATAATTCAATTAATTCTATACTCCTGAATGTGCTTGAAATCAGATATTTGATGGCAAGCTGCTTAGTGCCATATCCAAAGAATGACATTTCTGAAGGAAATTTCTACTTTCATTATATACTATGAGGCTCTCAGAACCCCTCTTTCATATTTTCTACCCTTTGTTGTTGTTGAGGCACTAAGTCATGTCTGACTCTTTTCGACACCATGGGCTAGAGCACACCAGACTCCTCTGTCCTCTGCTATCTCCCAGAGTTTGCTTCAACTCATGCCATTGAACTGATAATGCCATATAACCATCTCATTCTCTGCTGCCCCCTTCACCTTTTGCCTTCAATCTTTCCCAGCATCAGGATATTTTCCAATGAGTTGGCTCTTCATATCAGGTGGCCAAAATATTGTAGCTTCAGCATCAGTCCTTCCAATGAATATGCCCTTAGTACTTACTAATAGCAGATCTGATCTTAATGCAAAAAATGCATCAAGTACAATACACAAAGTAACCTACAAAACTCTAATGATAGTATGTTGTACGAGAGATGGCACATGTTTCTGTGCCACTGAAAATGTAGTTTCATATTGGACTCTAAGTCAAAAGTAAGTCTTTCTACCTGAAGGTTCTTTGATGCTTCTATCCCATAGTTGACATGGCAAAGAGAAAGAAGCCAAAAAGAAAACAAATGCAGAAAATCTCAGTTGGAAAGATGGGAAACTTGTGATCACTCAGCCACAGTCAGCATGCTGCACACCTTACCAGAGGAGAGCCAAGTCTTCCACAGAAATCAGTAAAGACAACAAGTGAGTGCAGTAACTGACTCAGGGAGTGATAATGATCCTGAAGGAAGAGGCAGACACCTGATGTAGACCAGACTGTGGCACAGGGACTTCAGAGTCAGACAGTCCTGATTTCAAGCCCTCACCCTTCCCCTGACCAGTGTGTTAACTGAAGCAAGAAATTAACCGCACTGAAACTCATACTTTGTTCTTATGAGTAGATGAGCTAAATTAATGATCATTTGATTAGCACAGAATCTCATACCCAATTGAAGTTCAACACATTGCACCCACTTTTATCATCAGTATTACTCCTCCAGTATGTGGGTTCATCCAATCCTAGTCTTTTGTCATAAGGAGTCTGAGGAGTTTTTCAGGAATTGTCCTCTATCATGTTTCTTAAGGGCTTCCCAGGTGGCTCAGTGGATAAAGAATCCACCTGCAGTACAGGAGACGCAGGTTCGATCCCTGAGTTGGGAAGATCCCCTGAAGGAGAGCATGGCAACCCACTCCAGTATTCTTGCCTGGAAAATCCCACAGACAGAGGAGCCTGGTGGGCTACAGTTCATAGGGTCGCAAAGTGTCAGACACGACTGAAGCGACTGAGCACGCATGCACATATTTCTCAAACTGTTTTCAGATCATAGAAGCTGTTTTTCAACTAGAAATCTTTCTGGGAAAGAAAAAATAAGGAACAAATGTGTTGAATTGGAGGTGAGAGGGTCCCTCTTTCATCTTTATCCTGTGTGATCCTGAGAGTGATCCATGGAAACTATAATTCAGCAGAGTATGACTTTTACAAACACCAGTGTGGCTGACCTGGGCAGAATCTCCCCAGCCATCCTGCAAAGATTCTGGTGTCCAGAGGGCAGCAAACAACTGTGAACTTCCCAATATTCTACGCACCATAGAACTTTGCTTCGTATGCTTACCTAGATCTCCATGCATATGACACCACCAGGTCTTTTTAAAGTTAAATTTACATATTTTAATTCAAATTAATTAATATTCCAATCTGACTCAGTTCTTGGGAACATCAAACACCAGTGACCAGGTGAATGTTTCCCATCAAAACTGCAAAATTGTGTTGTGCTTTTCACACCGACAAATCTAAAGAATCAGTAAGACTTTTTTCCTTTTTTTTTTTCCCTCTCCTTTTTCTTAGTATAATCTGTTAACATATCCCTGATACTCTGTGGGACAAAATGTGCTAGGAATTTCAACACTAGAGATGTGGGACTTCCCTGGTCGTCCAGAAGCTAAGACTCTGAGCTCCCAATGCAGGGGACCCAGGTTCCATCCCTGGTCAGGGAGCTAGATCCCACATGCTGCAACCGAAGATGCCTCATGCAGCAACTAAGACCCAGCACAGCATATAAATGTTTTAAAAAGTGTTGCCTACTGATGTTGTTCTGATTAAACCCTTAATTTCTATTTCTGTAAAAAACAAACCACTAGAGATGCCTGGAATGGGCAGGGAAGGAGGGTGGCTTGTACTAAAGAACACATATCAATGGACATGAGTTTGAGCAAGCTCTGGGAGATGATGAAGGACAGGAAAGCCTGGAGTGCTGCAGTCCATGGGGTCGCAAAGAGTCAGACACGACTGAGCAACTGAAAAACAACATCGCAATTTTTAAAAACAAAAAAAAGGCACTGAAATAAACTATAATACTCCAAAACCAAGCAGCTTGGATTCTGGAAGTGAAATAATAATGCCCTAAGAGAACTAATTTACTTTCCAAGGACAAGGAGTTGTTGATTTCACCCGAGAGGCACTTCTGCTCTAAGATTAAATCCAATGGAAGCACAAGAGCTCTAAGCTGAAGAAAAAGCCACTTGGGTCACTTAAGGACCAGTGCCTTCTGGACAGAAACAACTCTTCTCTGATTATTCAAGCTAGATTTTCACTTAAGAAATATATAAAATGAGCTACCAGGAACCAATCAAATTATCCTTCCTTCTTGTCATATGTATGGCCAACACTATTGACTGGGCTGACCCTACACCACCACCAATGTGTATGTCAACTTCTGTTATGGTTTGAATTGGGTCCCCTCAAAAGAGTTGTGATGAAGTCCCCTGGTGCTTCAGAATATGACCTTATTAGAATCTTTACAGAGATAAGTTAAAATGAGGTAATGAGGATGGGTCCTAATCCAATATGACCGGTGTCCTTATTAAAAGGGGAATTTTGGACAAAGAGACACACACAAGTGGAGGGAAAATTATATGAAGACCCAGAATGTGATCCATAAACCAAAGAATGTCTGAGGCTATCAGAAGCTAGGTGATAGGTTTGAAACAGATTTTCCCTCTAGGCACTCAGAAGACACCAATCCTACAAACACTTTGACTTTGGACTTCAAGCCTCCATTGTGAGACAACAAATTTTTGTTGTCTAAGCCACCTTAGGTAGTGGTACTTCGTCACGGCCATTCTAGGAAATTAATACACTTCAGAGGCTGGGAGAGCTGAAACCTCTATCCTTGGACTTGCCCAGATGCCCTCGGAGCCAGGAGTGACTATGTAACATAATACTGGATGATGAAATGTCAGTGCAAGCGTATCTGAAGCTTCTGGGTAAATGTTTGGTTTAGAATATTGGAGGATTAAGAACAGAGCAGAGTTAAGAGATCAGAAAGGGGGAGTAGGGGAGTTGTAGAAATATCTCAGGTTGTTTATGGTATCACATTGAGTCCCCAGAGCTCTCACACTGGACTAAAAAAACTCCACTGGAGGAAATATAGCCTTGTGTGTGCTCTAAAGCAGAACAGAAGAAATGCCTAGAAAAATGTTTGTGAGCCTGTACTAATTTGTTTGCAATTAAGGAGGCATCGTGGGACTCACTCATGGTCAATTCTCAGCCAGATAATTATCCAGCTAGGAAATATCTAAAAGTTCAAAACAAATAAACAAAGGCTCACCTCAATACTCTGAAATCTGAAAATATCATAGTTTCCTGTCATTGTGCAAGAAATCATTATTTCAAAAACACCTGTTACAAGTGTGCCGAAATTTCAAGGCTACATAACTAAAATACTCATTTAGAATTCCTGGGAACTCCACAGTAGAACATTCCTCTAAGAGAGAGGTTTTCAATTAGGGGCAGTTTCACTTCTCAGGGTCATTTGGCAATGTCTAGAGACACCACGGGGCTTCCCCGGTGGCTCAGACGATAAAGAATCTGCCTGCAAAGCAGGAGATCTAGGTTTGATCCCTGGGTCAGGAAGATCCCCTGGAGAAGGGAATGGCAACCCACTCCAGTGTTCTTGCCTGGAGAATCCCATGGACGGAGAGCCTAGTGGGCTACAGTCCATAGGATTGAAAAGAGTCAGACACAGTTGAGTCATTAACACTACAGAAATCACTAGGGCTTCCCAGGTGGCTCTAGTGGTAAAGAAGCCACCTGATAATGAAGGAGACATGAGAGACTCAGGTTTGACCCCTGAGCTGGGAAGATCCCCTGGAGGAGGGCATGGCAACCCACTCCAATATTCTCGTCTGGAGAATCTCATGGACAGAGGAACCTGGTGAGCTACAGTCCATAGGATTGCAGAGTCGGATACAACTGAAGCGACTGAGCACGCACGCACAGAGACACCACTGGTTGTCACCAATCAGGGAGAAGAGGTGGTACTATCAGTATCTAGTGGGTAGAAGCTGGAGAGGTTGCTAAACATCCAACAAGGCACAGAACTGGGCTTTTACAACAAAGGATATTCCAGCCCCACATGTCAACAGCTGAGAAATCCTGCTCTAAAGTATAGTAAAGTACTTAAAAAGAAAATTAGGTTTTGCTATAATCAGAAGAGCATGGAACAAGTAGAAAGCACTTACTGAAAAACGTGTGGGTGGTGTCCTGAGTTCTACCTAGAATTGCAAATCCAGGAGAGTGAAAATGAATAGCAAAGAGGTAAACAAGAAAAGCAACGTTCAGTGAGTCGGAGTCACAGTGAAGGGGAGGATTTGCCAGGCCCAGGGCACATGGGTGTTACTCAGCTGGGGACTGTGTGTTTACCCCCGACAGCTGGCAGGGGATGCACCCTCTGCAGCAGATTCATCAATCTGTAAAGCTCCCATTCTTCACAAACAGTTCTAAGACAATATATAAAATCCGTTTTCTCCTGATTTTACTTGACAATGAGTCACACAAGATGCTAGCTACAGGCTTGATTTCGGGCTTTTAAAGAGTGAGGGCAGCTATTGAAAAAAAATTACAGGCTAGGAATGGCAGACAAAGGCACTAAAAAGGCTCTGACTCATTCTCATTTTTACGAGGAGAGGGGGAGGGCATAGCCAGCTTAACCAATTTACATCATTTTGCTTTAGAAAATAAACATATACATCATGCTGACAACTTTATGCCATGTTTCACATGCTGGAATTAAAATAGTTTGAGGAAAACATTTGGAAAAATAGAAGAGGGAAGCAATAAAATGTAATGGCAAAGATCCATTGGCTATTGAAGTACGTCTATTACTATTCAAGGTAACTCACTTAATGAAGCTTTTCTCAGTCCTTTTCTGAGTCCTGTAAACTCAGTCCTGGGTTTCTCCTCCAACCCAGGACCTATATGTGTACTGAATCACAAGATAGACTGAGTGACCATCAGAGACCCACGTATGTTACCTGCGAATTAGCCACTCAATCGTGACCGACTCTTTGTGACCTCATGGGCTCTAGCCCACCAGGCTCCTCTGTCCATGGGATTCTCTGGGCAAGAATACTGGAGTGGGTTGCCATTTTCTTCTCAAGGGGATCTTCCCGACCCAGGGACTGCACCCGGGTCTCCTGCATTGCAGGCGGATTCTTTACTGTCTGAGTTACCAGGGAAGCCCCACACATGTTATGGGATGAACATTTTCTATCCACAAAGAGAATCCTACACTTGGACAAAGGAGTCACTGGAGCTGCTGCTGGAGCACAAGTGAATTTTGCAGAGTTTTCAAAGAGAATTTAAATTGTCTTAGCATTAAAGGAAATTTACAAAGGTAACCCTGAGCTGTGTGTTAGTGTTCACTCTGAGTTTTTGAGGAACGTTAAAAGATAAAAAAGTTCATTTTCTCCTTTTGAGCAAAGAATGAACTCAGGAGAAGAAACAGTTCCTAATGGAATTAAAGGATTATATTAATGAATATCATAGAATTTGGATGTTATTTAGTTAAAACCCTCATTAAGTAGGACTTTAAAATCTGGATTTAATGACAATTTAAATAGAGTCTGGGCTGAACTTGACATGGCTAAGCAAAGCTTTATGGGAAAGGAGAACTGTTAATAATAGAAATAAGATAACAAAATTAAGCAAGCTTCAGTCATATGTGTGATGTAAACCACTTTTAAATCCACTTGTTAAACAGGTCCCCTAAGAGACTGTTTCAGGTATATCAGGAAAAGAAGAGAAGGAGAGAGGAGGTGAGACAGGAGGCAGGACCAGGGCACCAATAGTTAATATTTATCATTGCTATTGGCCAGACAGTGTGTTAAAGACTTCATAATAATTTTTTTTTTAATTTAAGGTTTACAACAAACAATAACCTTAAGAGGCAGATCCAGTTACAGGCCTAGCAACTCTTATCTGCAATTCCAAAATCCCAAAGGATCTGAAAGCTGACGGTTTTTTTTTTTTTTTTTTCAAAACTCATTGGCTGGCAAAGCTTGACCTGACGGGATCTGGCAACAAACCCTGACCTGAAGTGGCCGCGGCTCTTCACAGTCCTGGTGGATCCCACGAAGCCGAGCTGCTTGTAGCTTTCGCCGCAGAAGAAGAACGTGGTTGATTACGGAATGCTAACCAGAACCCACTGAGGAGCAGCGTGTCAAGGTCCTTTCTCCACTACCTTCCTGGGGATTATGTGACCTTTCTAAATGCTGAAAAATTCTGAATTCAAAAACCGCAGCAGAAAAATGGTACAGATGAATCTGTCTGCAGCACAGGAACAGTGACACAAATGTAGAAAACAGACAGATGGACGCAGGGTGAGAAGGGGAGGGTGGGATGAACTAAGAGAGTACATTGACATATACATGCTTTGTTGTTGTTCAGTCCCTAAGTCATGTCTGACTCTGTGACCCCATGGACTGCAGCACGCCAGGCTTCCCTGTCCTTCACTATCTCCCGGAGCCTGCTCAAACTCATAGCTGCTGAGTCGGTAATGCCATCCAGCCATCTCATCCTCTGATGTCCCCTTCTCCTCCTACCCTCAATCTTTCCCAGTATACACACTATCATGTGTAAAATAGATAGCTAGTGGAAAGCTGCTGTATAGCACGGGGAACTCAGCTCAGTGTTCTCTGATGACAGAGGGCTGGGATGGGGGTGAGGTGGGAGGGAGGTCCAAGAGGGAGGGGACATATCTATACATATGGCTGATGCACGCAGTCATATAGCAGAAACTAACACAACACTGTAAAGCAATTACACTCCAATTAAAACAAGAAAAGAAAAAAGCCCACAGCAGGCCTCAAGGGTTTCAGATAGGGGTGTGGACCCTGGACTGTCCCTCTACGGTAGGCCAGGGGAAAAAAAAATCTCAGAGGGCTGTCCTCACAAGAACCTCACATCTGGAGCAAGTGAGCATGCAGTAGAGACAAGATTCAGCATGAGTAGCTCTTCGTGCAGAACGCGCATCATTCACAGCGAGATGTGACTTCAAAAATATAATATATAATTGAAAGTAGGATTCTTTACCACTGAGCCACCTGGGAATCCCTGAAAGTAGTACAACCACATTTAAATGCTACTTTTAACTAACTTGGGCTTCCCTGGTGGCTCAGATGATAAAGAATCTGCCTGCAATGCAGGAGACCCAGGTTTGATCCCTGGGCTAGGAAGGTCCTCCGGAGAAGGGAATGGCAATCCACTCCAGTATTCTTGCCTGGAGAATTCCACAGACCAAGGAGCCTGGCGGGTCCACAGGGCTGTAAAGAGTTGGACACGACTGAGTGACTGATGCTTTGGGAAGAAACACTTTGACTAATTCAGACAACTCACTCACTGAATATGCTAACTGAAGGAGCTGACTGTCCTTAAGAAGCTTGTAAGCCCCCAACCCCCACTCACCTGTTTCCCGCTCTCTTCCTGGCTGCCCATTTCTCGAATCCTCTCCAGAATGGCATCCTCCGAGGGCCTAAGTGTGCCCGAGCTGCCCCTCAGGAGGGCTGCTATCTTCTCCCTAAATGAGGAGAGCTCGGTCTGGGAGGCTGCAGTTGCCTCCAGACTGGCCTTCAGACTCTTCTCCAGCTCCAAAGAGCTCCTCTTCAAGAGGCTCAGCTCCTGCTTTGAGGCATCCCAGACCCGCTGACCAGCAAGCAGCCTTTCTTGGAAGACCTTAACTTCCCTTTCAAGAGCTTCTTTGGCCTCCATGGCACCGAGCAAGTCCTAAAATAATTATGGAAAGTGAAGACAATAGCATTAGTAGCCAACGAGGGGAGGCTGCATTTGCTTCTCATTTATCTTGCTTACTGATGACTTCAAGGAGTTAGGGTTAAATGCTTATTCCATTCTTCATTCTAGGTGCCCTATCGTCTCTTCATAAAGACATTAAATTGTAAAGCTATGTTAGGTGAATTTAAGTGTCTGAAAAAGAGAAGGGATATAAAATCAGGGCTAGAGAACCAAACTGTGGACAGTTTGGGGAAGGAAAATGTGGGACAAACTGAGAGTAGCATGGAAACATAAACACTATTGTGAAATAGAGAGCCAGTGGGAAGGTGCTGTGTGACTCAGGGAGCTCAAACCGGGGCTCTGTGACAACCCAGAAAGGCGGGATAGGGTAGAAGGTGGGAGGAAGGCTCAAGAGGGAAGGGGCATATGTATACCTGTGGTGATTCATGTTGATATATGGCAGAAACCAACATGATATTGTACAGCAATTATCCTTCAATTAACAATAAATACATTTGTTTAAAAGTAAGTGGAAAAAAATAAGGCCTAGGGATGAAAAAAAGGAAACTGACATATAGGACTTTTCTATAGGGACCTCTGGAGAGATTTAATGAAAATACATCACTGGCTAACATACTAGTAGATTCGATCCATAGGTAGAATATGTTTACAGGGCTATGTGTTCTCAAGCTTGGTATAGATGGAAATTGATGTTGAGGAAACAGTCAACTCTCAGAGTCCTAATTAGCCACTAAAAATTATTTGAATGAAGATAAATAACAGAGTAGAATTATCATAAAACATCATTGTATAAAAGAGAGTAAGATCTTTTTTACCCACTCCAGTACTCTTGCCAGGAAAATCCCATGGATGGAGGAGCCTGGTGGGCTACAGTCCATGGGGTCGTTAGGAGTCAGACATGACTAAGTGACTTCACTTTCACTTTTCACTTTCATGCATTGGAGAAGGAAATGGCAACCCACTCCAGTGTTCTTGCCTGGAGAATCCCAGGGATGGGGGAGCTTGGTGGGCTGCCATCTATGGGGTCGCACAGAGTTGGACATGACTGAAGCGACTTAGCAGCAGCAGTGTATCTCCCTGTCTGATAAAGACAATACTGATACTGGTAGGCCCTGAAGAAAGGAAATAGGAAGGAGTAGTCAATTTTGGGGTGGGAGGATTAAAAATGGAGAGACAGAACCATACTGAGAAGAATAACTTTAAAGAATATGTATGTTTAGGTTTGTAAAAATAAAGGGCACCAAGAAAGTTACCAGTGTACCTACTTCTATTTCCTATATCTAGAATGGTCCAAAGAGACATCAAAAGGATATCTTTAAAATTCATTAAAAAAAAAAGTTTGTTGACATCAAGTTCCAAATTAAATTAATTCACATCAAAAAAGATTATGGAAATTAGTTCATGAAATGCTTTGCTGTTCTGGCTCCTGGTGACTGTTCCATTTCTCCACTCCCTTTCCAACCCAGTTCTTTTTGCAGAGAAGCCCCATTAACCACGAGAATTAAATAGTATGAAGAGTCAAGGACACTTTATCACAAATACAATACTTTAAGAATTTACAATACTTTAATACTTCACAGATTTATTTTTAGATAGTAATACAATATCTGTTCAGTTAGACTAACATTCTAATCTAGCATCAGCACTGGTGACAATAAATTGGAATTTATCATCCTGTATTAACTTAGAAATTGCAATCTAATGTGTGGTTAGAAAACTGAGTCCTGGGGCCTTGCCCAGTGGCCCAATGGCTAAGACTCCAAACTCCCAGTGCAGGGGGCCAGGGTGCAATCCCTGGTGAGTGAACCAGATTCCACACACCACAACTAAAGATCCCGCATGCTGCAACTCAGCCTTGGTGCAGCCAAATAAATTTTTTTTTTAAAAAAGAAAGAAAACTGAGGTCCTAAATTTGATGACACAGTGGATGAAAGTTAATCCTAATCCCCTCAGAGTCCTAAAACCCAGTAGAAAATTATATATCAACTTTTACATTGAAAGAAAGTCTCTAATGCAAAAGAGGAGCCTTTCCATGACCAATGGAGAGATGCTTTTAACCAAGAATTTACAAAAGTTCCTACAAATACACAGAAAACATATCCGACACTTGAGTACTATAGACGTACTGTCAGTTTGGAATAAACTAATCAATTGGCAGCTTACACCAAGAGACCAATAAACACAATTAAAATATTTCAGCTATGAGAAATTTTTTTCACTCTGATATCAGACTGTTGTCTCACTGCCTTAGAGACCATGGCCAAAACAGTTCTCTTTAACAAATCTGGAACACTGATGCTTATGTCTAATTTGGAAAAACTAATACAATTATGTAAAGTTTAAAAATAAAATAAAATTTTTTTAAAAAATCAGAAAATTCCTTCATGGTCATAGAATATAGTGGCACATGGCAGCAGCTCAGATTTTTTTTTTTTCTGGACACATTTCAGCCCAGTTAACTATATACTGTTTCTCATATGAAATGCAGGAATGTGGGAGCCAGCAACCAGGCCTCGGGGACCTACTCCTCCAGCGCTCTGATTAAGTGCTTCAGAATTCGGGGGGCGCAGGGCTGAATGGCTGGAAACAGATGGCCTCGGACAGCAAATGCAATTACTGATAGAGCTTTAAGCAGGAGACAGCAGCTGGAGTGGGTCTGGTTGCATGGCTACCTCAAGGATACACTGAAGTAATGTGACATCGGTGTCACCGGCCGGGATCTGGGAATGCTGTCAGACCGCACTGACTCACAGAACAAGAAACAACTAGCCCCCTCGGAGCAAAATCAGGACAGACTTCCAAGAGGGAACTGCATGGGCAAATGAGGACAGGCGCTATGGAAATAGTGATGGGAATCACTTAAACAAAAATTTTTTCCTAATTTATTTACTTTTGGTTGAAGGATAATTGCTTTACAATCTTGTATTGGTTTCTGCCATACATCAACATGAATCAGCCATAGGTGTACATATGTCCCCTCCTTTTAGAGTCTCCCGCCCATCTCCTACCCCAACCTACCCCTCTAGGTTGTCACAGACCCCTAGTTTGAGTCCCCTGAGTCATACAGCACATTCCCATTGGCTATCTATTTTACGTATGTTAGTGTATATGTAACAAATCTTTAGCTTCAGATCTAGTAATGCAACCAATGTATAATGATCCTTTCATGACTACTTGTAGCAAAAACATTTATAAATCATATGATCAAGGCATTTATTTTAACTTCCCAATTAAATGCATGAAATAATGAAATGATTCAAAGGTTTGTGTTTTTAAAATATATTAATTCCTATTATGATATTTCTAACCATCCTATGGCTTTGGATATGTCTGAGATCAAACTGCCTCTCAGAACTAAAATGACTGATTATCATCAGGGTAGAGAACCTCTGGCTTGAGCTTAATTCATCCAACCCTAGACAATTTTCATAAAACTAAAAATTAGTTGGTTATTTCTACCTACTGCAGTTAATACTAACAAACAAACTCAGAAATTCCCCCAAACATGCCTCTCATGCATTGCTGGTGATAGTGTGAATAGGTATAATTTTGGCATAAATACCTAAAAAATGTAATATGCACAATATCCTTTGGTCCTGTAGTTCCATGATCTGTTAGAGAAGAAGCTATAGGGTAACATTTTACTTCAAAATGAGGAAGGCCTTTCCTAAATCTGAGCTGTCCCAGTGGCATCATCAACCTTGGAAAATAACAAGAATTCAGTTTAAATTTGAAATTCTCATTATTGACAAACTCAAGTTAACAATGAATTAAACTGTCCACGAGGCCAGTGTGTTCCTGGGCTTCACTTCAGTACTGCAAAACACTCTGCCCTGAACTGGTCAGACTGTGCCTGGAGGACCATGGACAGTTCCCAGCTGAAATGTAAAGGGGGACATTGTCAAAATGGATTGGGTTCTGCCTCACATGCTAGGATTAGATCCATAATAAAAATATTTACATAACCATGTTATTTTTAACTCTGTTTCAATTTATTGTAAACGTGTTGAATGAACCTAAAGACAAAGCACTGAAGACTTATAGTTACAGAACAGAATGTAAGTATTATATAACTTGACAAGGTAAATATAATGATATAATAAAAACTGTGAAATGAATAAGGGGAGAAAAAAGTAGGAGGCATTACATTCATCTTATTTCATAGCAGAACATCCAGAAAAGTACTATTTCAGGTTGTCAGGTATAGTATTGCTTTAAAGTCTTAATGGTAATATTAGAAGTTAAAATGAGGGTGTCAACTGTGGCTAGAAGTGGAAGGAGAGATGATTCTTAATTTTATTTTGGGGTCTTATGAACATTTTAAATTTTTTATAATATGAGCAGATATTATTTTAGTGTTCATTTACATTTTAATGCCTCACCATTTTAGAATCTTCCCTCTAGCTTATTAGCACCAGGTTGCAGACCCATCCACCATCCCATTGGCATCAGGACTGGGACGTCTCAGGCCAAGTAGCTAGCTGCGCAGGGATATAGCACCACCAGTAGGCTAGCTGCCTTACGACCCCGTGATTCCCTAACCCACCCATCAGAGTGCCCAGGACCACCCCCCACCCCCCAGTGCACCTCACTAGCCCTGGGACCCCTGGGACCTTACTTGGCTGCAGGAACCAGCCCCACTCACCAGCAGACAGGCACCAGACCCAGGACCACTGTAACCCAGGAGTCTGCCATAGCAGGACCCGGCCCCCCACATGAAGGAGCCAACACCAGCTCTGGGACACCTTGCACCACTTGGCCAGCTCAAATTCCTAGAAACACACAATCTTCCCAGACTGGGTAAGGAAGAAATAGAAAATATGAACAGACTAAACACCAGTAATAAAATTGAATCAGTAATTTTAAAACTTCTCATAAACAAAAATTAAGGATCAGATGGCTTCATAGGTGAATTCTACCAAACATTTAGAGAAGAGTTAACATCTATCCTTCTCAAATTCTTTCAAAAAAAAAAAAAATATTGCAAAGGAAGGAACACATCCAAACTTGTTTTCAAGGCCAGCATTATCCTGATACCAAAACCAGACAAAAACATCACTAAAAAGAAAATCACAAGCCAGTATTACTGATAAACATACATGTAAAAAAAACCTCAACAAAATACTAGCAAAATCAATTTTAACAATACATTAAGAAGATCATACATTATGATCAATTGGGATTTATCCCATGGATGCAAGAATGATTCAATGTGATACAGTACATTAATAAATTGAAAAATAAATATCATATAATTATCTCAATACATGCAAAAAAGATTTTGACAGAATTCAACACCCACTTAAGATAAAAACTCTCCAGAAAGTGGGCATAGATGAAACATACCTCAATGTAAAGAAGGCCATATATGTCAGCTAACATCCTATTCAATGGTGAAAATGTGAAAGCATTTCTTCTAAGTTTAGGAACAGATAAAGGTGCTCACTCTAGTTACTTTTTCTCAATGTAGTACTGGAGATCTTAGCCACAGCAATCAGACAAGAAAAAGATATAAAAAAAAATCTAAAGTGGAAATAAACAGGTAAAACTATCATGTTTGCAGATGACATAATACTAATACATAGAAAATTCTAAAGATGTCACCAAAAAACTACTGGGACTCATTAATGAGTTCAGGAAAGTTGCAGGATAGAAAATTAATATGAAAAATCTGTTACATTTCTACACACTAACAACTATCAGGAAGAGAAATCAAGAAAACTATCTCATTTACAATTGGCTCAGAAAGAATAAATACCTAGACATAAATCTAAGGAGGTAAAAGACCTGTATTCAGAAGACTATAACACACTGGTGAAGAAACCAAAGGTAATAGAAACAGATAGAAAAATATACCATGCTCATGGATTGAAATAATTAAAACAACCATACCACCCAAGGCAATCTACAAATTCAATGCAATTTCTATCAAAGTACCAAAGGTATTTTTCACAGAACTAGAACAAATGATTCTAAAATTTGTAGGGGAATACAGAAGACCTCAGACAGTCACAACAATCCTGAGAAAAAAGAACAAAGCTGGAGGTATCATGCTCCCTGATTTCAAAGTATTACTGCAAAGTGACAGTAATCAAAAACGTATGGTACTGGCACAAAACAGATACATGGATCAATAGAATAAAATAGAGACCCCAGAAATAAACTCACGTTTATATGGGAAATTAATCTACAACAAAGGAGGAAAGAATATAATGTGGGGAAAACACAGCCTCTTGTAATAAATGTTGCTGGGTAAAGTGCACATCTACGTGCAAAAGAATCAAACTGGAGTACTTCCTCAAACCCCGAACAAGAATAAATTCAAAATGGATTAAAGACTTAAATGTCTTTAATCTGAAGACATGAAACCACATGTCTTCATGTCATTTCTGAAGATCTGAAACCACAAAACTTCTAGAAGAAAATATAGGCAGTATGCTCTTTGACATTAGTCTTAGTAGGCAAAGGAAACAAACTCAAAAATAAATAAATGGAATCTCCATACTATTCTCCATAATGGCTGTATCAGTTTACATTCCCACCAACAGTGTAGGAGGGTTCCCTTTTCTCCACATCCTCCTTATTATTTACTGTTTGTAGATTTTTTTGTTTTTTGATGATAGCCACTCTAACTGGTGTGAGGTGATACCTCATTGTAGTTTTGATTTGCATTTCTCTAATAATTAGTGATGCTGAGCATCTTTTCATGTGTTTTTTGGCCATCTGTATGTCTTTTTTGGAGAAATATCTGCTCAGACCTTCTAAGAAAAATGATATTGATGAACCTACTTGCAGAGAAGAAATGGAGCTCCAAGGATGGAGAGAATGGACCTGTGGACACGGTGGGAGAGGGCAAGAGAGGGACGAATGGAGAAAGTAGCATTGACACATGTATACTATCAAGTGTAAGATAGACAGCTGGCGAGAAGTTGCTATGCAGAGCAGGGAGCCCAGTCTGATGCTCCGTATGACCTAGAGGGATGGGATGGCAGGAGGGAAGGGAGGCTAGGGAGGGAGAGAGTGTATATGTAACTACGGCTGGTTTGTGTTGTTGTATGGCAGAAACCAACATTGTAAAAACATGTTTTTAATATAAATAAATAAATGGGATTACATGAAACTAAAAAGCTGTTGCACAGCAAACTATCAACAAAATGAAAATGCAGCCTAGTGAACGGAAGATATTTGCAAACAATAAATCTTATGGCAGGTTAATATCCAAAATACCCAAAGAACTGATATGACTCAACATCAGGGAAAAAAAAAACTCAGATTGAAAAATGGACAGAGAATTTGAATAGATATTCTTCCCAAGGGACAGACAGATGACCAACAGACACATGAAAATATGCTCAACATCATTAATCATCAGAAAAATGAAAATCAAAATCACAAAGAGATATTATCTCACACCTGTCAGCACAGTTGTTATCAATGAACAACAAAGAGCAACAAATGGTGAGGACATGAAGTAAAGGAAACCCTTGGTCAAGGTTGGTGGAATGTAAACTGGTGCAGCTGCTGTGGAAAGCAGTATAGAGATGCCTTAAAATTTTTAAATTGAACAACCATATGGCCTAGCAATTCTACTCCTGGATATTTATCCAAAGAAAATTAAAATACTAATTATAAAAGATATGTGCACCCCTATATTCTTTGCAGCATTTTTTATAATACGGAAGCAACCTGAGAGCCTACATATAGATGAATAGATAAAAGAAAAAGATATATAAACAAAGAGATATACATATATACATGCATATACATACAACTCAGGTATAAAAAAATGAAATTTTGCCATTTGCAACAACATGGTTGGACCTATGGGGTATTATTCTGAGTGAAATAAGTCAGACAGAGAAAGACAAATAGTTTATGATTTCACTTATATGTGCAATCTGAAAAACAGAACAAATGAACAACCATAATGAAACAGAGTCAGAGATACAAAGAACAAGCAGGTGGTTGCCAAGGGTAAGTGGATGAGGGAAGGAAAAAAGTAGGTAAGGGAGATTAAGAGGTAGAGACTTCCAGTTGCAAAATAAATGAATCATAGGTACGAAATATACAGTGTGGGGAATACAGTCAATAATTAAGTAATATATTAGAGAAGGAAATGGAAACCCACTCCAGTATTCTTGCCTGGGGAGTCCCATGGACAGAGAAGCCTAGCAGGCTACAGTCTATGGGGTTGCAAGAAGCAGGCATGACTGAGCGACTAAGCACAGGTAATATATCTTTTCATCGTGATAGTAACTAGACTTATCCTGATGATCATTTTGAAATGTATAGGAATACCAAATCACTAGGTTGCATAACGGGAACTAACATAGTGTTGTAGGACAAATATATCTCAAAAACAAACAAATGAAGTCGTAGAAAAGGAGATCAGATTTGTGGTTACCAGGGGTGGGACACAGGGGAAGGGGAAATTGGAGGAAGGCATTCAAAAGGTACAAACTTCCACTTAAAACATAACCAGGTATTAGGAATGCAATGGACAACATGATAAGCACAAATAACACTGCTGTATGTAACACATAACAGTTGCTAGGAGAAAATCCTGAGAGTTCTCATCACAAGGAAAAAGCCTTTTTCTATTTAATTTTGTTTATTAAAGAAATAGAATTCTTCTATTTCTTTAATAGGATGATGAATGTTCACTAAAGTTACTGTATAATTGTTTCATGATGTAAGTCATACCATTATGCTATACATCTTAAACGTATACAGTGCCATATATCAATTATATCTCAATAAAACTGAGAGAAAAAAGATAGAGCCAGGATGACAACATGAATTACAGGGATTCTGATCCTGACTTGCTACAATGAAGAAGTGTCAAACAGTTAGAACTTCACAGAGAAGGTGGACCCCCTTGTATAGAAATGAGTTCCCTGACTCTTAAGGAGCTCAAGGGAAGGCTGGATGCTAACTATAGAGGGACACTTTAAAGATGATTCTTATTTCACATAGAGAGTTAGATAAGCTAGATTCTAAAAGGTCTTAAGGTCACTTCCAACACTGTGATTCTAGGACTGTAAAGAGATCTTTAATTTCTTTAGTAATTTACCTGTCTAATAATTTCTCACTTACAGGAACCCTTTCCATATGTCTGTACTCTTAAAATAACCATATGTTTATTTTAATCCCTAGATAAAAGTATTGATTAAAATAAACATACGGTTATTTATTATTATTATTATTATTCCTCATTATTTAATGAGGAAAAGAAAATTAAAACACTGAGCATCAATTATATGCTGGGCTTGTCTTGAGTACCTTATGTATATTACATCATTCAATCCTAACAATAATTGTAAGAGATAGACCTTTAAATTATTTTCCAGTTTCACATACAAAGAAATTGAAGTTCAAAGAGGTAAAGTCATATGCCTTAGATCACACAGTCAAACAATTCTGGAGCCTAGAAAAAAACCCAAGAGCCTGGCCTCTTAGCCACTCGGCTCGGTGTGTCTGTCTTATCCTCTTCCTTCTTACAAACACTCTGCTGCGGGACAACAAACCAAGAGAGCAGAAGGAACATCCTTCCAAACCAAGCTTGCTGACTCCAAAACCAATATGCTTTCCTAGCTTCAATTCTGGCCACTAGAGTTAAAGAAAATGTGAACAGTGTGAAGGAAAATAAGCAGTTTTAAATCCATTATGTAAGTTTAATTCCTGATTCATTGATTGAAACATCTAGTCTATAGCAAATGTACATGGCTAATATAGATAAAATGACTCCTTTTCTCAGCTTTAGATTACTTCAAGACAACAAAAAGGTGCCAAACTTCAATACTTTTTTAAATGTACTGCAATCTTTAACTGTTAAAGATTTTCAAATAATATATCTTCCATACACATAACAAACTACCTGGGTTTTTACTTGGGAAATTTTCATAAAGTAACAACAAATTATTAATAAAATAAGAAAAGCTGAGTTTGGTAGAAACAGCAACCCAGCCCTTCAGAAACTTCTTTCTCTGCAGTCATTCAGGACTTTACTAGTAAAGTAAGTTTCCTACCCCAAAAACAGAGCTTTAGAAAGCATTATGAAGGTTCTCTCTGAGACCGTTAATGTGTCAGTAAAACCACTTGACAGTGTTTTTCAGTAGTAAATCTCTGGAGTCATAATCCCATGAATGAGCACTTTATTAAAGACCTCAAGCTTTTTATTGCCCATATTTTTTATAACTTTTATTATTTTGGCAGGAACTTGATCCCAAAGTGAATGTGTTTCACAAGTCTGAACAACATTGCATCACCGGTCATTTACAAGGGTAAAGACACTTACATAAGAAGAGGAATAAATTCTATACTTCTTAATGTGCTCTTACAACATATTGTCATTTCCTATTGCTCATCTCCAAAAATGCATTTTATAGACAAACTCAATTCTTCATAATTTTCTAGGCTTGAAAAGTTAGTAATTACTATCTATAATCAAATTAACGTCATTCATTCACTGAGGAAATTTGCACAGCTATTCATCTTTACTGTTCCCCTGACAAATAATTTTTGGCACCAGACTTGTATGTAGGAAGCAGCCGTGAATCTATATATAAAGGGGATTACTGTTAAAAGTAAGACAACATCATGACCAGGGTTCAAATCATTTGCCACTTAATAGCTGTGCATACTGAGCACAGTACATAACCTCTCTGAGCACCTAGCAAAATGACTATGCTAATGGCAAGTGATTGGCGTTGTTGTTGTTCAGTCACTCAGTCGTGTCCGACTCTATGCGACTCCATGGACTGCAGCACGCCAGGCTTCCCTGTCCAACACCATCTCCCAGAGTTTGCTCAAACTCATCATGTTCACTGAGTTGGTAAGACCATCCAACCATCCTGTCCTCTGTCATCCCCTTCTCCTGTCTTCAATTGTTCCCAGTATCTGGGTCTTTTCTAATGAGTCAGCTCTTCACATCAGGTGGTCAAAGTGCTGGAGCTTCAACTTCAGCATCAGTCCTTCCAATGAATATTCAGGGTTGATTTTCTTTAGGATTGACTGGTTTTATCTCCTGGCAGTCCAAGGGACTCTCAAGAACCTTCTCCAACAACACAGTTCAAAAGCATCAGTTCTTCAGTGCTCAGCCTCCTTTATGGTTCAACACTCACATCCATACATGTACTACTGGAAAAACCATACCTCTGACTAGATGAACCTTTGCCAGCAAAGTAATGTCTCTGCTTTTTAATATGCTGTCTATATTTGTCATAGCTTTTCTTCCAAGGAGTAAAAGTCTTTTAATTTCATGTCTTTTAATTTCACCATCTGCAGTGATTTTGGGGCCCAGAAAAGTAAAGTTTCTCAGTGTTTCCATTGTTTCCCCATCTACTTGCCATGAAGTGATGGGACTGGATGCCATGATCTTAGTATTTTTAATATTGAGTTTTAAGCCAGCTTTTTCACTCTCCTCTTTCACCTTCATCAACAGGCTCTTCAGTTCTTCTTCACTTTCTGCCATAAGGGTGGTGTCATCTGCATATCTGAGGTTACTGATATTTCTCCCAGCAAACTTGATTCCAGCTTGTGCTTCATCCAGCCAAGTGTTTCTCATGATGTACTCTGCATAGAAGTCAAATAAGCAAGGTGACAATATATAGCCTTGACGTACTCCTTTTCCAATTTTGAACCAGCCCGTTGTTCCATGTCCAGTTCTAACTGTTTCTTCTTGACCTGAATACAGATTTCTCAGGAGGCAGGTAAGGTGGTCTGGCATTCCCATCCCTTGCAGAATTTTCCAGTTTGTTGTGATCTACACAGTCAAGGGTTTTACCGTAGTCAATGAGGCAGAAGTAGATGTTTTTCTGGAACTCTCTTGCTTTTTCAATGATCCAACGGATGTTGGCAATTTGATCTCTGGCTCCTCTGCCTTTTCTAAATCCAGCTTGAACATCTGGAAGTTCTCACTTCATGTACTGTTGAAGCCTAGCTTGGAGAATTTTGAGCATTACTTTGCTAGCATGTGAAATGAGTACAATTGTGCAGGAGTTTGAACATTCTTTGGCATTGCCCTTCTTTGGGATTGGAAAGAAAACTGACCTTTTCCAGTCCTGTGGCCGGCCACTGCTGAGTTTTCCAAATTTCCAAGTGATTGGTAAATTGTGACTATTATACTCATGATTGCTGACAGTACTAAAGTAAAAACTCTGAAAGTCATAAATTTCACTAAGAAAGTTTACTTATAGGTAAAATACTGAAAGTGTCATTTTTAAATAATCTTATTTATATTTATTTATAAGACATATATATATATTTATAAGACAAAGCAAATGAGTAAATATTATTATTAGGATCCAAAAGATAACTCATATAAAGTAAAAGGATATTAAGAAAACTCTAAAATATTACTTTTAATTAAAAATATGAGAATTACACAGCACTATCCTCAATGTGATGTGGCAGCCTGGATGCGAGGGGCTTTGAAGGAGAACAGACACATGTATATGTATGGCTGAATCCCTTCACTGTTCATCTGAAACTATCACAGTATTGTTAATCAGCTATACTCCAATATCAAATAAAAAGTTCCCAAAAGTATCAGCATTAATTCATTTCTAAAAAAGCATTTCTAGCTTTATCCACTAAAAGCAATGACATCCCAATAGCAATGAGCATACCTAAAGCCTGAATCTTGGTTGCTAAGCACTCTTCCCCAGTAAAAGGAGCCAAAATTCCATAGAGAACAGGCTGATTTCAGTTCTGTGGTCTGAAAATTGTAAGTGAGCCTAAGATATATTCTGTTTAAAAGCACAGAAGCATTGAAAGACTAAAGGAGTCAAGTTATAAGGTCACAGAGACAATCTTGCAGGGACTCCTTCTGGCCAAACATGGAGGATTTGGAAAGCCAAAAGGAGAATAATTGATTATTAATAGTAAGTAAATAAAATTCCATGTGTCCATAGATTTGAAAATAATAAGAAAGAAAATAAAAAGCTTTTCTTTAGGAAGAATGTTGACTAATAAGTAGAAGGAATGATGAAATTTGAATATTACCACTTTGCCACCCCTGATATAAATTAATCCAGGCAAGAACCAATAGATGAAAACATCACTAGGTAACTCAAGGGGGAACAGAAATAAATAATCTGCCAACTCTCACCCTACAGATACCTTCAGATCAGATCAGATCAGATCAGTCACTCAGTCGTGTCCGACTCTTTGTGACCCCATGAATTGCAGCACGCCAGGCCTCCCTGTCCATCACCAACTCCCGGAGTTCACTCAGACTCACGTCCATCGAGTCAGTGATGCCATCCAGCCATCTCATCCTCTGTCGTCCCCTTCTCCTCTTGCCCCAATCCCTCCCAGCATCAGAGTCTTTTCCAATGAGTCAACTCTTCGCATGAGGTGGCCAAAGTACTGGAGTTTCAGCTTTAGCATCATTCCTTCCAAAGAAATCCCAGGGCTGATCTCCTTCAGAATGGACTGGTTGGATCTCCTTGCAGTCCAAGGGACTCTCAAGAGTCTTCTCCAACACCACAGTTCAAAAGCATCAATTCTTCGGTGCTCAGCCTTCTTCACAGTCCAACTCTCACATCCATACATGACCACAGGAAAAACCACAGCCTTGACTAGACGAACCTTTATTGGCAAAGTAATGTCTCTGCTTTTCAATATGCTATCTAGGTTGGTCATAACTTTCCTTCCAAGGAGTAAGCATCTTTTAATTTCATGGCTGCAGTCACCATCTGTAGTGATTTTGGAGCCCCCAAAAATAAAGTCTGACACTGTTTCCACTGTTTCCCCATCTATTTCCCATGAAGTGATGGGACCAGATGCCATGATCTTCGTTTTCTGAATGTTGAGCTTTAAGCCAACTTTTTCACTCTCCTCTTTCACTTTCATCAAGAGGCTTTTGAGTTCCTCTTCACTTTCTGCCATAAGGGTGGTGTCATCTACATATCTGAGGTTATTGATATTTCTCCCTGCAATCTTGATTCCAGCTTGTGTTTCTTCTAGTCCAGCATTTCTCATGATGTACTCTATATATAAGTAAATAAGCAGGGTGACAATATACAGCCTTGACGGACTCCTTTTCCTATTTGGAACCAGTCTGTTGTTCCATGTCCAGTTCTAACTCTTGCTTCCTGACCTGCATACAGGTTTCTCAAGAGGCAGGTCAGGTGGTCTGGTATTCCCATCTCTTTCAGAATTTTCCAGTTTATTGTGATCCACATAGTCAAAGGCTTTGGCATAGTCAATAAAGCAGAAATAGATGTTTTTCTGGAACTCTCTTGCTTTTTCCATGATCCAGCAGATGTTGGGAATTTGATCTCTGGCTCCTCTGCCTTTTCTAAAACCAGCTTCAACATCTGGAAGTTCACGGTTCACATATTGCTGAAGCCTGGCTTGGAGAATTTTGAGCATTACTTTACTAGTGTGTGAGATGAGTGCAACTGTGCGGTAGTTTGAGCATTCTTTGGCATTGCCTTTCTTTGGGATTGGAATGAAAACTGACCTTTTCCAGTCCTGTGGCCACTGCTGAGTTTTCCAAATTTGCTGTCATATTGAGTGCAGCACTTTCACAGCATCATCTTTCAGGATTTGGAATAGCTCAACTGGAATTCTATCAACTCCACTCGCTTTGTTCATAGTGATGCTTTCTAAGGCCCACTTGAGTTCACATTCCAGGATGTCTGGCTCTAGGTCAGTGATCACACCATCGTGATTATCTGGGTCATGAAGATCTTTTTTGTACAGTTCTTCTGTGTACTCTTGCCATCTCTTCTTAATATCTTCTGTTTCTGTTAGGTCCATACCATTTCTGTCCTTTATCGAGCCCATCTTTGCATGAAATGTTCCCTTGGTATCTCTGATTTTCTTGAAGAGATCTCTAGTCTTTCCCATTCTGTTGTTTTCCTCTCTTTCTTTGCATTGATTGCTGAAGAAGGCTTTCTTATCTCTTCTCGCTATTCTTTGGAACTCTGCATTCAGATGTTTATATCTTTCCTTTTCTCCTTACTTGGCTTCAGAAAATAAAATGTACCTTTTCACCGAAGATATGGGCAATCAAACAGTTTCAGCAACAATGGAACAATCTAACACTATTTGCTTCTAATGCAATTCAATATGAAGTTTACAACTTTATCTTTGAAATATTCCTGCCAAAAAGGTTTAACCTGAATCCAATACTGCCTCTAAATCCAACTTTACCTGTATAGGGTATAGTTAAGCAAGTTAAATACATCTTGAAGAAACAATCAGGCCACTGCTTTGTACTCTGTATGAGAAGTCAATAACATCTTTTTTAATGCTATTAAAAAAAAACTATAAAAGCCTAAAAATAACCAAAAAATGCAATGGATGAACCTAGAACGTACTGCAATTTGGGGAAAAAAACAGCTATAAAAGACATTCTTGTAGAAAATGATTACATTTGAAAGTCAATATTAGATGTTTATTATCTATTGCTGTGTAAAAAATTAGCCCAAACTTAATGGCTTAACACAACAAACATCTATTATCTCACAGCTCTATGAGCCAGAAATCTGGGACCGACTTAGCTGGATGTTTCTGATTCAAGGTCTCTCATAAGGCTATAATCAAACTGTTGACCAGGGCTACTATCATCTCAAGATTCAGCTGAACGAGGATTCACTTCCAGTCTCACTCATATGGTAGGTGATAGGCCTCAGTTCCTGGGCTCCTGGGCCATGCAACTTCTACCTGAGTGCCCCCCATGTAACACCTGGCTTCCCTCAAAAGCAGTGACTCAAGAGAATTCAAGAGAGTGTATCTAAGACAAAAGCCACAGTGTTTTTATAACCCAATCTCCAAAGTGAGATTTGACCACCACTTCTGACATATTCCGGTCACAGGAAGTGAGCCACTTCATCCAGCCCACAAGGGGAGGGAGATTAAACTTCACCTTTCAAGAGTACAAAAAAGGAGGCTTGGAAACCTCCATGAGTAATCGATACTGTGGCATCACTGTTGACTTTTAGATGTGATAATGATATTGTGGTCATGTAGGATAATGTCCTTATTCTTAAGCTTCAGTGGTCAGAAACAATACATATAACGTCTAAACCTATTTTCAAGTGATTCTGCAAATATGTGTACATGTGTACCAGGTAATAAAGCAAATACAGAAAAGTGGTAACAATTGTTGCATTTGGATGTATAATAAATGGATGCTCACTGTATTCCTTCACCCTTTCTATATGTGTTTGACATTTTTCTTAAGAAAAAGCTGGAAAAAAAATAATTATTTGAATGGTATCCCCTCAAAATTCAAATGCTGAAGCCCTAACATCCAGTATGATGGTGTTTGGAGATGGGGCCATTGAGGGATAATTATCTTCAGATGGAGCCATGGGGGTGGGGTCCTCGTGTTGGGATTAGTGGCTTATAAAAGACACCAGGGATCTTGCTAATTCAGTCTGCCATGTGAAGATACGGCAAGACAGTGGGTGTCTGCAAGCCAGGAAGAGAACTCTTACCCCCTTGATCTTGGACTTCCCCACCTCTGGAAATATGAGAAATAAATGTCTGCTTTTCAAGCCACCCAGTGTATGGCATTTTGTTATGAGAGCTGAAGCAGACTAAGACAAGGTGTTGAAATGATTGGAGTGACTTGGTAATGGTGGTAAAAATCTTTTCTCCTTTCACACGGTTAATGTGACAGAAGAAGAAATCTAGTGGTCAGAAGGGCTCTTTGATGCAGGGAATTGGAGAGAAATAGAAATTATTATCATTACTGGATCACTTTCACATTCCAACTTCCCATGTCACCTCACCTTGGCAGTGATGTCACCATAGACATGGAAGACCTCAGGATTTCCCACGAAGATAGCTCCTTCACTGAGTCCTGCCAATTCCAGAACCCCCTTCACAGCCGGTGGGACACACTGAAACTTCACCCCTCATGGAGCCTCTTTTTCTCAGCATTAGTCAGTCTTTCATTTTAAACTCCATCTCCTTTACTCTTCAATTTTCTCCTACGTATTTTACTAACTGATGGCACTAGCTTACTTTTGGTTTTGGAAATTAACCCCTATCATTAATCCCACAATTAGTTTCTTTGACAGAAAATTTTAAAAAGGATTATATAGTGTTTAAAAAAACATACAGTATTAATTCCCATGCTCAAACAGGTTCTCACTCATTTGGAAAGATCAAGCAACTAATTATATAAATAAAAGTTCAGAGGTAAGAGTCACTTCCCTTGGGCAATGTCTCTCAAAATTAAAACCCCTGTATCCTTTCAGCCAGCAAGTCTACTTTTGGGATTTTTGTCTTGCTGACAGAGTCTCACATATGAAAAATGATGGATTATTCCTAGCGGCCTTGTATATAATACTGTGTAGTACCTTACCAATTTTTCAAAATAAACAGAGAAACATTGAGTGTGCAAAGTTGTTGCCATGTGTGTTAAACAATAAATAAAAAGAATAAATATATGCATATAGAGTATTTGTAGAAAGGTATATAAGAAATTATTAACAGAGGTTGCCTCTAGAGAGAGCAACTGGGTGGTTGGGGGGAAGGGATTGGGGGACACTTCTCACCACATTCTCCTGTGTCCACTTAGAATTTTGCATCTTGTGAATGCATTGCCTCTTTGTTTAAAAAATAATAATAAGTTAAAAAAAATTTTTACTCCTTATAATTCAACCAAATAAGACACTTTAGTACACATGTTTTACTTATTAAGTGTTTTGCATTTCTTTTTTTCTAATTAGAAAAAAGCTGTATCCAGAGGCCTGATCAGGTCACAGAGTCCCATGTGCCCCCCAGCCCTTCTGCAGAGAGGAGCCTTTGGGAATTGTGGTCGGTGACACCAGTATGCTCATCCACACCTGATTTTGAGTCTCTGCCTCATAAACATGATCACAGATGCACACACGTGCTCCACATACTGTACCTGGCTCAGCTGGCCTTTCTCTTCAATGTAGGAGGCAGCTTTTTTCTGCTCTCTGTTTACTTCTGAAGCCAGCCTCATGATTGTCTCTCTGCTAGCTTTTGCCTCCATCTCATGGACATTTATAGTCTCTTCAAGAGCAACAATTTGTCCCTTCACAAATGCATTTTCCTTGCACAGCTCTCCAAGCTGAAGAGAAAGCAATTACAGCTGTCCTGTAAAAATTGGTAATTTCATACTACTCTCTCTAAGCAACTCTGATCTATGTACCCCAGTGATCACATTATCACATGAAAACAGTAAAGGCACTGTTCCTCCATCCACTCAAAACATAACATTTTCAAAGGCAGCCTCTAAACTCTCTTGTTATGGGCAGACAGGATAGGCAAATTGAAATTAATCAAAAGGTAGCTACAAGGCAACAATGATGAGCATTCAGCCAAAAGCTTTCAGACAGAACAGGCATTGGCAAGCCCCTGGCTGCTAAACACTCCAGGGATGGTGATGTTTCTACAGAGTTACAGCAGGCAAGCAAGGAAGTTCAATTCAGTCCACGTCCGCTGGCACCAACTGATTATAAGGCGTCACCTGGCACAGAGGAGGAATACAGAGAAGAAGGCAGGACTCTCTTTATTTCAAAAGAAAGTCCTTCTAATTAATATAAGCATAGAAAAAGTCCTGAATAACATGCACAAACCGTGGTTATCATTGGGACTAGCTGGGCTTTTCACTCTCCATGTTGTGCATTTGAGGGGCTAGCTGGGAACATTAATAAGATCTGTATGATTTAGAAGGAGGGAAAATAAAACCAACCAGGCTCCTGGCCCCAGGGAAACAGCCATGCAGACAGCACAAGGATGCCTGTAGGAAGACCTGAAACTCCACAAGACATGGCCAGCATGTGTGTTAGGACAATCTGGGGAAGTGACGCATCTTTAGCCTCAACAATTTGCCAACATGGTGCCCTGCTCCTGAATCAGAGCTGTTCCCTCTCTCTTGAACACTTTTCCTTTCCAACATCCTTTTATTAAAAAAAAAAAAGAAAGAAAACTTTTAATTTTATATTGGAGTATAGTTGATTATGTTGTGATAGTTTCCAGTGGACAGCAGAGGGATTCAGCCATACATACGCATGTATCCAATCTCTCCCTAAACTCCCCTCCCATCCAGACACATAACATTGAGCAGAGTTCCCCGTGCTATACAGTGGTTTCAATATCCCTTAAAAGTCCCCATTCCAGAGGGCACACCTTAGCCAGTCTACCTAAACTAGCATTCCATGCCTCTAACATGCTTTATGGTCTTTCCCCCGAACCTGATTTGTACTTCTTCACTGCTCCTTTTACTCGGGGGGGTAATATTGTATACTTATTTGTTTATTGCCTCTGCATCTTCACCCACAACAGTGGAAGCTCTTAGGTGGGCACAGACTTCATCTTGTCTCATTCACTACTCTATCCCAACACCCAGAATACTGTCTATCACATTGTAATCACTCACTCAATATTTGGGAAGTGGATGGATGGATGTCAAATAAGTTCTTAGAAACCCTTCTTTTCTACCATCTTTCTTTCCTTCAGTTCAGTTCAGTTGCTCAGTTGTATCTGACTCTGTGACCCCATGGACTGCAGCACACTAGGCCTCCCTGTCCATCACCAACTCCCGGAGTTTACTCAAACTCATGTCCATTGAGTCGGTGATGCCATTCAACTATCTCATCCTCTGTCGTCCCCTTCTTCTCCTGCCTAATCTTTCCCAGCATCAGGGTCTTTTCCAATGAGTCAGCTCTTTGCATGAGGTGGCCAAAGTATTGGAGTTTCAGTTTCAACATCAGTCCTTCCAATGAATATTCAGGACTGATTTCCTTTAGGATGGACTGGTTGGAAATCCTTGCAGTCCAAGGGACTCTCAAGAGTCTTCTCCAACACCACAGTTCAAAAGCATCAATTCTTCAGCCCTCAGCCTTCTTTATAGTCCAACTCTCACATCCATACATGACTACTGGAAAAACCATAGCCTTGACTAGATGGACTGTTGTTGGCAAAGTAATGTCTCTGCTTTTTAACATGCTGTCTAGGTTGGTCATAACTTTTCTTCCAAGGAGTAAGCGTCTTTTAATTTCATGGCTGCAGTTACCATCTGAAGTGATTTTGGAGTCCAAAGAAAATAAAGTCTGCCACTGTTTCCCATAGTTTCCCTATTTACCATGAAGTGATGTTAAGCCAACTTTTTCACTTTCTTCTTTCACTTTCATCAAGAGGCTCTTTAGTTCTTCTTCACTTTCTGCCATAAGGATGGTGTCATTTGCATTTCTGAGGCTATTGATATTTCTCCTGGCAATCTTGATTCCAGTTTGTGCTTCATCCAGCCCAGCGTTTCTCATGATGTACTCTGCATACAAGTTAACTAAGCAGGGTGACAATATACACCCTTGACGTACTCCTTTTCCTATTTGGAACCAGTCTGTTATTCCATGTCCAGTTCTAACTGTTGCTCCCTGACCTGCTTACAGATTTCTCAAGAGGCAGGTTTCCTTAGAGGGTGTGTATACATGTATTTATGAGGTGAAGAGAATAAGGGAATGGTTTTGAAACTGGAGAGGTTTTGGTAACCTCAGGGAACACCTGGTGAGTGTTGAAGACAGCAGGCTTTTTACTCTTGACCAGTGATTTCTATGTAAGATGGGGAGCGGGAGTTCCCTGATGATCCAGGGGTTAAGAACTGGCCTTCCAAAGCATGGGACATGGATTAGATCCCTTGTCAGGAAGCATGCCTCAGGGCAACCAAGCTCATGCACCGCAACTAGAGAAGCCGTCATGCACTGCAACGAAGACCCAGTGCAGCCAAAATAAAGAAATAAGGTGAGGAGTTGCTAGGTGATTGAGATGCTAAAGCTCTAGGGTCCCAGTATCTGTTTAAAAATATAGGTTATATTATCATTCAGGTACAGTGAGGCCAACAAATCAGGAGAGACTGAAAGAGTTTGCTGTTCTCAGCTCCTGAGAGAAGGGGGCACACCATGCCATGTAGGGCCACCCAGGGAGCACCAGGGCTGGGCAGGAGACAGAGGGAGCCAGGGTGAAAACATGTTTTCCACAGGAAGAAAGAGGTGAGGCAGGGTGGGCAGGCTTAGGGTTGCCTAGTTTGAAGAATTTCAGTGGGTTCTGGAGTGTGGGAGCCATCTCTAGTTATCCGGCACCTGGCTCTGGGGTGATTGGTTGGATAGTGGCCCAGAGAGTAAAAATCTGCTAGAAGAAGTGGTTGGGGTGTGGGCTGCTCTGAGTTCGGTGGTTTGCATAGGAAAGCTGTGCACCCAGGAGAGTCATTTACTAGGAACTGGCTCACCCTGGAACTCAAGGTCAGCAAGGCCCCAGATGTCAAGGCATTAGAAGAAAATAAAAAGGCGAGGTTAATATGGTTTCAACACAGGTTAGTACTTGGAGATTGCCTGTGAGGTGGGAAAGGGTGTCTTAAGGAAGAAGCATTTTAATTGTCTTCTCTTTTCCCCACCACTTGCTTTAAAGATAAGCTTCCAAACTACAGTACAAAGTAGACTTTTACAGCCAGCCTTCCTGGTCACGTGTGAGCAACAGAGAGGAGGAGAAAGAGCTGAATCTAGCACCTTGAGGGAATTAGATGGACCTGGGACGGAGCAACCAAAACTCATCAGTGAGGTGGAACTTCCTGAAGTAAAATGAAATCATTTCACAGCTCTCCCAGGGTACACACGGGATATTTACTAATAAACCACTGAGGGGAGGCCTTTGAGAATGGCCATATCCCCAGTGTTCAGGGCAGCACTATTCACAACAGCCAAAACATGGAAGCAACCTAAATGTCCATCAGCAGAGGAATGGATAAAGAAGATCTGGTACATGTATATAAGGAATATTATTCAGCCATAAAAAAGGATGAAATAATGCCATTTGCCGCAACATTGATGGACCTAGAGATTTTCACCCCTAGAGTCTGGGATTAACATAAACACACCACTGTATATAAAACTAGGATCTACTGTATAGCACAGAAAACTATACTCAATATTTTATAATGTCTGGGATTAACATAAACACACCACTGTATATAAAACTAGGATCTACTGTATAGCACAGAAAATCATACTCAGTATTTTATAATGTCTGGGATTAACATAAACACACCACTGTATATAAAACTAGGATCTACTGTATAGCACAGAAAATCATACTCAATATTTTATAGTAACTTGTAAGGGAAAAGAATTTGAAAAAGAATATATATATACACACACACACCCGTATATGTAACTGAATTATAGGTATATGAATCACTTCACTGTATACCTGAAACTAATACAACATTGTAAATCAAGTATACTTCAATTTTAAAGAATAAACAAATAAAACACTGTTTTAAAAAAGAATGGCTGCATGGAAAGCCATTCAGAAGCAAGGGTAGGTACAGAGATATGGTGCCCATTCAAATACCTTCAGGTTCCCTAATGAATCACTGCAAGCCAAGTGAATTATTCAGTTGATATCATTAATTTCCATCTCAATGGCAACCTACCATCACAGCAGGATTTTTATTTTTTGGCTTAAGCATAAAATTAAAAAGTACTATAGAGCTAATCTTAGCCTGACACACAAGTATCCCCAAAATGACATGCAGCTGGTTCTGGTTTTTAGTTGTGTGTATGTGTTTCTGACTGTACCTAAAACAAACAAAAATCTTCCTAAAATATATCATTTAAATGAATAATTACTTTTATTTGACAATCTAAATATATTTTAAGCAAAAAATCAATCCCTTCTGGAAATTAAGTAAGTAAGTATTGGTCACTCAGTCATTTTCAACTCTTTGTGACCCCATGGACTGTAGCCCACCAGGCTCTTCTATCCATGGCATTCTCCAGGCAAGAACACTGGAGTGGGTTGCCATTTTCTCCTCCAGGGGATCTTCCCAACCCAGAGACTGAACCTGGGTCTCCTGCACTGCAGGCAGATTATTTACCATCTGAGCCAGAGAGAACTTGTGGAGAAAAATTAATCCCAAATAATGCTAGAAAGAATCTTGGAATTGAGGCTCAGAGAGGTGGTATGGTTTTTCCCAGATCACACAGTTGGTTAATGCTGTACTGGCTCCTGTCCTGTTCTCCTGCACCCCGAGACTTAACCTCAGCTCCTCTTCATGGCACACATCAGAACAACTATTCAATGCATAGTCATTTTAGTCTTCATACAAGCACCTTAAGAATTAAATCTTCATCTGATGCTTTTTCATTCTTCTCTGGATCTAAGCAGTCACGAAGTTGAGCCAGAAATTCCTCATGTTTCCTGCAATTCTGTGAGACTTGATTCTTATTCTCCTCGTTTTCCTTTAAACATTTTCTATTGGTCAAATAAGAAGTAAGTTTTAACACCAAAGAAGATAACATTCATCAAAGTTCAGTACTTGAGCCCTCTGTTGGGAAATAACCAATCATCATTTTCAACACAACATAGTTTCCCAGATACAGAGTACATAATTGTTTTAAAAGCCTAGTTAAAGAAGGAGAAAAGTGGAAGCAACTCTGGAGCACCTATACTTTGCAAAAATGTAGGGAGATCTTCATGTCATCTTAGCAAGGAAGACAGGTTATCTGCCTCCTGTCCTTGACCTTTTAGGATCTGCAGAAGGGGCAGGTGGTCCTCTAGATCAGGGGTCCCCAACCTCTGGGTCATAGACCAGTACCTGCTGTCAGATCAGTGGCAGCATTAGATGAGAAATGAAGTGCACAATAAATTCAACGTGCTTGAATCATCCTGAAACCACCCCCACCACTCCCAATCCATGGAAAATCTATCTTTCATGAGATAAGTCTCTGGTGCCAAAAAGGCTGGAGTCTGTTGCTCTAGATCAAACACGGATCCATGACTCAGTTGAGGCTTCATGGGGGAAGAAAGAAAGTAATGCTACAGTGGGCTTAGAGACCAAGCTTTGGTCACTATACAATGATCCATAAGGGTTACTTAGAGCATTCCTTGATTCACGGCCAAGGGTGAAGTGAAGTCGCTCAGTTGTGTCCAACTATTTTCGACCCCATGGACTGTAGCCTACCACACTCCTCTGTCCATGGGATTTTCCAAGCAAGAATACTGGAGTGGGTTGCCATTTCCTTCTCCAGAGGATCTTCCCAACCCAGGGATCGATCCCAGGTCTCCTGCATTGTAGGCAAACACTTTACCATCTGAGCCACCAGGGAAGTCGATTAAATATAATTAAAAAATACATCAGAAGCAGAGGATGTGCCCACCTCTAGAGAAGAGAGGTGTTCAGTCATCAGCAAAGATCACAACTAGTTTTTGCACATCTAGAATTGTTAAAGAGTACTGAAATGGGCCAATCAAGGAAAATCAGTCAATTTATGCCCTGCTGTGAATATTTTATTTCGAATCTCAGATAGGTTTGCTGAAATAGCATGGTCTATTTCTAATGCTTTAAATGCTAAAAACTAAGAGAACATTAAAAAACAGACATATTTTAAAGGCAAATTAGAATCATTTCAATAATTTGGCATCATTTTTAGTACCCTAGATAATGAACATGATTATTGCTTTCTCTTTTTACCATTTTAAGTGTTTATAACAACACTCTAATGTTACTGCAAATTCTTTCACACAATTCAAAGATTAACAAAGTATGTAATTGCATATACTCAAAATCATGCCATATTTCTATTTAGAAAAATGTATAACAATAAAAGACCAACATCAATATTCTGAGTTCTAATTTTTAACATATGAAAAGTAGTATGTATTCAGTGTCTCTAACTCATGAAAGTCATAGTAAATGCCATGGCTCTGATTAATTTATGTATGTGATTCAATACATTTACTCCAAGATTTCAATATTACTTCTCTATTCCAGGAACTTCTAAACTATTACCACTTTTATTTGCATTTCACTTTGACCTAACAAAGTTCCAGGCATCCACCATAATGACATAATCATATAAATGTGAAAATATGAACATATATGGATCCTCATTGCATTTTGGTTTACAATAATTTTTTGAGTGGAACTAACCTAAGTGTCTAAAGGAAACAACAAAAAGAACTGGTTAAGTAAATTATGATTTTAACATGCAATGGAATATTACTGGCCATTAAAAAATGATATAATGAAAGAATTTTTTAGTATCTATAACATATTATTCAGGAAAAATATTTCACTACATGATGCCATTTAAGTACAACTGTCTGAATATCTGTTCAACAAACTGTGAACTATAGTTTTTCTGGAATCATAAGGTTTTGAGTAATTTTCTTTTTGACATTTGTGGGAATATATATATCCCACAAATGAATATATCATTTGTTTAATAAATATTTGTTGTGCACTTACTATGCATCAGGCTCTGTAAAAGGTGCAAAAGATACAGTAGTAAACGAAACAGATTAACATCCTTGCCCTCATGGGACTTAGGTCCTAATTGGGAAGATGGACAATAATCAAAAAATAAATGTATGAAAAATGCATAGTATATTATAGGGCTGAAGGAAAAGATTAAGCAGAAAAGGGAGTAAGAAACATTTAGGGGGAGTGGGGTAAAATTGGAGATGCAGACTAGATTAGTGGCAATGTACAGTAGTAAAAATTTAGATTTATTTTGATGATAGAGATAAATGATGAGATTTACTGAAGCATCTAGGAAAGGAAAGCAAGGATGATCCAAGATTTTTGCCCTGAACAACTAGAGGAATGGAATTATCATTCAGTGAGATTAGGAAAACCACAGGACAAATTTGTGGAAATACTAATTTGGACATGTTAATTTGAGATGCCTGTTGGACATCCACGTGAAGATGCCCAGTAAGTCATAAGATATGCAGGTCTTAGGAAGAAACGTGGGAGTCATGAGCATTTAGGTCATACTTTAAGTCATGAGACTGGATGAGAGCACTAAAAGAGTGGATTTGGATAGAAACAAGAAGAGAGTTCCCTGATGGCTCAGTTGGTAAAGAATCCGCCTGCAAGGCAGGAGACCCTGGTTCAATCCCTGGATCGGGAAGATCCCCTGGAAAAGGGATAGGCTACCCACTCCAGTATTCTTGGGTTTCCCTTGTGGCTCAGCTGGTAAAGAATTCACCCGCAACGCGGGAGACCTGGGTTCGATCCCTGGGTTGGGAAGATCCCTTGGAAAAGGGAAAGGCTACCCACTCCAGTATTCTGGCCTGGAGAAGTCTAGGGGTCACAAAGAGTCGGACACGACTGAGTGAGTTTCACTTTCAAGGAGAGAATCAAGGACTGAGCCCTGGGGCCCACCAATACTTGGAAGTCAAGGAGATGAGGCAGATAAAGCCAGAGATCATGACAGAGCAGCTAAAAGGCAAGATCAAAAGCAGGCGTGCGCAGTGCCCTGGAAGCTAAAAGAAGAAAGTGGTTCAGGGGGAAAAGCCAACTGTTGACTGACGTACTGGAAGATCAGATAAGACTGATCATTTAATTTGCAGTGTGCAGTCACTGGTCACCTTAATGAGTGGTTTCAGCAGAGTAGATCTGAGAGAGGAGACAAATTGGCACAGTGAGTACATACAAACATGTTTAAGGAATTTTGCTCTGAATGGAAGGAGAGAAAGAGGACAGGAGCTGGAAGCACTGGGTTTTTGTTTTTAATCTTTTTAAGATGAAATAAGTAAAATAAATACCAAGTGTTTTATTAGTAAAGGGATTTAAGTTATTATACACAGAATTATAAAGTATATTTTAAGAACAGTTAGCTCCCAATTTTATCTCAATAATCACCTTTTGGCAGAACTACATGTAGAAAACCTAGATTTCCTGAGTTCTCTGCATAAACCGGCAATAAAACTTAATGAGGAGTGTTAAGGGTGGTCTGGTGTGTTCTGGGCTTCTGAGGTATTTTTACAACTAGCTTCTGAATAAACCCCTCGCTCTGTGTACTATTCCACAACCTCCAGTTAAAACTCTACTTAGAGGAAATCTTCTAAATTTTATATATATATATATATATATATATATATATATATACACATATGATTTTTTTTTCCTAAGTGGAGTTTCAGGGCCAAATAATGCAAAACCCCAGTACCTTCAAAGGCATATTCTGCTATCAGGAGTTAGTGTTTTAACACTAACTCCATTGAAAAATATATTGAAATATCCTTACTGTAATTTTTCGTCTAGTTCTACCACTTTCTTCTTTAACTCTTGGTTCTCCTTGATTGCAGACTGAGCTGTGATTTCAGTTCTAATTTTAGAAGTGGAGAGAGCCGCTGATTCTTCCTCTAGTTCCTGAACTCTGTCCCTCAGAGAGATGAGCAGAGACGATTTTCTGGCATTATTTTCTTTGTAGCTCTCCATCTCAGCTTTTAACTCTTGATAGGAAACTTCTTTAGAAAGCATCTTGGATCGCAGTTCTCGAAGCTGACATGGGAAAGAAGTAAACAGAGGGAAAAGATTTCAAGGATATAAGTTTGAAGTACCTTGAAAAAAAACCAAAATCGTAATTTAAATTTTCAATTTTTTATTCATGACTTAATCCAACTTTACTTTCTTTTTTCATATTTGTTTCTGTATTACTAGATGGGAAATTATGCCTAAATAGTGGGCCCTCTTATTCTTTTTCAAAAAACTATTGAGCAATGGTTTTTCTTTCTTAATTAGAGGATGATTACTTTACAATGTTGTGATGGTTTTTGCCATACATCGACATGAATGAGCCACCAGCACACATGTGTCCCCCCATCCTGAACCCCCGCTCCCACCTTCCTCCCCACACCATTCCTCTGGGTTGTCCCAGAGCACCAGCTTTGAGTGTCTTGCTTTATGCATCAAACTTGGGCTGGTCATCTATTTTACATATGGTAATATACATGTTTCAATGCTATTCTCTCAAATCATCCCACCCTCACCTTCTCCCACAGAGTTCAAAAGTCTGTTCTTTACATCTATGTCTCTTTTGCTGCCTTGTACATAGGATTGTCATTACCATCTTTCCAAACTCGATATATATCTATTAATATACTGTATTGGTGTTTCTCTTTCTGACTTACTTCACTCTGTATAACACACTCCAGGTTCATCCACCTCATTAGAACTGACTCAAATGTGTTCTTTCTATAGTTGAGTAATCGTCCATTGCGTATATGCACCACAATTTCCTTATCCATTCGTCTGCCGATGAACACCTAGGTTGCTTCCATGTCCTAGCCACTGTAAACAGTGCTGCAATGAACACTGGGGTACATATGTCTCTTTAAATTCTGGTTTCCTCAGTGTGTACATTCAGCAGTGAGACTGCTGGGTCTTATGGCAGTTCTATTTCCAGTCAAAAAACTATTGAGCAATGTCCTGTGATGAATGAATCTCACTCAAGAGACAGGTGTGGTGTGTTTTGCAAAAAGGAATAAAATATTCTGCAATGGAAACTCATTTTCTAAATCTGTATTACTGCTATTGCTGCTGCTGCTGAAACGAGGAAGCTACAGGTAGGCCATTTGTAATTTCACGGCCACGACCCTTTCATAAGTCAATACAGACTATTCAATATATTACAGAATTTCTTCCCCAGCCTTCTGGACCCTTATTGCAGGAGATAAAGAAAAATAATATTCGGATGTCTGGAAAAAATATAGGAGAAAAAGAAAATCATTATAGGATTTATACAAAGGAAACACATTAACTTTTCTCTCACACTAAAATGCTGAACACAGTATGTGCCTTATAAGATATCAGATCCGTCCCATTAGAAAATTTCATGAATACATATACTTTTTGAAGGGCTTTCCTGGTGGCTCAGATGGTAAAGAATGTGCCTGCAGTGCAGATTGGGTTCAATCCCTGGACTGAGAAGATCTCCCAGAGAAGCAAATAGCTACTCACTCCAGTATCCTTGCCTGGAGAATCCCATGGACAGAGGAGCCTGGCGGACTACAGTCCATGGAGTTGCAGAGTCTGACACGACTGAGAGACTCTCACTATACTACACTATTACTACTACCATACTTTTTGGAACTATGACCATGCATGCCTACATTTATTCACATACACATACACACACATTATCAACTCATCTTTCAATGGGAGCCTGACAGTCTAGTGAGACTGTCACTTACCTCACAGGCAAGCCTAGGATTCCTGGGGGCCACTAGTCTATAAGGGCAGTGAGTCTAGCAAGAATCTCCCAGAAACTCCACAATAGACTGGATCCAGCCCCAAGGGTAGATGGATCTTGGTCACCTTCCTAGAATCTCCCCCAGGCGAGCAGAACCACCACAAAAAAGGGAGGCAGATTTCTACCCCTAGAACTGCAGATTGCAAGCAATCCACCTTAAAGAAAGCTTCTCCCAGGATGCTGAGCCCTCCAATGCCCACATTGCCCCCCAAGTCCCCAGGTGCCCCTGATGCTCTCAGGAAGGACAGCTCCCCTGAGAGCCAGAATCCAGCCCAGCTCACCTCACCTCCCAGCCCAGCAAATGCACAGTCTTTCAGGAATTCTCCCAACCAGAGGGCACTAGCAGTTGCTTCAGTCACTGCCAACTCTGTGCGACCCCACAGACTGTAGCCCACCAGGCTCCTCTGTCCATGGGATTCTCCAGGAAAGAATACTGGAGTGGGTTGCCGTTTCCTTTTCCAGTGACTCTTCCTGACTTTGGAATCAAACCCGAGTCTCTTACATCTCCTGCACTGGCAGGCGGATTCTTTACCACAGAGCCACCAGGGAAGCCAACAGAGGTTTGCGGCACAATAAGAGAAAAAGAGAATAAAATTTACCAAGAAGTTTAAACCCGCCTCCCTTCATCCTGTTTCTAATCACCCCTATACTCTGTTTCGCTCCACGGGAAGCTAACAAGGCCCATTTGTGAGTAATGAAGACAGATTCTCACCTCAGACTGAGCAGATTCAAATTTGACCAGCGTTGCTGCAAGTTCACTCCGGGCAGCCTCGGCCACATTCCGATAGTGGTTTAACTGCTCCCGAGTGACCGGGACTTCCAAGAGATGATCATAAGCTTTCTGATAGGGTTCCCCAAAAGACAAAATATACAGAAGAGAGTTAAACAATATTTTCCGTGCAGCTGTGCAACGCAAGATTAGTACAGACGCATTCTTTGTTATCCAAATATGTTGGAAAGGCTGCTCAGAGAAGGGTTTGGTTCAGATTATTTCATTCTCATTCTCAAAATTCTACGTGAAGGAGGACGCAGCCCGAGAACCAATGATAGGGTCCCCCAGGAATGAATGACAGCTCTCCCCAGATGGTAGCTGGGGTTGGCATTTAAGAGTTGGCCTTTGCCAGGATTTCCCTGGTGGTCCAGTGGTCAAGACTCTGCTTTCCCTGCAGGGGCACAAGTTTGATCCCTAGTTGGGGACCTAAGATCCCACAAGCTGTGTGAAGAGTTGGCCTTTGCCATTTTACAGAGTTTTCCTTCCACCCTACTCCAGTGCTATTTGACCTCTGACCAGAACAGACAGAACTGACAAAGAACCACCAGATGTTAACTTTGAGGCAGTTTTCATAGTTCTTCTGTTTCCAGACTACAAAGATTATCAACTCATCTCTGGGCTGTTGAATAAAGTGTTTATCAAAAAGACCATGTGATTTAAGAGTAGAAGTCTGTCTCCTTCATAATCACCCACAATGCCATCTACTCTCAATCTCATCGCCTGTCTTAGGGTTATGAAGCTGACTCAAATGAATGCCTGAGGCCAGAGACAGTGGTGGTGCCTGGAGTTCTTCTCCACCCAGAAGGGAAGAGCTTCCAGCCCCACTCATGGCTGCCAATGCAAAAATAGGGATCCCAACCTGGCCAGATTATTCTAATTTTTCAAGACAAGTCCTACATCCAGACTTTTTAAAAATTGTATTTATTTATTGTTGACTGTGCTGGGTCTTCGTTGTTTCGCACGCTGTTCTCTAGTTGCAGCGAGCAGGGCCTACTCTCTGGTTGCAGTGCCCAGGTTTCTTATTGCAGTGGCTTCTCCTGTTGCAGACCAAGGGTTCTAAGGCACAGGGGCTGCAGTTGTCGCGCTTCCCAGGCTCTAGAGCACAGGCTCAATAGGTGTGGCGCACAGGCCTAGCTGCTTCGCAGCACGTGGGATCTTCTAGGACCAGGGATCAAATCCGTGTCTCCTGCATCAGCAGGCAGATTCTTTACCACTGAGCCACTGGGGAAGTCCTAACCAGACTTTCTGAAGTAAAAAAAAGTCCCAGATTTTTCAACTGGGTAACTAATTTAAATGTTTTTTTTTTTTTTTTTTTAACACGATCCCAATAAACACATCTGCAGAAGAGATTTGATGAGTTTGGACTATAGGTCTGCATCTGTAACCTCTGGTTCTGTTTCTGTCCTGCTGGTGCCATAACATCTGCCTCCTGCAAGAATTATTCCCAAGTTTGGACAGACACCCACTTCTATGAAGTTTCCAGGGCTTGTGGTCTTTGTGAAAGACATACAGGAAAGCCATTCATTTTTGAAAGAATATGAAAGAGGTCATATAAAGGAGGGTTTCCCTGGAATATCTAGTGTCCTCAGGGGCCACATCAGTAAAACCTGTTAATGACTCTGCCTGGCTACGGAACTGCTAAAGACTACTGTTTGGAAATACTCATGAACGCAAAAGTCATCTTAAAGCCCTGAATTTCATAACAAGCGTTGTCATGACTAGTGTGTTTCAACGCACAAGATGCCAAACAAAACCTTCAGTGCACTTAGTAACAGGCAGTGTTTGCCAATGACAACACATTCAAGAAGACGGTAGGTATGTACTCCTGGGGTAAAGGCACAAAGCGTTTAACTGCATCTATGAAGAGAACCACATCCTGTCAACCTCACTCAGTATTCAGATGGAATTTCTCCACGCCAACCACTCCAGCCATGTTTCCAAAACAGGCCATGTGAGGACCTAGGTCACTCACAAGATGTTTGAACTATAGCATGCCTGGCACACATTTTCTAAAATTCCTTAGGGAAATAAGTTTCTCAATGACTATGATTATTTCTTTCATTGACAAACATGATTTTTTTAGGACATGACATAGTCATTCTTCAATTTTATATCTCTTTCATATGAAAAATATTGTGTCCGTTGGCCATAATAGTAAGAGCCTCTGAGACAGTTCAGAAGTGGGCCTTTATTTGAGGAGATTACAATATAACACAGAGTACCACCAGAAGCATTAGCATCTTCACACGCTCATGGGCAAAAGAAACTGCACATTAAGATACTACTGCCTCTAACACTGGAACAGGGCCTACAGGAGGAAGACTCTTTTGGTTACTAAGTTTAGAAGACGGTTGCCCTTTAGTTGCTAAGTTGTGTCTGACTCTTTTGTGACCCCATGGATTGTAACCTGCCAAGCTCCTCTGTCCATGGGATTTTCCAGACAAGAATACTGGAGTGGGTTGCCATTTCCTCCTCTAGGGGATCTTCCCAACCCAGAGATCGAACTTGCAGATCCTGTATTGGCAGGCGGGTTCTGTATCACTGAGCCACCTGGGAAGCCCTTAGAAGACAGTTGCTAGGGTCTAAATCACCTTTCAAAGTCCAGCAGACTCGAGACTGTTTATCAGCAAATGTTTATGAAAAGTGTATTCTGGGTCAGACACTGAGCTTACCTATGGAGTATACCACAGAAATCATTCCCTCAAGACACTCTGAGGTAGCTTGAAATGAGAAGAAATGCACAGAAGCATGAGAGGATTACAAGGATAAGGAAAAACAATACAAAAACTGAAAGAACACATGAATTTATTTATGCCTACTCATTTCCTCTTAGCCCTTCCTTCTCTGTCTCACAGACCCTTACGTAGTGTTCTTTGTGTTTAGCCTGAGTTTCTCCTTTAATTTTTTTTTTACTGAAGGATAACTGTTTTGCAGAATTTTGTTGTTTTCTGTCAAACCTCAACATGAATCAGCCATAGGTATATATATATATATATATATGTCCCCTCCCTTTTGAACTTCCCTCCCATTTCCCTCCCTATCCCAACCCTCTAGGCTGATACAGAGTCCTTGTTTGAGTTTCCTGAGTCATACAGCAAATTCCCATTGGCTATCTATTTTACATATGGTAATGTAAGTTTCCCGGGAGAAGGCAGGGGCACCCCACTCCAGTACTCTTGCCTGGAAAATCTCATGGACGGAGGAGCCTGGTAGGCTGCCGTCTATGCAGTCGCAGTCGGACACGAATGAGCGACTTCACTTTCACTTTTCACTTTCATGCATTGGAGAAGGAAATGGCAACCCACCCCAGTGTTCTTGCCTGGAGAATCCCAGGGACAGGGGAGTCTGGTGGGCTGCCATCTATGGGGTCGCACAGAGTCGGACACGACTGAAGCGATTTAGCAGCGGCAGCAGCAGCAGCAGCAATGTAAGTTTCCAGCGGATGTTGGCAATTTGATCTCTGGTTCCTCTGGTTCTCTAAAACCAGCTTGAATATCTGGAAGTTCACGGTTCACGTATTGCTGAAGCCTGGCTTGGACAATTTTGAGCATTACTTTATTAGCGTGTGAGATGAGTGCAATTGTGCGGTAGTTTGAGCATTCTTTGGCATTGCCTTTCTTTGGGATTGGAATGAAAACTGACCATTTCCAGTCCTGTGGCCACTGCTGAGTTTTCCAAATTTGCTGGCATATTGAGTGCAGCACTTTCACAGCATCATCTTCCAGGATTTGAAATAGCTCAACTGGAATTCCATCACTTCCACTAGCTTTGTTTGTAGTGATGCTTTCTAAGGCCCATTTGACTTCACATTCCAGGATGTCTGGCTCCAGGTCAGTGACATCGTGATTATCTGGGTCATGAAGATCTTTTTTGTACAGTTCTTCTATGTATTCTTGCCACCTCTTCTTAATATCTTATGCTTCTGCTGGATCATCAAAAAAGCAAGAAAGTTCCAGAAAAACATCTATTTCTGCTTTATTGACTATGCCAAAGCCTTTGACTGTGTGGATCACAATAAACTGTGGAAAATTCTGAAAGAGATGGGAATACCAGACCACCTGACCTGCCTCTTGAGAAACCTGTATGCAGGTCAGGAAGCAACAGTTAGAACTGGACATGGAACAACAGACTGGTTCCAAATAGGAAAAGGCGTACGTCAAGGCTGTGTATTGTCACCCTGCTTATTTAACTTATATGCAGAGTACATCATGAGAAACGCTGGGCTGGAAGAAGCACAAGCTGGAATCAAGATTGCCAGGGGAAATATCAATAACCTCAGATATGCAAATGACCACTCTTATGGCAACCCAGGGATCAAACCCAGGTCTCCCACATTGCAGGCAGGTGCTTTAACCTCTGAGCCATCAGGGAAGCCCTGGCAGAAACTGAAGAGGAACTAAAAAGCCTCTTGATGAAAGTGAAAGTGGAGAGTGAAAAAGTTGGCTTAAAGCTCAACATTCAGAAAACAAAGATCATGGCATCTGATCCCATCATTTCATGGCAAATAGATGGGGAAACAGTGTCAGATTTTTATTTTGGGGGGCTCCAAAATCACTGCAGATGGTGACTGCAGCCATGAAATTAAAAGACGCTTACTCCTTGGAAGGAAAGTTATGATCAACCTAGATAGCATATTCAAAAGCAGAGACATTACTTTGCCAACAAAGGTCCGTCCAGTCAAGGCTATGGTTTTTCCAGTAGTCATGTATGGATGTGAGAGTTGGACTGTGAAGAAAGCTGAGCACCAAAGAATTGATGCTTTTGAACTGTGGTGTTGGAGAAGACTCTTGAGAGTCCCTTGGACTGCAAGGAGATTCAACCAGTCCATCCTAAAGGAGATCAGTCCTGGGTGTTCATTGGAAGGACTGATACTGAAGCTGAAACTCCAATACTTTGGCCACCTCATGTGAAGAGTTGACTCATTGGAAAAGACCCTGATGCTGGGAGGGATTGGGGGCAGGAGGAGAAGGGGATGACATAGGATGAGATGGTTGGATGGCATCACCGACTCGATGGACATGAATCTGGGTAAACTCTGGAACTTGGTGATGGACAGGGAGGCCTGGCGTGCTGCGATTCATGGGGTCGCAAAGAGTCGGACATGACTGAGTGACTAAACTGAATTGAACTGAATGTAAGTTTACATGTTACTCTCCATACATCTCACCGTCTCCTCCCTTCCCCCTATGACCATAAGTCTGTTCTCTGTGTCTGTTTCTCCATTGAGTGAGTGAGTGAGTGAAGTCGCTCAGTCGTGTCCAACTCTTTGTGACCCCATGGACTGTAGTCCACCAGGCTCCTCCATCCATAGAATTTTCTAGGCAAGAGTACTGGAGTGGGTTGCCATTTCCTTCTCCAAGGGATCTTCCCGACCCGGGGATCGAAACCGGGTCTCCCACATTGCAGGCAGACGCTTTACCTCATTAGTGTCCTGTAAATAAATTCTTCAGAACCGTTTTCCTAGATTCCATATATGTGCATTGCTGCTGCTGAGTCGCTTCAGTTGTGTCGGATTCTGTGCGACCCCATAGACGGCAGCCCACTAGGCTCCTCTGTCCCTGGGATTCTCCAGGCAAGAATACTGGAGTGGGTTGCCATTTCCTTCTCCAATATGTGCATTAGAGTATGACATTTATCTCTTTCTGACTCACTGCACTCTATATTATAGGTTCTAGATTTATCCACCTCATCAGAACGGATTCAAATGCGTTCTTTTTTATGGCTGAGTAATATTCTATTGTGTATATGTACCACAACTTCTTTATCCATTCATCTGTTGATTTGCATCTAGGTTGCTTCCATGTTCTACCTTGTAAATAGTGCTGCAATGAACAATGGGACACATGTGTCTTTTTCAAACCTGGTTTCCTCAGGGTATATGCCTAGGAGTGGGATTGCTGGGTCATATGGTGATTTTACTCCTAGTTTTTTAAGGAATCTTCATACCATCTTCCATAGTGGCTGTATCAATTGACATTCCCACCAACAGTGCAAGAGCGTCCCCTTTTCCCCACATCCTCTCCAGCATTTATTGTTTGTAGACTTTTTGATGAGGGCCATTCTGACCAGTGTGAGGTGATATCTCATTGTGGTTTTGATTTGCATTTCTCTAATAATGAGCGATGTTGAGCATCTTTACAAGTGTTTATTAGCCATCTGTATGTGTTCTTTGGAGAAACGTCTGTTTAGGTCTTTTCCCTACTTTTTGATTGGGCTGTTTGTTTCCCTTGTGTTAAGTTGTATGAGCTGCTGGTATATTTTGGAAATTAATCCTTTGTCAGTTGTTTCATTTGCTATTATTTTCTCCCATTCCAAGGGCTGTCTTTTCACCTTGCTTATAGTTTCTTTAGGAGAAGGCAATGGCACCCCACTCCAGTACTCTTGCCTGGAAAATCCTATGGACAGAGGAGCCTGGTAGGCTGCAGTCCATGGGGTCACTATGAGTCGGACACGACTGAGCGACTTCCCTTTCACTTTTCACTTTCATGCATTGGAGAAGGAAATGGCAACCCACTCCAGTGTTCTTGCCTGGAGGATCCCAGGGACAGAGGAGCCTGGTCGGCTGCCGTTTATGGGGTCGCACAGAGTCGGACACGACTGAAGCGACTTAGCAGCAGCAGCACAGTTTCCTTTGCTGTGCACTGAGTTTGTCCTTTGACCTGAGTTGTTTTAAAGGCTTCATTGTGTTTGTGGCTTTCTGTTCTCAGAATTTATTAGGATGCCTGTTTTATCACACTGTGCTCAGACAACCCATCTTCATTCTGGGCTGACATTCACAGGTGTACACCAGTGGACTGAACCAGTCTCCATTCAGAACTGGGTCCATTCAAACTGGAAGGCTGTCCTTATTAGACCAGTCATTACACATTTTCACCATCTTCCTGGTCTCTATTATTTCTACTTCAGGGAATTCATCAAGGTTTTTGTGAATGCTCAGTTTTATGAACATCCAATGGGTAGTTAAAAAGAAGATATAGGATTTCCCTGGTGGTCCAATGGTTAACACTCCACGTTTCCAATGCAGGACGCACGAGTTCAATCTCTCATTGGGGAAGTAAGATCCCACATGTTGTGGGACAGGGCCAAAATAAATGGATAAATAAAAATAAAAAGAAGGTATATTCTCATAGTTACAGATGGAGAAAACAAGCTTATGGTTACCAGGGGATAAGGTGTTGGGGGATACATTGGGAGATTGGAATTGACAGATACATACTACTATATACATGAAATAGACAACAACCTACTGTATCTCACAGGGAGGTCTACTCAATATTCTGTAATGATCTATATGAGCAAAGACTCTAAAAACAGTTGATACCTGTATACGTATAACTGATTCACTTTGCTGTACAGCAGAAATTAACACAACACTGTAAATCAATTACACTCTAATAAAAATTTTTCAAGTACTACAAAAAATAAAAAGAAGGTATAGTCTCTTTCTTTGGAGCTTCAAGTTCAATATGGATTAATTCATTCTACTTTGCTCATCATTTTAATTAGGCATTTCTAGTCTTATCTATTTCTATGCTTTAACTTGATCAGGGCTCGAGAAAGATCAGTTAGAGCCTCTGATTGCTACTGTAATTCTCTGTCACCTTGTAGCACTTGCATTCTTGCTTAATGGAAACTAGTACTGTTTGACTTGGTGCAAAGATTCAGAAATCGCATATAGTCGTTGTAAATTATACCACGTAACACCATAATGTGCCATTATCTTTCTCACTTAACCGTTTCTGCTCACAATTCAGCCCTTTCTGATACTGAGATCATGATCCCGAATTTCTTTTTGTTTGTATCTGACTACATATACCTCTGTTCCAGCTTTTAATTTTCAACCTTTCTGTATCACTTCGTCTTAGATGTAAATAAAGCTGGTTAAGCCCTCTGGATACCTTCTCAATCACACTCTATTAAAATTTAAATGTAAGTACTATGACCCAGCAGTTCTACCTCTCAATTATTTCCCCTTGGAAAACAGTCATATATGTGAGTAACAGTAGGTCTTAGGATACTTATTACACCATTATCGGTAATAACAAAAAAGAGAGAAGGGGTGACACAATACAAATTCCCATCAACAAGGCAATTGCTGAAAAAGGCGCTCCTATACTATGAATACTGCCGATAAGCAGGAGGAGACTGCCCTGTATGTTTGGGCATAAGCAGATCTCCAAGATACACCACTGGACAAAAGTAACAAAGTATAGATCCATAGTTTGATACTTTTTTCCCCTTAAAGCACACATGAAGGGAAAGTACTGTGTCTTTTCTGCAAATATATTTAGAGAAGAAAAAAAGGTCTGAAGGAACACACATCAGCTGTATAATAATCCTTATCTCTGAGGCTGACAGGAGTACTGGAGCTGGGGAGGGGAATGGCTTTGGTTTCTTCTCAAGAAGGTATATTTATGCATTAATTACATAATTAAGCATAATTAAAAGAAAATTACTGGGAAGAAATGTTACTAAGGTAATCTTTTAGTTATAGAACTACATTTATTTTCTTCTTTATGTTTTTATATTTTCTAAATCTTTTACAGTGACTGTGCATTAATTTCATAATCAGAGTAAATATTTCCCCTTTAAATGAAAAAAGAAAAAAGGAACAAGGACAAGAATCCACAAAAATTACAAATTCTGCCATGCAGCATCTTTAAGGAGGACACAGGGGCAAAGAAACACCACCAGTAGCATAGAGATTGAAATGTACGTGAGGCCAGACCTCTCAGGGTTTTGCTCTTTTAATTAAGCCTCCCTAGAGTTAATAAAAATTTTGGAAAGCTTTTCTATAAATATTAAATAATCTTCACTTTAACAAAAAACTAATTTTACCCTAATTTCAAAGTGGCAAGATTAAAACTCATCCATTTGTCCTCATATGAGGACACTCTAAGTTATTAGGTCTCCCAGCCAATCCATGAAGCAATTTCACATTAATTTTAGAAAGCCAACTACCTATGATTTGCTTCAGCTACTGATATTATGATAATGATTGAAATTGCCTTGCAGGGTGGCTCATAGGCTTTTCAGAATAAAGATGGTTTCAAAGCTCAAAGGCAAAAAGAAGAGATCAGCTTATTCATAACTTGGTACACAATGTGTCCAATTACCCAGCCTGAGGACAATGCCTTGGGCCAGTCTTGCTTCTATGGTGTTTAGCTGTCTTATTTTCCTATGGACAGAAAAAAAAAAAAGAAAGAGAGTGAAGAAAATCGCTGCCAACCTCTGACACACAAAAGTACCTAAATCCATTCCTGTCTTTCCATCTCATACCCAGTCTCCTCTTTGTTCCAGCATTATTCCATACCACACTGCACAACCGTGTCACTGAGGCACTTTCACAGGGGAAGGCGTCCTTTGGTCTCTCTTTTTCTTTCTATCACCTTCCCTCTCTCTCCCCTTCCCTCTTCAAGCCTCCAGGGCTGCCCCAGTGAGCAATCCTCGCTAAGACTCTCTCCCCTACTCTCTAACTTCTTCCCCTCACATAGTTTTTTCCCTAATTCATGGTGCATAACTTAAGTACTGCAACTGTATTTATGGGCTTCCCTGGTGGCTCAGCAGTAAAGAATACACTTGCCAATGCAGGAGACATGGGTTCGATCTCTGCGTCCAGAAGATCCCCTGCAGAAAGAAATGGCAACCCACTGCCCACTCTTCTTGCCTGGAAAATCCCACAGGCAGAGGAGCCTGGCAGTCTACAGTCCATGGGGTCACAAAAGAGTCAGACTCGACTGAGTGACTATACAACTTCAACAAAATGTATTTCTCCAACCAATGCCAATTTTGACTACTTATCAGTTCTTCTCCAGACTTTGAAGGACTTTCCTGCTTTTCTTTCTTACATCTGCATTTGGTTTCTGGGTTTTCCTAAGTGCTTGCCAGGGACAGTGTGATGGGTATGGAATTCAGGAAACAAATCGGTGTGTCATCATCTTAGTAGTTGTGGAGCAAATTTTGGAGGAAGACATTTCTGCATTAAATCAAGCTTTGTGAAAAAGCTGATGTATTATTTTGACACTGTTCTCTAATCACATTTTTCTTGGGTGTCATTTGAAACCCCTTCTATCTCAATATCTTTATTGAAAAGAATACAGTATTCCAAAATGTTCTTAATACTATGGCTCCACTAAAAGAAACCGAATTATTTTTTCATGGATGGGAAGGACCGCAGTTAGAAAAACTTAAGATGCCAAACTTTCTGAGGGCTTGCTTCAAATACTAATCCCGATGTAACTCTAACAAATATTAAATATGTAATTATATGTACTAGATATGTATCATATACATATCTAATATTCACTGACCCAGGAACTATTCTAATTCAGTCTTCACAACAAACCTATGAGTAGAGACTGTTCTTATACCCTCATCTGAAAATGAGGCAATTAAGGGCTAAAAAGGCAATTCCTTTTTCAAACAGCAAACAACTGGTAGTAGATCTGAAAGCAGTAATAGCTTTTCTGTGCTATCTAATTTAAAAGTTAGGCTTAAAGGACATTTAATGAATGTGCATATGAAATGTTCCTGACACTGCAGGAGGCACTTCAGCATATACCCCAGAACACACAATTCTACTTGTAATTCTACGTGAATGTTCATGGTTCACAGTATCCATCAATATAGGAATTGGTCATCCATAAGAATAGTACATCCATGTACTATTATATAAGAATAGTCATCCATGGAATAGTACATCCATAAAATGGGAATCTAGAAAACAATTAATAGAACTGAACTAAATCTATTTAAAGCAGCATGGATAGATCTCAAAAACATACTGTTTTTCAAATACAGTAAATCAGAGAACAAAACTAACAGTATGATACCATTTATGTTTCAAAAATACATGTTATTTTAAATTAGCTTAAAGAATAAAAACCAATAAAAAGCAAAAAAAAAGGAAAATTAAAAAAGTGTTAAACAAAATAAAATATTCTCTATAGGTATAAGTATGAACACAAAAAGTATTTTTAATGATCTGGCGGATACTCACCAAATGTATTTAATAATTACCTCTGGAGAATGAGGGAAGGGGATTAAGATTAGTGGTAGTTGACAAAAGATACTGCAGCTTAATGTGTAATGTTCTCATTTTTAAAGGAAAAGTGGCTGCAATTGTAATATTCAAATTAATTTTTTAATTAAGAGACAGCTGGAAACATGTTTAAAGAGTCCAATTCAGTATGTTCTCAATTTTAACATCCTAATCTTTAGATTTAAGAAGCTGAATACCATGTAAATTCTTCACCGGCTGCAGAGGCAGTGGGAAACCCTGAACTTGAACCTCAGCTTGCACAAGACCGCAGAGGTAGAAAGAATTACTGAATTTCCAGCAATGCTTGGAATGCATTTTTTATTCAACAAGAAAGTTTTGACTACTTCTTGGATAGGAAGTTCACCACAAAAATGAATGGAATAATACAATGTTATAGCCAAAATAGTATCTTCAAGGATTAAAACAAGAATTCAATGATTCTTAATGTTTTTATTAACTGTAAAAAGATCTCCAACAAAGGACAAATTAGAAACAGAAAACAACCTAAATAACATGTACGTTGCAACTACATCCCTGCTCTCTCTTCTGGGGTGACCCTTAACTCTGCCCAGAGAAAATTCAGCTAAATGATGCTACTTCATCATCCCTAGCAGCATTTCTTCTGTTAAAAGGAAGCCACGATTTCCAGCATACACACTTCTGAAAGCGACCAAGTCCCTCCAGAGACAAATTTTGTAAAAAATGAGAAGACAGTGGGACACGTTAGCAACAAGTAATCTCTCCAGGTTTCAGGTTAGGAAGAAACCAAATAATTTTTAACCTCCCTATAAGAATTCTCACAAGGGAACAAAGCAAGATCTACAGTAAGTTTTTAGAAGGAATTTTTCTCTCTTTTGTGTCCAGAATAAATCAGGTTATAGGCAGATTCCAAATCCGAAATTGTAGTGCTTAGCAACTGTCACTAGTTATCATGAAGACATGGATGTCCTCAGCCCGCTCTAGAGGACAGTCTACTAGAGTGGACAGACCCCTGTTTAGGAAGCCCTTCCTTTCTAAAGCTAGACCCCCTAATCTCACCCTCTCTCCTCCCCAAGACCTGCACCACACCATAAAGAGCTCTGCAGAAGGCAGGTTGGGGAGATCAAAGGAGGGGTGGAGACCACCAAGAAAATCAACTAATAGACAGTGTATTCACCTTCATAGCAATCTTCTCACTCTTCTTATAGGTGTCATTTCAAAGTCAGTATTGCCTCAGCAAGTATTCAGAAGGACTTGACCAGTCAAAATTCCCACCTGACCACACCACTATCTTCCCACTATATAAAGACCCTGATGCTGGGAAAGATTGAAGGCAGGAGGAGAAGGGGACGACAGAGGATGAGATGGTTGTATGGCATCACCGACTCAATGGACATGAGTTTGAGTAAACTCCGGGAGTTGGTGATGGACAGGGAAGCCTGGCGTGCTGCAGTGCATGGGGTCACAAAGAGTCGGACATGACTGAGCAACTGAACTGAAACTGAACTGATTCTCTCATAGCAGCCTATGCTTCTCCTTCAGGTCACTTACAGAGTGGTAAGGAATACATGATATGTGTAATTAAGTATGTAAGGTCTCTCTCCCTTAAAACTCTGTGATAGGGCTTCCCTGATGGCTCAGTGGTAAAGAATCTGCTTGCTGATACAGGAAACACAAGTTCGAGTCCTGATCCAGGAAGATTCCACACACCAAGGAGCAACTAAGCCCATTGCCCGTAACTACTGAGCCTGTGCTCCGGAGCCCAGGAGCCGCAGCAACTGAGCCTACACTCCCTAAGCCCGTGTCCACAACAAGAGAAGTCACCGAAGTGAGAAACCCACACACTGCAAAGAAGAGTAAACCCCACTCACAGTAACTGCAGAAATGCCCAAGAAGCAACGAAGACCCAACACAGCCAAAAACAAACTTAAAAATTATTTTTTAAATAGTCTTTGATATCCACTAAGACATACCTAGCACCTAACCAGAACCTCACAATGTAAATGCTCGATAATTATCTGCAGAATAAAGGAATGGATGCTATATTGCTCTTCTTATTAATATCCCATCCTCCCGTGTGATTCACTCCCCAATCTCATCTGCTATGCCAAGTTCCACCAGCCTCTGGAGTTGGCTGACTTCTACTGCACCCCAAGCCCCAGGGATGATGGGCTGGTTTAGGAAGCACGCAGATTCTCCCACTCTGCAATATCAGAGCCTGTCCATCTATAGTAGCATTGTTGTTTTTGTTTAGTCCCTAAATCCTGTCTGATTCTTTGTGACCCCCATGGACTATAACCTGTCAGGCTCCTCTGTCTGTGGGATTTCCCAGGCAAAAATACCAGAGTGGGTTGCAATTTGCTTCTCCAGGGGATCTTCCCAACCCAAGGATTGAACCCACGTCTCCTGCTTTGCAGGAGGATTCTTTTACCTCTGAGCCACCAGGGAAGCCCAATAGTAGCATTGACATCCATCAAACCATGGATGTATCACGTAACTATGAGCCCTGACAAGAGAAACGTCTTGCTTTTGACTCCGTGGGTGTTCTGGAACGTACTTTGCAATCACTGAATTTTGTTACTGTTGTTCAGTCACTAAGTCATGTCCAACTCTTTGCAACCCCATGGACTGCAGCACATCAGGCTTCCCTGTCCTTCAATGTCTCCCAGAGTTTGCTCAAATTCATGTCCATTGAGTCAGAGATGCCATCCAACCATCTTGTCCTCTGTCGTCCCTTTCTCCTCCTACCTTCAATCTTTCCCAGAATCAGGGAGCTAATCACTGAATAGCTTCTCCTAAGCCATGGCAGGAGCATAAACTAAAGGCTAGTCCCAAATCCACTAGTGTTTCCTGTAATCTTTACAGTTTACCAGACGTCTAGATCTTAGAGAAAGGCTTTAACTTCCACCCAACGTCTCAAGTTTATTTTTTACCAGTGCCAAAACAAGAAAAACAAAAAAAGGAATTAAGAAAATGGCAGGAAAGAAAGGTTAAAAGAGAGAACAAATAAGAGGAAGCAAGTATCCTGGACGTACAATAAACCCTTTACATATGAACGAGTTTCATTTCGAAATCATATTTGTTGAATCCAATTTATTCAAAAATCCAACAAAATTAGTCTAGGTACCTAACTAACACAATTGGCCATATAGTACTGTGAATAGGTTTACAATACTTTTCACACAAATAATACATTAAAAAAACAAACACAAAAAATAAAACACCTTTAATCTTACAGTACAGACCTTGCAAAGTACAGTAGTGCCAAGTACATCACTTCTGCCTGTGCATTTGCTTCAGACATCCTGGGCTTGAAACAAAGACACTGTAGTACTGTGCTCTTTAGAGTAGTGTGCAGTAAAAGCACAACCACTTGTAGAGGATGCACACACGTGACAATGTATGTAAGTGACCTAACTTACATGACTGGACACACAAATGCATGTTCACATCTTTGACAGTTCGTAACTTAAAGGTCTGCAGTAGGGGACTTACTGTACTGTTGGTACCGAGCACTTGTTAGGGATGGACCAGTTTACCTTGGCTCTTCCAAGTAGATCAACCTGAGTCACACGATCTACCAGGACCATGACGTAAAGCAAACAAGTTGCTCACTACAGGAAATCACAAATTTCCAAACCCGTGGAACAACTGAACGGCATAACATCAAGCCTTTGTTCAGTAAAAGCACTTCAGTAGCAGGGTCAAAACAATAAAGTCCAATTAGCCATCTCGCTTGAGTTTTGACTTTGCAGGGATAATCTGAAGTAGAGCAGAGTATGAATGAATGCTGCTTCTTTAGTCAACCCTCTGAATGTCATCTGACAACATCAACTTAGTTAATATCAGAAACGCATTCCTGAGACCTCTTGTATTAAGACTCATCATCTGGACCCAGCCTCCAGCTGAGATCAGTGGAAGTATGTCCTGCTGGTGAGTTTAGGGACTACCCTGATGGCTCAGCTGGTAAAGAATCTACCTGCAATGCGGGAGACCTGGGTTTGATCCCAAGGTTGGGAAGATCCCCTGGAGAAGGGAATGGCTACCCACTCCGGTATTCTGGCCTGGAGAATTCCATGGACTGTATAGTCCATGGGGTCGCAGAGTCAGACATGACTGCGAGACTTTCATTATTGCTAAACAATGGTCCTGTTGGAACAAATATAGGTGGAATTTCACTCATCTCTTGTAAAAATGGAAAATAGCAAGTCTCATATTTTTAAAATCAGTCATGCCAAGAGATCAACCTAGAATAGAAATAAGAGTTTCAGCAAAAACTAGGAGGGAGAGGAGAGAGTTGACCAAGATATACTGGGAAAGAAAAGCCAGGAATTATTTATTCATCCACATTTTGTCAGATGAGAATAAATGTTTAAAACATCTGAAAAAAAATGCTTATCTTGAAGGAACAAAAATTATAACTTTCAATCATTGTTAGGGTGAAGGTCCTGCTGCTGCTGCTGCTAAGTCGCTTCAGTTGTGTCTGACTCTGTGTGACCCCAGAGACGGCAGCCCACCAGGCTCCACCGTCCCTGGGATTCTCCAGGCAAGAACACTGGAGTGGGTTGCCATTTCCTTCTCCAATGCAGGAAAGTGAAAAGTGAAAGTGAAGTCGCTCAGTCGTGTCCGACTCTTCGCGACCCCATGGACTGCAGCCCACCAGGCTCCTCTGTCCATGGGATTTTCCAGGCAAGAGTACTGGAGTGGGGTGCCATTGCCTTCTCCGCATCTCTAAAAAAAATCAGAAACGGGTGTCAGTAAAATCACAGAATGAACGAAGGAAGGAATGAAATGGCACAGCCAGAATTCAAACCAAAGCCCATCTGACTCCAAAGCCTATACTGTTCATCACTATGTTATCGTCATATATAGATATGCAATCATTTCTCCCTAAATTGAATTCTCTTCTGAACTTCATTCAATATTGCTGTTCTGCAAGGCAAGTCAGGTTGTTGCAGTAAAGAGCTGCATTTCCAAAATTAATGATAAGTTCACAAAATTTAACTTTGATAAATTCATAAATCTCCTTCCAACCACTTTTTGGAAGATTCCTAGGAGGGAGGGATAAACTGGGAGATTGGGATTGACATATACACACTACTATATATAAAATAGATGACTAATAAGGACCTACTGCATAGGACAGGGAACTCTACTCAATACTCTGTAATGACCTATATGGGAAAAGTATAAAAAAAGAGTGGATATATGTATAACTAATTCACTTTGCTGAACAGTAGAAACTAACACCTTGTCAATCAACTATATTTCAATAAAAAATAAATTTAAGAAAGATTCCTTCTGCTTTCTACAAGTTCATATATGCTGTACAGGTTGGGTCTAGTCAATTTAGAAGCTTATATTTTCATTTAATATAAAGTCTTCTGTGGAAAATTCTTAAAGAGATGGGAATACCAGACCACGTGACTTGCCTCCTGAGAGGCAAGTGTATGCCTGTCAAGATACAACAGTTAGAACTGGACGTGGAACAACAGACTGGTTCCAAATCGAGAAAGGAGTACGTCAAGGCTGTATATTGTCACCCTGCTTATTTAACTTCTATGCAGAGCACATCATGCAAAATGCTGGGCTGGATGAAGCCCGAGCTGGAATCAAGATTGCCAGGAGAAATATCAATAACCTCAGAGATGCAGATGACACCACTTCTTATGGCACCAAGTGAAGAAGAACTAAAGAGCCTCTTGATGAAAGTCAAAGAGGAGAGTGAAAAAGTTGGCTTAAAACTCAACATTCAGAAAACTAAGATTATGGCATCCAGTCCCACCACTTCACAGCAAATAGATGGGGAAACAATGGAAACCATGACAGACTTTACTTTTTTGGGCTCCAAAATCACTGCAGAGGGTGACTGCAGCCATGAAATTAAAAGACACTTGCTTCTTGGAAGAAAAGCTATGACCAACCTAGACAGCATATTAAAAGCATTACTTTGCCAACAAAGGTCCACATAGTCAAAGCTATGGTTTTTCCAGTAGTCATGTATGGATGTGAGAGTTGGACTATAAAGAAAGCTGAGCACTGAAGAATTGATGCTTTTGAACTGTGGTGCTAGAGAAGACTCTTGAGAGTCCCTTGGACTGCAAGGAGATCAAACCAGTCCATCCTAAAGGAGATAAGTCCTGAATATTCATTGGAAGGATTGATACTGAAGCTGAAACTCCAATATGTTGGCCACCTGATTCGAAGAACTGACTCACTGGAAAGGACCCTGATGCTGGGAAAGACTGAAGGCAGGAGGAGAAGGGGACGACAGAGGATGAGATGGTTGGATGGCATCACTGACTCAATGGACATGAGTTTGAGTAAACTCCAGGAGTCGGTGATGGACAGGGAAGCCTGGTGTGCTGCACCCCATGGGGTCACAAAGAGTTGGACATGACTGAGTGACTGAACTGAACTGAAAGTCCTTTGAATTTTTTTTTAATCTGTTCACTTTACCAAGATAACATCTTAGTTAAGTAAGCCACAGGCAAATTAATTAATTTCAGGTCCTATTTTAAGTGACAACAATTTCTCAGCATTTGTATTGGATAGAGCTCCATGGGAGGTATTGGGTGTAACTTTCAAGGCTCATAATGAATGCAGATTTGGGAATACTGTCACATGTCACATTGTTACATGTCACAAATAGCTTCTTTGAGTGGAATGGGGGAAATGAAAACCTCTGTTGACAAAGAAACGGGACATTTTATTCATCTGAATCCTACATATCTTTTCACATATTAATGATTCTAGACTTCTTCTCAAGTGGGGTTTTTTTCACTCCATCTATTATCAAACACTTGATAAATTATCTTAAAGTGAAAATTTTTCCAAAATGTAATATTTCAGTTCCTATGCTGAGTGGTATGCTTAAAACTTTTAACAAGTTGTCTATTCAAATTGGCTCCTCAGGAATATTTCCCTTAGAAGGAATTTGAAATACAGTTTAACCAATTTTCCAAAAGAGCAATTCTCTAGTGCAATAAAACTGTCGTAGGGAGATTTAAATTTTGCTGGACTTCAGTTCAATATTCATCATTTTATGTCAACCTTTAAGAGAAGGAACAAGTAATTTTAAGATAAAATTTTCTAAGCATGATTTACAATTGCCAAGTCATGAAAGCACCTAAGTATCCATCAATGGATGAATGGATAAGGAAGAAAATGTGACATATTTATACCCATCTCTATCTCTAGATATAGTTATAACTAGGGGGCTTCCCTGGAAGCTCAGCTGGTAAAGAATCCGCCTGCAATGCAGGAGACCCCAGTTTGACTCCTGGGTCAGGAAGGTCCTCTGGAGAAGGGATAGGCTACCTACTCCAATATTTTGGAGCTTCTCTGGTAGCTCAGATGGTAAAGAATCCTCTTGCAATGCGGGACACCTGGGTTCGATCCCTGGGTTGGGAAGATCCCTTGGAGAAGGGAACAGTTACCCACTCCAGCACTCTCGCTTGGAGAACTCCATGAACAGAGGAACCTGGCAGCCTACAATCCATGGGGTCACAAAGAGTCAACACGACTGAGCAATTTTCACTACACTGGGTTGGCCAAAAAGTTCCTTCAGGCTTTTCCTTAGATAGTACAGAAAACCAAACAAACTTTTTATATCTAAATATATCTATATCTAAAAATGGATACTACCCAACCACAGAAAAGAAGAAACTTTGCAACAACATAAACGGACCTTGAGGGCATTATACTAAGTGAAATAAGTCAGAGAAGAACAAACATTGTATGATCTCATATGTGGAATCTAAAACAAGCAAAAATCTCATTAAAGAGAGAGATCAGACTTACAGTTACCAGAGGCAGGGGGCAGGGGTTGTGTGGGGTGCAGGAACTGGATGAAGATAGTCAAAAAGTACAAACTTCCAGTTATAAGACAAATAAATACTGGGGCTATAATATGCAACATAATGACTATAGTTAACACTGGTATACGATATTTTGAAAAGTCCTAAAAGTTCTCATCACAAGGAAAGAAACATTCTTTTTTTTTCTTTTGTATCTGTATAAGATGATGAGTGTTAATTTAACTAAATTTATTGTGGTAATTACATCACAATATATTTAAGGCATTATGCTGTATGCCACAGTGCTGTATGTCAATCATATCAGTAAAATTGGGAAAAATATGTTCTATTATCTGTCTCACTATCACCTGTCCTGTTGCTTAACAATGCTCTCGAAACAATGCTTCTGCACAGTTTCCTCTCCCCACGTGACCCCATTAACTTTTGTGGGTCCTATGGGTTTCCCAGGTGGCCCACTGGTAAAGAAACTGCCTGCCAAAGCAGGACACGCAGGAATCATGGGTTTGATACTTGGGTTGAGAAGATCCCCTGGAGAAAGAAATAGCAACTCATTCCCGTATTATTGCCTGGGAAATCCCACGGACAGAGGAGCCTGGCAGACTACAGTCCCTGGGGTCGCAGAGTGGGACACGACTTAGCGACTAAACAACAACCGTGCACTTTTATTAATACCTTCGTGGTCTCTTTCCTCCATACAGATATTAAAGCTATATTCTACAACCTACTGGCATGAAGATGAACATAACAAAATACTACACATTAAAATATTTTCTCAATTTAAAAGTTATTTTTTTCTCCCTCTCCTGATTTTAAAAGAGTTTAAAACATGCTCATGGGTCCCTTAAAGGTGGTCCCAGGGCCTCTGATAGATAGGTTGATCCTGTCCTTCTAGGAAAATCAGGCAGGAGACATGACAAACTCTCCCCAATTTCCTGCTGTGGATCGCCAGCCTGTGTGTCTGTGTTGAGCACCTGTGGCCTTGCTGCACTGTCCTTTCTGATGGACTACAAACCCACTGGTTCTAACAACCTCCTCAAGCATGGTAGGACTAGTGAAGTTATCCTGTGTATTAGGGTCCTCCAGAGAAACAGAACTAGAAAAAATATATATAGATATAGATATAGATATAGAGAGAGTTGTTAAGTCCCTAAGTTGTGTCTGACTCTTTGTGACCCCATGGACTGTAGCCCACCAGGTTCCTCTGCCCATGGGATTTCCCAGGCAAGGATACTGGAGTGGGTTGCCATTTCCTTCTCCAGGGGATCTTCCTGACCCAGGGATTGAACCCGCATTTCCTGCATGGGCAGGTGGACTATTTACCACTGAGTTACCAGGGAAGCCATATATAAATATATATACACATACTTGGCCCAAATGGCATGGTTTTTAAACCATGGACCAGAAATGGCCTTAAAATACTTAGCTAATTACTATCAGAAAGACACATTTAATAATCAATATGGACAAAACCATAATCATTGTTTTGGGCAGCTACTCCCCAAATTCTGTCAATTCTAAATAAACCCAGGGGAAGGGTGCTCCAATATACGGAAAAAGGAGAACTGGAGGGAGCCATGACCACCACTCTGCCAAGCAGCTTTCCTTTCTCTGCTCATCTGGCCCTCCTCTCCCAGTCCCTCCTGCAGCTCATCCTCCTTCATCCACTCGTTAACCTGCGACTCTCTGGACTTCATCATCAATCCTTCTTCTTCACCACATAAGACACCTTTACTGGTCTACTTCATGCTCTCCTGAGATTTCAACCATCTGCAATAATTGATGGCTCCCCAATCTGCATCTCTAGCTAGAGATTCATGATTCCAACTGCTACTGAACATCACCTACAGGTCCTGTTAGTACTCCAAAGACAATGTCATCTCCATACCACCACCATCATTGGCCCCAGTAACTTCAGCAAAGCATCCCCTCCCCTTGCTCTCCCCACCCCCATCTAGTAGAGCACCTCCCGTAACTGCTTGTTTGCCTTTCCTTCTAGATCCTTGCCTGACACCATATCTTTACTCCAGCCACACCTGCCTTCTTCCTTTTCCAAGCCTTTATTATCTCATTTATTATTTACTTAACTATACTGTGAGCTCAATAGTTAGAAAGAGCATTTTCTACTCAATATCCTAATTTGTTACAGGTACATAATTTTTTTAAAGCTTTATTTCAATCTTACAGAAAAGTTGCAAGAATAATAAAGTATATGCCACACTTAGATTCACCAACTATGAGAACATTTCATCACATTTGATCTAGTCTTTTCTCTCTGTCCATTACAATCATGACAGCTGAGTCATTTGTGAGTAATTCGCAGACATCACAGCCTTCAACCCCTAAATACTTCAGCCTGTATTTCTAAGGACAAGGACTTTCCTTTGCATACGGCTGTGAAATTCAAGAAATTTAATAATGACACCATAGTACTCACCAGTTATCTCAATAACATTCCTTAGAGCAATTAAAAATACATTACATGTATTATCAGGTATCGTTAGTCTGTTGAATCCAGTTCTCAGCCTTTCTTTTTCTTTTATAACATCAACAATGAGATAAACTGACGTAAGGCTCCTGACATGATGCACTGAGAACACACCATCTCTCATATAGGATCACCGATAAACGCCAAAAGTGATTAACTTGAATCTAGGGATAAGAAATCATGAGACACACCCAAACTGACGAACGTGCTACCAACTATATTCTTTTTTTAATTGAGGTATACTTGCTTTACAATATCATGTTAGTTTCTGTGTATGACAAAGTGAATCAGCCATAAATATACACATATCCCCCCGAACCTTGGACCTCCCTCCCTTTCAGTTCACACAGAGAACTGAGCTGAGCTTCCTGTGTATACAGCAGGTTCCCGCTAGCTATCTATTTTACACATGGTAGTGTACTCTTTCTAAACACACTTCCCCTAGGGAAGCTGTTTCTAAAAACACTCCCTCCCAGCATCACCCACAACTCAGCATACCTGTCATCTCCTTGGGGAGTCATCTGGGCCCACCCTATCCAAAGCAAACCCTCTACGCCAGTCAGTCTTGATCCTGTTATCCCACTTTAGTGTTAACCACACTTTGAAATTACCTTGTTTACCCATTTGTTTACTTTTGTTATCTATCTCCCCCACTAAAATGTAACTTTTATGAGAGTGGAACCTTATCTAAAACAGCATCTGTTTTAGAACTGACCCTGATTTTTTAACTGCTGAAGCAAAGAATTTGCCTATCTTTGGTGCCCTGAAACTCACCACAGGGTGACTCAATCAATGTATGATTCACCAAGCAGAGTTTTTCTGGTTCAGGTTTCCTCCCACGTTCTCACTTTTGCTTACTCCAAATAGTTACAAAATTTCAACATTAAGACTTCCTTTTTGCTTCTCCACTCTACCCATTTCATTTACCCTGAAGTAGAAAAGACTTATGGGAAATGTGACTATAGTCGAGGGTTGACGTCGTTCCCCTTTGCACTGACAATGAGATTAGATGATGATGACCTAGAAATGCTGAAAAATACATTTCAGTACAAAGCTAATGCAGAAGAGTCAGGAGGGACAGCATAAGAGTAAATTTAGTCAACAAAAAGGAAGTTATTTCAGTTACTCAGAAATAGAATTCATACATTTCCTTTTACTAGCAATATTTAAAATATTTTATTTAAGCACTATCTAACACGTAGAGATAGAAGCCACAATCAATAGCAGTGCTGTATCAATAAGAGAAAGAGTATAGGGCTGCTGGTCCACCTCAGCAATGCCTTTGAACTTCTCTGCCTTAGATCAAAGCCACCAAAGCACCAATTTCAAAGGAAAAAATTTGGAAGCGAAACAAAGAAAAAAGAAATCTTGGGAAAAGAACCTAGCATAAATAATTCTAAGTACAGCAAATGTTACTCCCTTTTTCAATTAAATTTTTAAATTGTCCTTGAACACAGAAAAAGTAAGTCTTTATAATTAGTCAACTTAATTCAAGTACAAACCAAGAAGCACTCACTATTGTTTCAAATATCCTGTACACCACATTTGGCAACTTTAAGTAAAGATTCACACCACCTTTTTGAAATACGAAGGGAAAATCAATCATGCTCTCTGCTTGGTGTTCAAAAAGTTCTTTTATTCACCTGTTATTTGAACATTTCCCCTCAGCCAGGTGGTCCAAGAATAATTAGATACGAAGAGAAACTAAGTGTTGCAGTTAAAAGTTGGATATACAAAGAATTAACTGCTTGTCACTCATTTTTTTAACTTTTTATTCTGAAGTTATTTTAGACCCCGAAAAAGGTTGCAAGATTAGAACAGAAAGATTCTGTGTACCATTTACCCAACTTCCCCTAATGTTAACTACCTACATATCCAAGGCATGTTAAAATAAGTAAATTAACATTGCTATAATACTATTAACATCAGATCTTATTCAAATTTCACGAGTTTTCTAATAATGTCCTTTTTCTGGTCCAGGGGTCAACCCAGACTCTCACATTGCTTCTAGTTGTCTTGTCTCCTTAGTCTCTGCCAATCGTGACCTTGACACTTTTGAAGAGTATTGGCCAATTATTTAACAGAAAATCCTTCAAGGTGGGTTTGTCTAACGTGAAAAAGCTGGCTTAAAACTCAACATTCAGAAAACTAAGATCGTGGCATCTGGTCCCATTACTTCATGGCAAATAGATGGGGAAACAGTGGAACCAGTGACAGACTTTATTTTGGGGGGGGTCCAAAATCACTGAACATAGTGACTGCAGCCATGAAATTAAAAGGCACTTGCTGCTTTGAAGAAAAGTTATGACCAACCTACACAGCATATTAAAAAGCAGAGACATGTCTTTGCTGACAAAGATCAGGCTAGGCTAGGCTAGACTAAGCAAAGCTATGGTTTTTCCAGTAGTCATGTATGGATGTGAGAGTTGGACCATAAAGAAGGCTGAGTGATGAAGAATTGATGCTTTTGAACTGTGGTGTTGGAGAAGACTCTTGAGAGTCCCTTGGACTGCAAGGAGATCCAACCAGTCAATCCCAAAGGAAATCAGTCCTGAATATTCATTGGAAGGACTGATGCCGAAGCTGAAATTCCAATACTTTGGCCACCTGATGCGAAGAACTGACTCAATGGAAAAGACCCTGATGCTGGGCAAGATTGAAGACAGGAGGAGAAGGGGACAACAGAGGATGAGATGGGTGGATGGCATCACTGACTCAATGGACATGAGTTTGAGCAAGCTCCGGGGTGTGCTATACAGTCCATGGGGTTGAAAAGAGTTGGACACAACTGAGCGACTGAACTGAACTGAACTCATGATCAGATTGTCATCAGTAATTTTTAATTGTATAAAGCTCTTTTTTATTTGAAACAAGGAAAAACATTTAATTACTTATCTAGTTTAATCTCTACCAATACACTTTCTAGGACTTTGTCCAGTTGATTGTTTCATAGTCTAAAGGTATTTATTCCCTTGAGCAAAGAAAAAAAGTCATCTGGTTAATTTCTACAGCCATATATAGCCCAAATATTTAATATCCTTTTCTTCTTCTTCTTCATGACTTAACCATTTTTGTATTTTTAGTTTTTTAATAGTTCCATTACCAAATTTTTGTCTGGTGGGTCTCTCAGATACATACAGAGGTATATTAAAACTGTTCTACTGTAGGTGAAGATTTGCCTATGTCTCCTCAGAGGTTTTTGCTTCTATTTTGGATTTATATATTTTGAGGCCATTTTATTAGATGCATATACATTTAGAATTGTTGCAACTTTTTCTGATAAATAAGAATTTCTATTATTATGTGGCAGTGATATAATTTGTATCATCATTGTGAGTTTCTTTACCTCTAGTAATGCTTTTTTGCTTTAAAAGTACTGTATAATATTATCATATCCAATAAGGTTTCCTGTGCTTATTATGTATCTGGAAAATCTTTTCAAATATCTTGCTTTCAATCTTTTCATATTAAACACTTTTGTTTAAATATGTGTTTCATAAATAGCATATACCTGAATTTTTTAAAAAAAATTCAATCTGACAATTTTATTGGTTAACTGAGCATTTAATCCATTTATACTTATTGTAATTACTGATATATTCATATTTCTTTTCGTCATCCTTTTTTCTTTTACTTTGGTTTTTCTGTTTTTTCTCTCTCACTTCTTACCTTTGTGGGAGGCTTCAGGTTATTTTCCTTTATACCTAGAATACCAAGGTTTCTGACTTAAGAAACAGGAAGACATATGATTAGAGTCAGATCTTTTCTTAACTTGAGTTTGATTAAAAGGAAGAGAAAATAAAAAAAGAACAGAACAAATCAAAGAGAAAGGAAGTGGAATAAAGTGGAAATGGTTCCTACTTCATACCCATTAAGCTGACTATACGAAAAAAAAAAAAGAAGAGTGGGCAAAAGGAAGGAAGGAGGATGGGAGGGAAGGAAGGAGAGAATGAGGAAGTGAAAAAGGAAAGAAGGGAAAATACAAGCATGGACAAGGATGTAGAGAAATTGGAACATCTGTGCATTGCTGATAAGAATGTAAAACGGTGCAGCTACTATGGAAAACAGTAAGGCAGTTCCTCAAAAAAACTGAAAATTGGGGATTTTGCTGGTGGTCTAGTGGCTAAGACTCGCACTCCCAATGCAGAGGGCCCAGGTGCGATCCCTGGTCAGGGAACTAGATTCCAAGGCCACAACTAAGAGTTTGCATGCCACAACTAAAGATCCTGAAACGTACAACTGAGACCCAGTGCAGCCAAATAGATAAATATTTAAAAGAAAAAAAGTTATAAAAAATTGAAAATTGAAATGCTACATAATCCAGCAATTACAATTCTTATACCCAAAATAACTGAAAGCAAGATCCTGAAGATGTGTTGTGTACCCAGAGCATTATTCACAATAAAATAGTCCAAGTGTCTCTGTACAGATGAATGGATAAGCAAAACATGACATATACATGCAATGGAATATCATTCTGCCTTCAAACGGGAAGAAGTTCTAATGCACGTATTATTAATAATACAACGTGGATGAATGGATGAACGTCAAGGATATTATGCTAAGTGAAACAAACCAGTCACAAAAGGATGAATACGGTATGATTCCACTTACGCGAGGTGCCCAGAGCAGTCAAATTCAGAAACAGAAGAAGAATGGTGGTTACCAGGAGCTGGGGAGAGGAGGGCACGGGGAGTTACTGCTGAGTGTGCACAGAATTTCAGTTCGAAAGATGAAAAGAGTTTCAGAGACAGACGGTGATGATAGTTGTACAATAAAACAACTGTCCTTAGGGCCACTGAACTGTACACTTAAATTTTGCTAAGACAGTTAATTTTATGTTATGTGTATTTTACCATAATTTTTTAAATGTTTGAAATGGTGGGGAAATAAAGAAAAACTGACTTTACTTCTTTCATAATTATACATGACCAGTTTAAGTCCTCTTTGCTTTGAAGAACTATAGCTGCTGATAGGCCGTGTTGCTATTTACCTTTGCTTCTCATAACAACTCCATCGGGCAGCTATTCTAACTAACTCTTGTTTCACCAAGAGGAAAGAAACTTGCTCAAATTCCCAACCGTGATGTATTCAGTCACTCCATTGGCAGCGTTCCATATATTGACAGTGAATCTCCAAACCACGCTATGTCATAAGCTTTATGATCCCATGTTGCAGATGAAGAAACTAAGTTCTGAGACACTGTCATTTTTTTGCTCAAAGTGTCACAGTTAAGTGGTGTAATCAGGACTGCCTGAACTCATAGCTAATACTTCCAGTCCCTGCAGTATTCTACTTCCTCAGACACTTGGTTATTATCCCCACTTAGTATTTTAATCTGTTTTTCAGTGCATAATGGTATGGCAGGAAAAGCACTAAACTTTCAAAAGAAAGGTATTTAAGTTCCTGTTCCATTATTTGCTAACTGAACAAGCTGTATATTGTGTATAATGGGAAATTCCTGCCCTGCCTATCTGAGTTATAAGGTTGTCTCAGATAAGTATTTTGGAAGCTGAAAAAGTAATTACAGTAAATGCTAGCATTTTGCTTCTCAATAAAATTTAGGCCTTTTGGGTCAATTAAAGTCTTGGACTTGGGGGCTTCCCCAGTGGTCTTGTGGTTAAGAATCTGCCTTGCAATTCAGGGGACACCAGTTCAATCCCTAGTTCCGGAAGATCCCACATGCCACAGGCAACTAAGCCTGTGAGTCACAATTGCTGAGCTTGCTCTCCTAGAGCCCAGGAACCGCAACAAGAGGTCACCTCGATGAGAAGCCCATGCGCCAAGACTTGAAAGTAGTCTGGCTCTCCAAAACTACAGAAAGCCCGAGAACAACAATGAAGCCCCAGAGCAGCCAAAAATAATTTTTTAAAAAGTCTTGGTCTTGGTGGATATTTTCCTTTATGATAAGGTGGCAAAATTTACCCTAAAAATCTCAGTATTAATCAGTAGGATTATTCAATATGATCATTTATTTATTACTAAAACGTAATTATTTTTCCACCTTTACAGTAGAAAATGGGCAGATACCACCAATTAGGAACATCACCAATAGTGGGACAAACTGACATCATGAACCTCCTACTCTGATGAACTGAGACACATCACTTAGATAGTATTCCTACCAAAAATCTCATCATGAAGAACAATCTGATAAACCTATTTTACTGAACAAGATTCTGCAAAAATATCACTGAAGACAAAGAAAGACCGAGGAACTGTTCCAGGTTTACAGAGACTAAAGACACAGCTAAATTCAATGTGTGATCCTGAAATGAAAAAAAAAAAAAAAAAAAAATGTAAATGGCATTATTGGGACAACTGGCAAAATAGCAGATAGTGGACGTTAGGTAATATTATAAGGATGTTAAACACACTGAATTTGATCATTGTGTTTTGGTTAGAAAATTCCCTTGTTCTTAGGAGACACACTGCTGCTACTGCTGCTAAGTCGCTTCAGTTGTGTCCGACTCTGTGCGACCCCATAGACGGCAGCCCACTAGGTTCCTCTGTCCCTGGGATTCTCCAGGCAAGAATACTAGAGTGGGTTGCCATTTCCTTCTCCAATGCAGGAAAGTGAAAAGTGAAAGTGAAGTCACTCAGTTGTGCCCCACTCGTAGCGACCCCATGGACTGCAGCCTACCAGGCTCCTCCGCCCATGGGATTTGCCAGGCAAGAGTACTGGAGTGGGGTGCCATTGCCTTCTCCATAGGAGACACACACCAGAGTATTTTTTTAGGGATGAAGGGCCATGAGGTCTGTCATTTACTTTCAATTTGTTCCCTCAAACAAATATAAGCAGTACAAAAACTCTACGTATTTATGCATGGGCCAATATTCTTAATGCACAAAGGATACAAGATAGGGACAAAATATGTAAATTTTCTAGTGGAAGAAAAACTAATTTTATTTGTACAAGATGGCACTAGTTTTCCACAAATACATCAAGAATCAAAAAAATCTAAATAGAAGGAAGGCACTATCCGGTCAGATGTAAAGGCAGCCATCAAAGCTGCTGAATGTTAGAATTCCTTACAACTTGTTGGAGAATCCAGCCCAAGTTTTGAATTAACAGCGTGCCCCAGGGATTTTTGTGGTCAGCTGAGCTGAGTACACCTCTGGGGTCAGCAAGCAGTTCGACTGAACAGAGTTCCCCCCTCGTGGGGAACCTCTGACAAACGCTCTGCCTGGTGGGCCCCTGCGCGGGGTCCAGAAGGGGACACTTAACCCAGGCTGAGCCTGCAAGTCCGCGATGCCCAAGTACCACCTGGGAGTAGACGAGTAAATGGATCCGACAACGGAATGACCGTTTCTGAAATGATTAGCAATGAAAAGAGCAGCGACTTCCCTCAAGACTGTATGTATTATTTATTATTAACCTTACCACCTCAGGTTTTTGAAGAAACTGCTCTGAACCACGTCTCTCAGTAGCTAAGAAGTTTAAGATAAAAGCAAGAATTCTTGGCTCCAGGGGCGGGGGTTCGGGGAGGGTCTACAGGAGCCAGACACACCGCTTTGAGAATGTCACCCGAATCGATGACCAAGAGACGCGAACTGGTACAACCTCAAGTTCAGCCGCATTTCACAAACTCACGACCTGCCCCCTCACGTCCTCAAATTCGCCGGCCGCTGGCAATACCAAGTCCCTCTCCGACGCGGGGACGTTCCCACCACGATCCACCCGGACTACGGAGAGGAGAGTTCGCCGGCGAGGAGCGTCGCGCGCAGCCCGGGCCGAGCCTCCCCGGGGCTCTCCCGGGAGGGGACCGACCGCCGGCGCCGCCCCGGCGCGCGCCCGCGGGCTGCGACGGTACCTCGGGCGCGGGCGACGAGGCGCCGAAGGCGGCGGGGCCAGTGGGCGGCGGGCGCCGCGGGCCGGAGGAGCTCATGGCGGCCGGGGTCCCGCGGCGCGCTCAGACCCGCAGTCGCGGGAGCCGGCGGTGCGCGCGGGCGCGTCTCCTCGGGCAACCGGTAAACACTGCGGCGGGCCAGCGGGGCCCTGGACGCTGGCGGCGCCCGCGGGACCCGGAGTCCTCGGCCGGGCTGCGAGGCGTCCGGGCCCCCGAGACGAGCCCGGGGGGCGCCGGGCAGACCCTGATCCTCCTGAAGTTGTCCCGGGGGGCGGTGCGGCGCGGCGGCCGAGCGGCCGCATCCCGCCAGGCGGAGGCTCGGCCGGGCCTGAGCGACTGGGGACGGCGGGGCCGGAGGTCGGTCCTCACCGCCGGGCTCCACCGCGGGCGCAGTTCCGGGTCTTGTCCTCGGGTCAGGGACAAGTGACAGCGAGGGGGGTCACTGATAACCGTGCTGACGGCGTGCGCTGTCATGAAGGTGCATGAGCATTTATTTAGCGCCCACTGTGTGCCAGCGCTTCTGCTTCTTCCAGCGCCCAGCCGCCGCCAGCTGGGTGTGCAACCCGTGCAGTTGCACAGAAGGGCCCGACGCTTGTTTTAACTCCACTCTTGAAATTCTTAGTGATTTTTGAACAGAGGGCCCTACATTTGCCTTTTGTACTGGGACCTGCAAATCATGTAGTCTGTCCTGGTGAGCAGTTCTTTCATTTAACCTTCTCAACAACCCTGCAGGGAAATATAAATAATAGTAAGACTAGTGTTGGTAACAGCCACAGCTTCTAGTTATAAAACATTTACACGTGTTCTCTCAAGAGCTGTTCTAAGTGCTTTCCAAATATGATCTCATTAGTAAAAACAAGATTATGAAGTGGATATTAGAATAATCCATTTTTAAGCTGAGGAAACAATCACAGGGAAATGAAATAAATTGTCCAAGAGTGTATACAGCTGGTCAGTGGCGGAATGAAGATGAGACCCCAGACTTTAAAGCACAGAGAAGGGAGTCACCTGCCTTAGGTCCCACTGTTTATAGCAGAACCTCAAACTGAAACCCACATTCACCCCACTTGAAGGCCCTTGGTAGAACTCCCTGTGTGCTCTTCTAAAATTAAATGAAATCAAAGATATGGCAACTCTTCTTGGATTCCATTCCACCATCCTACATGCATTCATTATTATCTCTGAGGACTTCTTGGCCTCAGATGATGTCTTTTGATTTTATAGTAATAATCGTCACCTGTCCAATCCAGAATGACCACAATGCTTTCACTGGAAGCAGCATTAAAAAAAAAAAAAATCCTTTAATGGAAACTAAAGCTGTCAGAAATCTCCTCTTAATAGAATAGTTTGTAATAAACATTCTTTTCAATTGCAGTTGTTCCTTGCAGTACAATTACTACACACGTGTCAAATTTTCAGTGAAATGACACTGCCCGAGGAAACACAAAAGCTGACACAACCTCAAGGCAACTGGAAGAGGAGCTGAGAAAGTCCCTTCTCTATTTACATCTAATTGTTGCAGAGTTCAATTTCATAAAGTCTATCTGGTCACTCTGGTCAAACTTGTAACTCTCCTTCATCACACCAGAAGATATGAATTTACACAGTCTTTAAAAATCAGTGTTGGTCACCAAGAACCAACTGTATAGCAGCACATAGAACTCTGCTCAATGTCATGTGGCAGCCTGGATGGGAGGGGGTGCTAGGGGGAGAATGGATACATGTATATATGTGGCTGAGTCCCTTGGCTGTTCACCAGAAACTACCACAACATTGTTCATCGGCTATGCCCCAATACAAAATAAATTTATTTTAAAAAATCAGTATTGGTGATGAATGTGTTAATTAGAAGGATGGGAGAAATCCTTTTACAATGTATACTTACATCAGGTCATCACTGTGCACACTTTATCTTACAGTTTTGTCAATTATATCTTGATGAAGCTGGGGGAAAATAAAGTAAAAATTTGAATCAGTGTTAAACAGATTTTTCTCCATGCGGAAAAAAATTTACTTTCATGGTAAGTGGGAGCAGAAAAGTGCCTGGCTTGACCCCCACCTGGATGCCTTCAAACTTCATGGGATGTCAAGACATGAACCAAGTGATTCTTCAAGGCAATACCTGATGATGGTCCTTTGAGAATTGAAAGAAGGACCCAAGACTGGATGTAGGTCTGAGCTGGACCCTGGAAGAGACTACAGTTTGGGACAAGCTGTTACTATGGTGATAGAAGACGCAGGCTGGCAGTGGGGGGAACTCTGGGTTTGATGATAGTTTAAGCAAGGGAGGGATGTAAAAAATATTCCTGCCCAGATTTCTCACAAAATTGCATGTGTGGGCAACATATTACGGTGTATAATGTCTTAGTACAGACTTCTGTTTTTCTTTATCATGACAACAGTGCAGGCAGCTGCCCCCAGTTTGAACTAGTCTACTTCATATAACTGCTTTTTTATAGAAAAGGGAAGTTCCTAATTAGATGCCAGGCTAGTGTATAGAAACCATTCCACTAGGGACCAAGTTTTTAGCAAGAGTTGATTTACAATGTATTAGTTTCTGGTGGACAACAAAGTGCTTCAGTTTTATATGTATACACTTTTTCAGTTCCTTTTCCATGAAGTTGATTACCTTTAGTTCCCTGTGCTATTTAGTAGGTCCTTAGTTACTTATCTATTTTGTATTCAGTCGTTTAGGTCAAGGACAATGTTAAGGCTGCAACCAAAGGGCAACAGTAGGTGGGATATGTAGGAGGATCTAGAGGGGAGTCAGGGAGGCCTACAGGAGGGGCTGTCACGGGCCAGGTGAGAGCTGAGACTGATGGGCTGGGAGTGGTGATGAGGGGTGGGGAGATTTGGAGGTGGAAGCCACTGGAATCTGAGGTTACCAGCCAGGCTGAAAGCCCAGTGAGGCCTGAAAGGCAGTGAGGAGATAAAGCAGAAGGAGGAGGAAAGAGAGTTCAGTTTAGGACATATTTAGCCTGAGGTGCTGATAGGGGTAGGCAAACAAATATTTTGCAGTTTGGGAACGGGAAGCCCTGGGCATGTCCAGCTTAAAGCAGAATTTCCACCTCATTCTTCTATCATGTTACTATCCTGAAATATGTTTAGAAACCTGGCATGCTGAGACAGACGTTCAATAAACATGATATCTGAGACAAGATTGAAATGCCTCATCAGTAGCTCTGGGAAGACATTAAGATCTGTATCTCTGGCACTTGGGCTTTTATTTTGGAACTCTCTTGGGGTTTTGGAAGTTTATTTCTCTGGTTTCTTTTTATGTTTGTTTGCTTGTTTGTCTTGCAAATATACAAGCTTCTCATAGGAAAAATCTATAATAAGATGACTTTGGGGACTTTCAATGTGTTTAGAAACCTGTCCAGAAAGCACTCCTATAACATTTTATTTGTCTAAAGATTTTTTTCAAAGGATATGTTTGATTTAAATATTTTCCTCAACGGCTGAATGAAATGTTGCCAAATGCTGCAAACTGCTTTAGATATCCAATACAAGATAGATGCCTTGGTGAAAGACAGACCACCAAAATCTAATACGTTTATCCTTCAAGTGACCACATTTAAAGGTTTTTTCAACCATTCTCGGTCCTTTCTTAGACTTGTTTCAGTTGTTTTGCTGATTTCTATTTTATCTCTCTAATAATTAGTCCTTTTAAAAATTAATTTTTATTGGAGTATAATTGCTTTACAATGTGTTAATTTCTACTATACAGCAAAGTGAATCAGCTATATGTATACATATAATTAGTCCTTCTTTAGGAATGTTTATCATTTTACTAATTCATCCTGAAGCAAATCCCTGTCCCTTATTTGTTCTAGTCTGAAAACATTCTCTCACTGTCACTTTCAAAGATCTTTATAAAGTTTCATACCATTTATTTTTAAAGTCTGTTTTCTTTTCCTAATACTTAAAACTGTTTCCAACATATTTTTTACCTAAAATAAATGTGATCCATTTTATAACTTTATGATAGGTAGAAACTACTGAGAGCTCACTTTATAAAAAACAACCAATTCAAGGACCTTTGGTTTCAGCATTAAAACCAATGACAGACTGCTCTTTTTAATAAAAAAGTAAAATCCTTATTCAAAACTTAAAGTGATTTAAAAAATATTTTAGCCAGGTAAAAAGAAGGTTCTGGAAAACACCAATGATAAATATATATTTTCCAGACTCACGTGATTTTCATTTGACGTTAAATTCAACATATTTTATTGATAATTCAATTTTAATCTGTAGTTTTTCAACTAATCAAAAAGATTCACTGTACATAATGCCATCCTCCAAGGCCTTACTGAAGCAATTTTTCAGTTGTAAAGTTGCAAGTTTAAAAGAGTTTAATATTTCAGGAAAAATTTGGAGGGATTAATCAGGCAATCAATGTTAATATTTTTCTACCCTAAGGGGAGAATGAACTTACTGGCAGATCGTCAGAAGAACCATCTCATCATGCGTCTCTTTATAGGAAAAGTGTCAACCAGTCAGAAGGATTTATGAAGTCTGAGATGAAGCAAGAGCCTAAGGCCCTCTTTTGCTCTCTCCTCCACATTCCCTTTGCAGCTATGGGTCTTTTCGTAAGGTCTTTCACCTTTGGCGTTAGTGTTTCAGAAAGAGTTAGGAGTCAGGATTCTTAAGAAAGTGGTTTACTTAGGAGGGCTCCTAGGACAAGGAGGCAAAGAAAACAGGATAGAAGAGAACAAGCTACTCAAGCACGTAGCTGAGCCTGGAAACTAACTTCCCACTTTGATGCCAGGGGACTGGCTCTTTGTACCTGTTACCTCCTCCCCCTGCCCTATCCCCAGATCCAGTCTCAAGTCAGCTATCCATTGGCAGGAGGTCAAGTCTCCAGCAAAATGGACAGGATTTCACAGCTGACAAAGCAACTGTTGGGGGGAAAGGGAGATCTCAGCTAAGAAAAGGGGTTCCAGAAAGGATCACATCTTCAACTGCACAATGCAGTTTTAGATATAACTCTTCAGTCTTTCTCCTTTCTCCTTTCTTGTTATCGATTGTCTTAGACTGGGTTTTAAGGAGCTTTTATTCTGGGGGGCGGTGTTTTTTTAATCTGGGCTTTTATACCAACCAGACTGCTTCTAATCCATTTTCAAGCCAACACAAGAATTACTTTTTTTTTATTTTTAACTGCAATCTGATGATTCCCTTGTTGTAAAACTTCAAGGAAATCCCACTGTTTACAGGACTCGAGGAAGAGTTCTTAACGTCAGACTTTTTTTTTATACTTTTCATAGGTTTATTATTTTTCCTCCTCAAATCAACTTCTCTGGGTATTATTGTCCTCTTATTACAGGTGTAGAAACTAAAGCTCAGAGACAGAGCTTGCTCACAACATAGATGTCAGTACAGAGCCTCCCTGGGGCTCAGTGGGAAAGAATCCACCTGCCAATGCAGGAGACATTGGTTCAATTCCTGAATCTACTACATGTGGTGGGCAGCAAAGCGTGTGCCCCACAGCTGTTGAGCCTGTGCTCTAGAATCCAGGAGCTGCAACTCCTGAGCCCACTTGCCCTAGAGCCTGTGCTCTGCAACAAGAGAAGCCACTGCAATCAGAAGCCAAAGCCCCGCAACGAGAGAGCAGCTCCTGCTTGCCGTAATTAGAGAAAAGCCCACAGGCAGCAACCAAGACCCAGCACAGCCAAATAAATAAATAAAAATTTTAAAATAAATGAATAAAATCGGCTTAAAAATAATTGGCAGTACAGGTGTTTCAAGTGAGGTCTCTCTGTCTCCAAGTTCGCTACTCTTTGTAATAGATATTATCTAACAGCCAGCATTTCTCAAAAGTTGAACTCATCCACTCTGTCCACTGTGTTTCTCCTGTGCAACCTACCTACAGTTAAGGCTGCTGTATATGGTTGATCAGGCTGTACACTGCTCAAGGGCAACACATTTTAAGGGGTACTCTTCGAAGCAGAGACATTTATGCTATTTGGAAAGATCTTTGTATTTTTATCACACTTTAAAATTTTTTGAAGATGGGTGTTTTGTACATTTATTATGAGAGTTATTTCAACTGATAGAAGTAAAATGTCCTTTTAAAGGGTTAGATATGTACTAGCTACTTTGATCTATGAAGGAGAACTTTGATAAGTGAATAATACCTAAAACAGCTTGGGTTTCTAAATAAGAAGCTTGTTTTCTGACACACTGATCAGCTGTATATTTAAGTTTTACAAATACAGTCAGTCCTATTTGTAGATTCCATATCTGCAAATTCACCTATATACTGAAATTTATTCACAACCCAAAAATCAATACACATGGAGCTTTCTCAGTCATTGACAGACATGCACAGAGTGGTGAAATATTTGAACTAATGGTAAGGCTATGCTCTGTCTTCTTGTTTCAGCCCTCAGACTGTAAATAAGTGTTATTTTTGTGATCTATTTAGTTCCAGTTTTTTGTTGTTGTTGCATTTTTGTGCTTTGTGTACGTGTATATGTGTGACTTTGCTATTTTAAATGGCTTCCAGACATAGTGCTGAAGTGCTTTTTAGTGTTCTTAAGCCGATAAGGCTGTGACGTGCCTCACAGAGAAAACAGCATTTTAGATAAGCTTCATTTAGACATGAACTACAGAGTTACCCAAAGCTGTTGGCCATGAGTTCAATGTAATGATTCAACAATATATATTAAAGTGTCTCTAAGCAGAAATGCATGCAAAACAAGGTCATATATTGATCAGTTAATGAAAATGCTGTGACGAAATACTCATGGAAACCTAAGCCTATATTTTCCCTGGGAGCAGTGGATCAGTATTTGCTAATTCAATGTTTAAAATGACTTTATAGACTATAACTACTGTGAAAAAACAAACTGAATTCCACTGAATTGATCACTGATTAAATTTGACACTCACACTGCAGTTTATATCATCTGCTGTTTGTTTTTGAATGGTATCTTGTAGTTTTTGATTAAAATCTACATTTTCATTATGACAACTGTCATTAAATAATTTATATTTAATAATGCAATAATTAAATAGGATAAGTCAAATGTACTTTCTGCCAATTCAGTTACATGACCATGTAATATGAATTTTTAATAATATATTCTTGTTAAAAATTATTCATCTGAAGTAAAAATAGATTTTCCATAATACTCTATAGGTATAAAGTTTTCAAAATTTATCACACATGATGACATGATGAAAAAAAAAACCTGTGAATCCTTGTTATTTTTTTCTCTCATATATTTTTTAGTCTACTTATATTTTAAACTCTTTGGGGATGAAAAAGTGAAACAAAGAATAAAAATGAGTTCAAATATTTGCAGCACTTATCATGTCTTCTAAAAAGCAGGCCAAATGTTGCTTCAAAAAATGATAACTTTTAAGTGCATTTGTTCTGCGTTTATTTGGTATGATTTTAAAAATAAAATGGGTGTTACCAATAAAATAATGCAGGGATAAAAATTTACTGTGCATGAAAGCATCAAAGAGATTATGAAATTCTTTGAAGCAAAAGCAATGGTGTTTATGAAAATATTTCTGGTAGTTACACAGCAATGTAATCTCTAAAAGAGAGATTTATGATGCTGAAAGAGTATCGCTGCTGTAATCACTTCAGTTAGATATATTGCTTTTAAAATTTGTTAGATATAGTGCTAAAAAATTTTTTAATCTACATACAGCTGGCAGATTTTTCTCAGATAAAAACAGCCCTCCTTCTTGGTAGCTGGAAGTAGCAGACTGATTACCCAGTGAAGCTCTGTAGGGTCAAGCATTTTTCTTGCTTTAACGAAATTGGCAATCAGTAGATACATCTTTGATTGAAATCAGATTATAAATGAGATCTAGTTCTTTTCATATATACGGGGAAGAAAGCACCAGTAAAGTATAAACTTGTGTGAGAAATCTTGTCCTTTTTTAAAAAAGTACCAAAAGTCCTTGAATTTATCTCTGGCCTTGGAGGCTTTCAAACAGGGGTGAATGGACAGACCCTGGAATAAATCTGCCTAGGATAAAATTCTGGCTCTGCCACTTCGAGCTTTGTTTTGAACTTGGGCAAATTCCTCTACCTCCTTGGGCTTACTTCCTCATCTGTATTATAGGGGTAATAATAAGTTCTTAACCCATGGAGTTGTTGCAAGGATTACATAAGTTAATACATGGTTAGATAACATGACCGATTCAATGGACATGAATTTGAGCAAACTCTGGGAGATAGTGATGGACAGGGAAGCCTGGTGTGCTGCAGTCCACGGGGTTGCAAAGAGTCCAACATGACTTAGCGAATGAACAACAAAGTACCTAGTATAGAACCTGGGACAAAGTACAAAATAACTGTTAGCTCTTAGCATTATTTTTCTAAAATACAGAGAAGAACATTCCCCCACAAGCCACTGCAAAAAAGGACTGGAAAAGCAAAGGGTTTACACTTCCGCTAAATTACTCAGAACTTTGGAAGACCATAGGCTTAATTTTTTTTCCCACTACTCAGCATATAAGAATATATTCTTAAAGCATTTTCATTTCTTTTGGAAAATATGAATTTTAGAAAGGGGTTGTAGGTAGAAACAACAGAGGCACCTCATTTCTAAGAACTTAGAAATCAATTGACCTCAAGATATGGAAGCAATCAAAATGTCCATCAACAGATGAATGGATAAAGAAGATGTCATATATATAAAGTTTATATATGCTGCTGCTGCTGCTAAGTTGCTTCAGTCGTGTCTGACTCTGTGCAACCCCATAGACAGCAGCCCACCAGGCTCACCTGTCCCTGGGACTCTCCAGGCAAGAACACTGGAGTGGGTTGCCATTTCCTTCTCCAATGCATGAAAGTGAAAAGTGAAAGTGAAGTCGCTCAGTCGTGTCCGACTCTTAGCGACCCCGTGGACTGCAGCCTTCCAGGCTCCTCCATCCATGGGATTTTCCAGCAAGAGTACTGGAGTGGGGTGCCATTGCCTTCTCCAAGTTTATATATATGTGTGCATATAAATATATACAAATTTTGTATGTTTATATATATTTATTTATACAATGGAATACTACTCAATCACAAAAAAAAGACTGAAATTTTGCCATTTGTGGCAACATGGATGAACTTGGGGGCCATGACGCTACGTGAAATAAGTCAGAAAAAGACAAATACTATGTAATATCATTTATATGTGGAATCTAAAAAACACAACAAACTAGTGAATATAACAAAAAAAGAGGTAGACTCACAGATATAGGAAACAAATTAGTGGTTCCCAGTGGGGAGAGGGAAGTGGGAAGGGACAAAAGAAGGGTAGGAGATTAAGAGGTACAAGTTATTAGGTATAAAATAGGCTGCAAGGTTATAATTGTTCAACACAGGGAATTTAGCCAGACTTCAAGTGGAGTGAAAGGTGAAGTGAAAGTGTTAGTCACTCCGTTGTATGCGACTCTTTGCGACCCCATCGACTGTCCCAGCCGGCCAGACTCCTCTGTCCATAGAATTCTCCAGGCGAGAATACTAGAACGGGTTACCATTTCCCATTCCAGAAAATCTTCCCAACCCAGGGATTGAACCAAGGTCTCTGGCATTGCAGGTGGAGTCTTTACCATCTGAGCCACCAGGGCTTCATAAATGGAGTATAAGCTTTAAAATTGTGACTCACTATATTGTACACCTGTAACTTATATAATGTTACTGCATACTAATTATAGTTCAATTTTTAAAAAATCAATTAGCCTCATGTGATTAAACCAAAGCAGAGTTACGCAAAACCCCTTATAAGGACACTATTTTCCCAGCCAAGACAGACTGTAACTTAATTGAAAATAGTAACAGATATAAAGAACATGGTAACCACAAGAGAGGTTATTAATAATCCCACAGAAGCTCAGGGGAAGACAGTGAACCCCAAATGTCATGCCCATTTGATGGCTTTATTTCTCATCTAAATAAACAGGTTTTCAAGGTTTTAGAGTTCAAGAGTCTAACCTCCCTCACCACCTACAAACCTATGGACACCAAGTACCTCCCAGAGACCTGGCCTTCTCTCAGGACCATCATTCATCCATAGGACCTGTCGGGTGCTGAACACAACAGAACCCTGTTGTCACAGTTCTGTTTAGTCAGGGTCACTCTGAGGCTTCCCTCATAGGTCAGTTGTTAAAGAATCTGCCTGCAGTGCAGGAGACCCGAGTTCGATTCCTGGGTCGGGAAGATCCTCTGGAGAAGGAAATGGCAACCCACTCTAGTATTCTCGCCTGGAGAATTCCATGGACAGAGGAGCCTGGCGGGCTACAGTCTATGGGGTCCCAAGAGTTGGACATGACTGAGTGACTAAGGCTTACACACTCCAAGACAGCTATGAAAATATGAATGCAGTACTTTGGGAGTTTTTGCTCCCATGTGTTGAAGTTCTTGAAGCACCAATGTTAAATATTCCATCAAAAATTATGATAATTTACCAAACAAATGTTCCATGAAAAAAAAAATTGACCTTCAAAAGCAAATGTGGCTTCTAAATTAAGCAAAACCCCAGCTTCTTCTGGATCTTTAAAATGTCTTTATTATTTTGGAAAATCTTATGGCTTTGGGTGGGGGAGTGTGGGATTTTCCTGACCCCATTTTAGACATGCTTTGGGTTTCTTTTAAAATGATGCCAACTTTCTTTCAAAAAGCAACAAATAATTCTTGCTAATAAAAAGTTTATAAAAGTAGAGTGGGAAGGCTGTTCCTTTTACGCTCTGGGCCTTCAGTATCGATTCTAACTTCCTGCTGAGGTTTTCTCAAAAGTATTCAAAAACATTTCAATGATTTTTCTGATTCAGACCAGGCTAGATTTTATTACCAATTCGATTTAGCCAATCTTATGCATACATATAAAGTTATCATCTACTTTTCTCAACAACATCATAAAAATAAATGAGTCTAATTTTTGGAAAGAGATTATAATCTTCTGCTGATTCACAGATTTGACCTCAATTAAAATACCCTCTTTATAAGCTTGCATTGTGAGTCGTAAACTTCCTTGGTCTATAAAACCCCCTCTAATAAAAGAGAAAGAGAAGGAAGCAAGTTACAGGAAGTTGAGTCTTTGCCTAACCATTTTTTAAAGAAATGAACTCCTCAGCCTTTTCAAAGACAGATGTCTCTTGAGGTGGTTCTGCAATACTGATTTATGAGTTTAAACTGCCTTTATTTCATCTGGTAAATTAGCCACAATTACTTAATACCTGCTCTTGATACAGAGTGGTGATCAGACTATTCAGTGAATTCAAAAGAATAAAAAGTATGTAAGTCTAATCTTGAGGACTTTCTGGTTAACAAGGAATGATGAGTTGCAGAAAAGAGAAAAACCATAAAGCACAAACCACAGTTAGTCACCAAGCAATACTGCAAACATGGTATGTCCTCACGGCTGGAGGCATAAACATATTTGATGGTAGGTTGGGAAAGACTTCCCTAGGCAGGTGAGTCTTCCCAGAACTCTGAAAGGTAAAGTGAGAAAAAGTCAGAATTATCCCAATTCCTTAGCACATCAGGCTTCAGCCATTTTGTAACATACGTGTGAGCAAAACTCTCTAAGTCAGTCCTCACACATCTCAGTGTTCACACACAGTCACAAACACTCAGACAATAAATTCAGGCTGATTTGTCCCAAGATGAAAACATAAACACAAGGCCCAGATTTATGTTTTCCAGTTTTTATATCGTGATCATGTATGTGTCCTGGACAGGCTAGCTGTTCACCAAACCTGGTTAGGTGTAACTTTGAATTTCTGGCCTTTGGGATGTGGGCAGAAGTAAAGTATATCACTCTCAGGTTTGGTCCATTAAAACTTCCTGTGTGATGCTGTATGCTCTCTCTTCCTCTGTCTTCTGGCTAAATCCTGAAATCTGAATGAGCTCCAAAACCACAAATTGAACGAGGTAGAACCTCCATCAGCCTGGATCCCTGAATGTCTGCAGAGAGCAGATCACCCCATCACCTCCCCGCCACACATTCCAGCTAATTGGACTTCCCATTTGTTAAGCTGTTGAGCTTTGGGTATTTACCTGTTATAGCCAGCATAACCTTACCTATAAAATGTCTCATATTTGAAAACAAAAACAGATATGTAATCCTGATGAATTTTGATGGGAAGATTAGAAATTTATGAAAGAAGATGTATTATGAATTTATTTTCATTTTTAAAAGTACAAAATGAACCATTTGAATGGCAAATAAAAACTCTAAGTGTAGATATAGTTAGAGGAAAACACGGAATGATACAATTATTTGAGGGGGAGAATTTTTTTATCTGGGTCAGATCTGTAACACAACTAGCTGTGCCCACCTGCTCCCCCCCTCCCCTGCCCCTCTCCCACCAATGCCCTGGGGCCAAAATAGTTTCTGTCTAAGCCTCTTTATTCACTAAATAAGTTTTGAGGGTAAGGTTTCCCACGCAGTAATCCTGCTCCTCTTCTTTTTCCTGTGTCACACCTCACTCCAGTGAAATTTTACAAGGAAGCAAATACATAAAACAGATCATCTTGGCACTGCTCTTGTTCAGCTGGCAGTTGAAAACACAGCTCCATGCCCAAACTGCTCCTGGTACTCCTGGAAACACCTTAACAAAGCCCCAGAGGCTTTTAGAAGTACAGTTTGAAAGCCATAGCTTACATTAATTCAACTGCAAAGTATTAGGTACAGTCAGACCAAGTATCCTTAGTTTCCAGAATTTATAATGCCCTCATTATTGGTCAGTTTATCTGTATTTTTAGAAATTATTTTCCAACCTATGTAAACTCTTAAGACAGTAAACTCCATTTTCCTCCAAAATATTTCTTTACATTCATCTTTCTTCCATTTTTCTCTGTCATCAGCCGAGTTCCAGCCCACATTACGCGACTCCTTTCCTCAGTTTCTCCCTGCTCTCCCACATCCATCCACACACAGAGTGTATTCTCTGTCCATGAGTAAAGAAGAGTTTATCCTCTGTCCGTGGTTAAAGAAGGTCCAAGATCAGATCTGCCTGTTCAAATGGCTGTCCCTGACCACTCTGTATAAAATAGGCTCTTCTCCTTGATGTCAAAAATATATCACCTCCTGACATCAAACCACTCCTGGGCTTGCTTGTTTCCCCTCACTTGGATTGTAAACTCTGGGAGGATAAGGATTTTATTCTGTTCGTTACTTCATCCCAACACCTAAAACAGTGCATAGCACATATTTATGGCTCAGCAAATGATTCTCTGAGTGAACAAAGGAAGCAATCCCCTTAGAGAGTTTGCAGCACCTATGATTACTCTATTCGACTCAAAACCGTTCAACTCTGCTCAATATTATGTGCCAGCCTGGATGGGAGGAGGGTTTGAGGGACGAGAGGTCCATGTATATGTATGGCTGAGTCCCTTTGCTGTCCACCCAAAACCACCACAACGTTGTTAATTGGCTGTACCTCAGTACAAAATGTTTTTGGTGATAAAAAATATGAAAAGAAATAAAGTTTTGCTATAAGAAAAAAGACCCATTCAGATCCCAACATTATTAATGCACAGCTCCCTTTTGCTGCCTTATTTCCTGTCTCAGAATCTCCTGGATGACTCTCCAGGAATCACAATCTCCATGTTGACTCTCATAGCAACATGCATGAATCTCAAAGGCGTTATGTTGGGTGAAGAAGCCAACCTCGAAAGGTTTGTATTGTATGATCCCATCTATATGACATTCTCAAAAGGACAAAACTACAGGACAAAGAACAAGATCCGTGGTTCCAAGAGTTAGGAGTTGGAGTAAAGGTGAATATAGAGGAACAGTGCGAGGGAGTTTGGGGGAGATGGAATTGTTCTGTGTGTTGATTATGGTGGTGGTCATGGATCTATACATATCCTGAAATTCTTAGATTTGTACTTCAAAGGAAAGAAAGTTGGCTATAATTTTTAAAATAAAATAAATAAATATGCAAAAAATATTTAGTCCTTTGAACCCTAAGATCCAGAGAAACTGAGTTTTTGCTGTTCCTACATCTTGCTCTAACTTTCCTGTCCTCTCCCATCCTCTTGTGAAACCTCCCCTATTTCTATCACCTCCTTTCTGTCTCTCCCTACCCAGACTCTCCACATTGAAAATTTCCTACCACAAAACTGGGCTTCCCTGATAGATCAGTTGGTAAAGAATCTGCCTGTAATGCAGGAGACCTCAGTTAGATTCCTGGGTCAGGAAGATCCCCCTGGAGAAGGGACAGGCTACCCACTCCAGTATTCTTGGGTTTCCCTGGTGGCTCAGCTGGTAAAGAATCCTCCTGCAATGTGGGAGACCTGGGTTCGATCCCCGGGTTGGGAAGATTCCCTGGAGAAGGGAACTGCTACCTACTCCAGTATTCTGGCCTGGAGAATTCCATGGATTGTATAGTCCATGGGATCCCAAAGAGTTGGACACAACTGAACGACTTTCACTCACACTCACCACAAAACTGCCAGATTGATTTTTCTAACACATGCCTTTTCCCACTTCCCTCTTCAGAAACTCTCAATGGCTCCATATTGCCTATAGCAGTAGTTTCCAAGCCTCTTTCTCCTTTTTGCCAATGAATCTGTTCAATTGGAAACTTTTTCAGGAGTCCTGTGTGTAGAACAGACCAATTTGGGGATTTCCCTGGTTCACCTAGCTGACAAAGGGTGGGGTTCTAGAACCCTACTAAAGTGCCTCCCAGGACCTCCCTGGTGGGCAAGTGACTAAGACTTCACGTTCCCAATGCAGGGAGCCTGGGTTCGATCCCTGGTCAGAGTCCTAAATCTCACATGCCACAAAGATCCAAAATTCTGCGTGTGCCAACTAAGATCCAGCACAGCCAAATAAATAAATAATAAATATTGTAAAATAAGCAAAATAAAATCACAAGTCAATGCATTTATAGCATATAAAAAACAGTGCCTCCCCATCGCGCCTTTCTTACACCCAAGCCCAAGTCCCAGAGTACCTCCCCAGAACCCCAAGCGCTCTCAGAAGCACAGGTTGAGAACTATGGTCAATAGAACAAAGTCTAACTTTTGGGGAGACACTTCTGATCTCTGAGAAACCTCACTATTGTCCTAAAGAATTTATGGGACCATACAAAGAACAGGAGACTTTAGAGCTTTTGGGTTCAAGCCCCAATCCAGACACTTACTAGCTGTGCTGAACCTTGTTGAACCTCTTTCACCCTTCGATCAAGTTAACGTAATAATAACCTATCTCATAACACTCTTATGTTGATGTGGCATAGTATGTGAATTCTTTGGTAAAGTAAAAAGTGCTTTGTAAAATGTATGAGTAAATGTACTGTAATGAGCAAAATGTGGAGCATTATTATTATGAGAGGCAGTGTACGTGGTGGCAAAAAGTATGGATTTGGGCCTATCTACCTTGTTCAAATGCAGGTCCTGTTACTTGCTACCACTGGCAAATTTCTTATTCTCTCAGAATCTTTTATCTGTGTGTAAAATTAAACATTTATAGCATCACTTCCAGACATGAAAATCTCCAGAGGAAGACAAGGGCTACTTCCTTCCTTAAGCCCCCTTTTAAGCACAATCATTGGAAAAGGGAGTGGTACCAATACAGCAAAGGTTCAAATAAGAAGATGACTGTGCCAGGAAAAAGGAAGGGAAAATGACTTTTGTACTTTCAACAGTCTCAGCTTCAGTTTCTACTTCTGGAATCCTGTTGCTAAGTCAGACTTCTCAATGTAGAAAAATATTCCTTCATTCCATAAAGAATTTCTGTCTATAGTGCCAGCAGTCTACATAAGGGAATTTTTCAATCAATTCTTTTAACTGAAAATAAATTGCATCCTTCAGTTCTTGCTCATCAACATATTTAATTATATTCTCATGATTTGTCTTAAATTTCCAAAATGGTTAAGCTTGCAAAAGCACTTTGTCATATTCAGTAGGTAATTGACCTGCCTGATATGGAGGTGGGAGTTAACCATCTTACAGACAGGGATCAAAGGGAAGTTATACAGAATTTAATGGGTTTTACAGAAATTAATAGAAAAAGAGTTTTCCATGAAGAAAAAAATGACATATATGTTAACAAGTAGGAAGAAGGACTCTTGAAAGTATTTTGCACAGCAAGGAGATCAAACCAGTCAATCCTAAAGGAAATCAACTCTGAATATGTATTGGAAGGACTGATGCTGAAGCTGAAACTTCCAATAATTTGGCCACCTGATGTCAAGAGCCCACTCCTTGGAAAAGACCCTGATGCTGGGAAAGATTGAAGGCAGAAGGAGAAGGGGCCAACAGAGAATGAGATGGTTGGATGGCATCATCAACTCAATGGACATGAGTTTGTGCAAACTCTGGGAAATAGGGAAGGACAGGGAAGTCTGTCATCCTGCAGTCCACGGGATCACAAAGAGTCAGATATGACTAAACAACAAAGAAAGAAAGAAGTAGAATTTTCCACAAAGGTAAAATGCCAGTGTTTGTGCAAGAGTAAATAGGATTATCCTGCTTTGGTGTATGGCAGAAAAAACAATTAGATCAGAAAATCATGGAGCTAAAAGCAAGTTTATTGCTTATATTTGAGAACATTAAGTAACAGAATAATTGAGTGCCAGCTAAAAACTACATAATTAATTAGTAACAGAACTGGGACTGAAATTCAGATTTCTTGTCCAAGTTACCTTCTCTGAACAAGAACCCAACTCAATAAGGAAAGGTATCTGATATGTCTCCTCTCAGATCATCATTATTAGGGTTTCAGCAGTTCAAATAACACTTCATTTGGGACCTGATGAGAAAGGAAATAGAAATAAAGAATCAAGGCATAATCTTACAGGTTGATATAAAACTATGGTTCGCTTAATTTTAAACAACTTGTCCATAATGCTATCAATGATGAGGCAAGAGTTGGAATAGTTTATCCGAACAGATTTGGGATTTCACCAAGACAGCAAAACAGTTTTTATATCATCCCTTTGGTTGAAAGAATAAGCCAGTTCATTCTCGATAAATCACTTCCATCTGGTCACAAGAATAATTTCCCTTCAAAAGAACTACCCACTGGTTTTCAGCTGGTTGGTGGCCTGAAACATGAGAGGCATCCTTTTCATCACTGGATTTGCTGATGTTCAGCTCTTTGCACCAAGAGAAGGCTTCCTTTCTCAATGTGGTGTTCAGCCTACTGTAAAATTCCATGAATTCATAAGCATCGAAATGATACAAAATATAATGATACAGGAAAACAATCCCCATTCCCACCCACCCTCGTTTTAGATGATTATTTAAAAACATTATCTTTCACTGGATTTTTTCCTTTTCCTCCAGAGACTTCAACATATTAATAACTCACAACGTGGCTGATCATCCACAGTCTCCTGGCTCAAATTGTCACTGATGGTATATATTTACTCATTTTTAAAAAGAATTTAATTACATGGTTACAAATTACGGGAAAGGCATAGTAACCTGAAATAAAAGCCATACTTGACTTGTGGAGCCCAATAGATCGGAGCTTAAATTTTGTCTCTGCCATTGACTAGTTGAGCAGCCTTGTGCCCAGTTACTTGAAATCACTGAGACCTGGTGGTCCTATATAAATAATGGAATAAAAATCTTTGCCTCTGGGATTTTTATGAAGATATCATGCCACATTATGAGTAAAGCACTTAATCCTGTGCCTGGAACATAGTGCTCCATAAATGGTATCTTTTTTTGATTATGGGCTTCCCTGATGGCTTAGAGAAGGCAATGGCACCCCACTCCAGCACTCTTGCCTGGAAAATCCCATGGATGGAGGAGTCTGGTAGGCTGCAGTCCATGGGGTCACTAAGAGTCGGACACGACTGAGCGACTTCACTTTCACTTTTCACATTCATGCATTGGAGAAGGAAATGGCAACCCACTCCAGTGTTCTTGCCTGGAGAATCCCAGGGACGGGGGAGCCTGTTGGGCTGCCGTCTATGGGGTCACACAGAGTCGGACACGACTGAAGTGACTTAGCAGCTGGTGGCTCAGATGGTAAAGCATCTGCCTGCAATGTGAGAGACCTGGATTCAATCCCGAGGTTGGAAAGATCCCCTGGAGAAGCAAATGGCAACCCATTCCACTATTCTTGTCTGGAAAATCCCATGGAAGGAGAAGCCTGGTAAGCTACAGTCCATGGGGTCACAAAGGGTCAAACAAGACTGAGCAACTTCACTTTCATCTATAACATGCTTGCTATTCGCTGATTGTCAGTAATTATTATAAAATTGGGAATATACGTCAAAGAAATTTTGTTGAATTCTGCTTCTTGCTTCATATTTTAAACAGCTCTTTCTGATTTCTGATTTTTAAGACCTGTAAAACATTTTAAGACGAGTTCTAAATAGGAAAACATTTCAAATACTTTTTCATTTTTTTTAATTAAAAAAAAACAAACCAACACACACACACACACAAAAGCCTTGTAGTGATAGATTAAGGATGAGTCATTCCATGTGCAAATGTGAAATCTTTTCTTTCTCATTAAGGACCCCTGGAAGAAATCAAGCTGGACAATAGAAGAATTATATTAAGTGAAGTCTGAAATGGGAAGAAAAAACACAGTATGATGTATCTCCTCTTCACTTCAAAAACAAAATCATGAAAATAAACCCAGTCATGTCTTTCACCAACTTTATGAAAAAGAAAGAAAACTGAAGGAAAAGTTAAAAAAAAAAAAAAAAACAAAAACGAGAGCATGTATTGTTAACTTTTTTGGGTCATGAACTTCTCCAAATAAAACATCTAAATTTTCGATGTAATAATAAGGCAATAATTCAAGATAGTGGGAGCAACCACAATGTAATATGGAAGGACTTGTGATTTTTGCAGGTGACAAGAACACAGATACTGCAAATATTGCTGAAATTTATGGCCAATAATCAATACTGAAGGAAATACGACTTTTCAATTAGAGATTAATAAAAAGAAAGATGAAAATTTTTTTTCACCCAAACTTATAGGTCACCTGAATTCTATCCCTGAAACCCTTGAATCCCAGTTGCAGAATTTCTGCATTGGGGATATACCAAGCCCAATGTTTATCTTCTTAAATGTAAGATAGAATTGAAATATTAGCTCCTTTAAATTTTCTGAATTATGGTGAAAATTAACTTGCTGTTACAGTTAAGAAAACCAGTACAGTTTTGCTTTTTCAAGCAAAGTTTAAGTGAAATGAAAAGCAATTATTTTTATTCTCTTACAAAGTTTTTTCTAGTGTGACTTTTCTATGTTGTTGCTGCTGCTGCTGCTGCTAAGTCGCTTCAGTCGTGTCCGACTCTGTGAGACCCCATAGATGGCAGCCCACCAGGCTCCCCTGTCCCTGGGATTCTCCAGGCAAAAACAATGAAACACTATTTCTTTTCTCCACTTTTTCAGAATTTTATTTTCAAATTCACCTATGTTGATATACTTCTATGATTAACCATGGTAACATATGGTTACAAACATTACATGTAACAGAAAATTTTAGCCAAGAAAGGAATGAGGATACAGTTTTGTTGTCATTGACCTTACTGTGTTTTACCAAATCCTTGTTCCACGATAATGATTTTAAAGTTGAAACCACAAGAATGTGTGTAGTCAACAATGAAAATTATACTCTGCCAGTTTTTCTTGCTGAAATCTCTGTACTAAATAGTACAGAAGAAAAATCCAGCCACTTTCCAGTGCTAATGGATCTCCCCCTTGTGCCTAAACTTTGTATTGAACTCAAGCAGGATTGAAAGTCATCAGCATATAGTGTGAATTTTTTTTTTTTTAAAGAAAGGCAAAAAGTGACTTTGCTTCTCATATAAAGCAATTACTCAATGTTGAGAGTTTGGGCCTAAAAGCCAAATACAAGCCTAATAGAAGCAATTATTTCAAAGGACTAGAATAATTGGGTGGCTTCAAGCAATTCTCAGTAACTGAAGACTTGCAAATCTTCGTACTGGTTGTCTGAAGATGTTCCTATCAGCTTCCTTAATGATAGCAAAGATTTTGGACAATCTATATAGCAAAATAAAATACAATCTAGCTATATCATGAAATGTTTACAGTCATTAAAAATCACATTTTGAAGAATTAACAAATGGGAAACTGGGCACAATATAATATTGAAGGTATAAAGCAGTATTCAAAGATGCATCAGATTAGATCAGTCGCTCAGTCGTGTCCGACTCTGCGACCCCATGAATCGTAGCACGCCAGGCCTCCCTGTCCTTGTGCAAAACTCCCAATTATATGACATAGATTTCTTTATTCATTTAACAAGTACTAATTGATTTCATCGATTAGACTTTCAAGTAGACCCATTTCATCCTTCAGATTTCAATTTAAATAGCATCACATCAGGGAGATAAGAAAATTACTTCAAAGGCTAGAATTTGTCACCTACCAGCCACTCACTGAACAGCTACCCCGTGCTCAGTATTCTGTGTGAGGGGAAACACGGCGGACACAGTCAGTGGCTGCCCCTCAAAAATGTACAACTAATGGAAATCAACATTTTAGAAGTGTCTTCCATAAGAACAGATTTTCCTTTCTATATTTTAAAAGGTCTGAGAGTGGGGAAAATGTGACCCAGCAAAGAAAAGCAGGAAGGTAGGAGAACAAGGTCAACGGTGGTCTCTGATGAGATGGCTGAGAGTACTCAAGGCTCCTTGTAATTTAAAGATGAAGGGAAGAGGTCAGGGTTCATGGAATATTCAGACGGCCTCTAGGGGGTGCCAGACTGTTGATAGCTTTCAGCATGACTCCCCAGGGAATCTGGCTTTGCGATTGAATGTAGTTCAAGTTGACCAGAAATAACTTCTCCTTTTCCAGTAAAATTGTGAGAATGTGACTTAGGTCATGGATTTAATAGGAGACCAAGGATTGTAAATCAAATATTTATGAGTCCCAGATCACTATTGATCAATATGAGTCCCAGGTCATCCTATCCAAAAGTCTTCATTCCTCTACCAGGAAAAAATTATGACAAACGAGGGCTTCCCTGGTGGCTCAGAGAAAAAGAATCTGCCTGCAGTGCAGGAGACTGAGGTTCACACTCTGGGTCAGGAAGATGCCCTAAAGAAGGACATGGCAACCCACTTCAGTATTCTTGCCTAGAGAATACCACGGACAGAGGAGCCTGGTGGGCTATAGGCCATGGGGCCACAAAGAATCGGACATAACTGAGTGACTGAACACAACATCAATTATTTAAAAACGGAAGAAAAAAATTTTTTAAACAGTACAAACTTGCTTTTTCTTAGAAATGTAAAAAATATGTCTAGGCATGGAGAAACACCAAAATCTTAACAGGAGTACTGGTGGTGGTGGAATAATGTCATCATTTTTCTCATTTTCCCCCCGCCTTACTCACTTTCTATAATGTCAAGGTATCATATCAAGTATCAAGGCATCATACTGTGAGTGTCAGACACTGCATGGGCACTTTACCAAGGTAATAAAGCACACATGTGTAGAAGTAGTCAGTCTCCTAGACGCCCCACACCCCAACTCAGTCCAGCAAAAATAGTCAAGAGTAGAGGGAGAAAGTTTTGTGGAGTTAGAGGCTTGAGAACAAGACTTAGTGAGGGCTTGGGCAGAGAGAGCTATTAGGAAAATGAGCAGGAGAAGGAATTTTAATAAATCTAACTCTGAATTGTATTTTCCATTCACCCTAGGATTTTCTTAAAACCTAAGTAGAGTTTGAACTACATTGGTGTTGCCTTTTGCAGTGGGAATTTCTTTTCTAGAAATAAAACTTTGAGGTTGAATAACATGGATTCTGGCCATTAAAGAGTTCAAAAGGATTACTGCATTTGTATCAAACACCAAAATGCCACCTCAAATCCGGGAGGTGGGTCATCCCAAGCAATCTTGTTCATTTGCTGTTTAATCGAAAAGTAACATAAATCCATGGAGTATGTGTGTGTGTGAGAGCTCCTCTGTACCTATGCCAAACACACAGATGCTCAGTTGTGTCTGACTCTGCGACCCCATGGACTAGGACCTGCCAGGCTTCTCTGTCCATGGAGTTTTCCAGGTAAGAATACTGGAATGGGTTGCCATTTCCTGCTCCAGGGGAATCTTCCCAGCCCAGGGATCAAACCTGTTTCCTGTCTCCTTCATTGGCAGATGGACTCTACCACTGGCCCATGTGTGGTATAACCACCATTTTCTACCTATTTACCTACCTTTCTTACACATTTTTATTGTAATATACCTACAAGATACTGGATCTATGTCTTGTAATATACCTGTAAGATACTGGATCTATATCTTGCTGAAAAAGTGTTGCATGAAATTTACAGGCTGCTTTATCCAGGAGTTACTTCATCCTTAACCAAGTATGTTACTGTTAAGCAGTGGAAGCAATTGAAGATGCTATTTCGGGAATGTTTTCCAAGACCACTGAGCTCTTCAGTGGAAAATTCACCCTCAGTTGACCTCAGAGCCTCAGCCTCCTCCTACATGCTCCTCTGTACCTATGCCAAACACACAGAGGCCAAACTTGCTGGGGCAGAAACAGGTGGGGGACCAGGAGAAGACTCTAGGCAGAGCCCTGTCTTTTAGGCCGGATGAAGATGGTCTGAAAGTAGATTGTGGTCATGGTGGCATAACTGTGAAAATACTAAATCTTAACAGGAACACTGGGGGTGGTGTACTGGGAGTACACTTTATAGAGTTCACCTTTAATCTTCCCTTCTTGCCCTTCCTCCACTGAAAGATAAAACCGATGAGATTTTTGATACACTTTACAACTCATTTTATTATTCTGGTGCAAGAAAACATGTCCAGATTTATTTTCAATTTCAGGTGCAAAACAAACTGACCTGAAATTTATAGTGATCGCCAATAAATGTGCAAGATTATAAAAAGTGAATTAAATCGTTGGTAGTACAAAGTCTACACAGAAGAATCTTTCCTATCTAATGGATTTTTTTTTAAGACTGCACAGCAATTCTGTTCATTTAAAACACATATGTGTTAAAATAATGTATTTCAGCTGATTATGGATAGCACAAACAGAATGTAAAGATATTACCTTTCCTCAAGTACTAATTGTTTTATTCTGTTCAATTTTGAGTTTCCAACCACCCTTTCCACAGATCAAAATACAAACGCGTGCAAATGATAGATATGGAAATGAAAGAAAATCCAGTAACAAAATTAAAAATTATAATAACTTATGAGGTAAATTTTACTTTCACGTGTTCAGATATCAGTTAAGAAATGCCTCTCTTTACAAAGCATACTTAAGATGTATATTATATTATCACTGAGCCCTTAGAGCCCCAAATCAAGTAAAATTTCATGCCTCCTAGAATATTAAATACCATGCAGCACAGTATTTTTTAAAATGTTAACTTATAAAGCAGAATTGACTTCTATTTCTGCCTAATTAAGTTCATTAAAACCATCTGAAATGATACCTTTGACTTGAAATAAGTTACTGAAATTCCAACATCAGTGTTAACTTATCTGTAACCAGTGCACCTAGCCCCAAAACAATGTAGTGGGGCTAAGCGTTCAAACGAGAAAGCATCAGAGAGTGTACAAATCACCACCGAGAAGCCAAGCTTCCCAGAGGTTTGTTGGGGCTGCCGAGTGTCGGTCAGATCTTTCTACACAACTGAAAGGTCCTACACCAAGTCAGAGTGGACCATCAAACTGAAATACTCCGTATTTCCCAGCGGTCAGCCAGTTGGGCTCAGAAGCTGTGAGCTGTTCACCTTGCCCGGGCTGCAGACCAACCTGAACCTCAGCCTTTAATGTTCTGATGCTGCACAGAGGTGCAGGGTGGAAGCCACTCAACGCCTCATGAAACGGAACAGTAAACTCCCATCTTCTGTCACCCGTCAGCTTCCTATAATTCAAGTCACCCTTGAAGAAAATTAAATGAGCCTTTTGTAGTGCAGCATGTAAATCAGGAGCGACCTGAGACATTGCACTGAATTCATGAGGCAGAGTCCAAAATATATGATCGAGGTAAACCCATCTGCCTGTTTTAATATGGTCTTCCCAGTCAACCCCACATTGGGACACCCACTTATTATTAGAATGCTTTAGTTGTTTGATTATCCAATTAAAATCGTGTAGAGTAGTATCAGAAACAAACCATGGAATCGTTTTCCCATAAAAATGGATCTTAGTTGCCAGTTTAGAGGACAACAAGAAGTCAGCTAATACTAAGTCTGTAATAAGTTCAAACCCAGAATTATCCAGAACAATATCCACTCGAGTAACAGATTCTTTTTCTCTTGTTTTCTTGCAATTGCTTAGCAATGACCAAAGACGATCCATGTCGTTCACTAAAATGAAAGGTTTTAGGTCTTCCAATGAATTCATTATATTGGTCTTCTGAGAAATATGTTCCCCACCTGATAGAGACAGATCACACTTATTTCCCCACAGTGAAATCTGAAAAAGAAAAAGCACAATACATGTACCCTTCTTTTGAATAACCAATTAAAAAAAACTCTATTACGTAGGACATAATGGGAGGATGCTAAAAATGTTCATAAAATTCATTTCTACAAAACTCAATATAAAATGTCCATCCAATCTACATTTTCTCTAATAATGCTGCATAAAAAAGCTGTGGCCTCTACTTTCAAAGCATATCCAGAATCTGGTGACCTGTACTACCTCTGATGCTACCAGCTTGGTCCAGACCTGAGTCGTTTCAGTAACAGAACTACCTATTTCTACCCTTGTGCCTTCAGTCTATTCGCAGAAGTAATTCTTGACCTAAGTCATGTTATGTTACTCCTCTGATTAAAACCTTCTAACAGCTTCTCATTTCAGCATGAGTAAAAACCAAAGTCCTTGTCTTTGCTTCAGTGCACCCTGGCTTCTATGGGGGATCCCTGCAGCCCCTCTCCTCTCTGCTCCTCATTTCCTGAAGCCTCTTCCCCCACAGTGTCTCCCTGCTGTTAAATGTATACCAGTTTACTTTTCAACAATTTAAATAAACAAACAGACTCAGGAGAGTTACGTTTTTCTTAGGTCAATATTATTTGATCTCTCATTAAACAACATGAATATGTAGCCACGGAACATACATCACCACTGGTCAAAGTCAACTTGAGAGTAAAAGTTGCTAAGAAATTAGAAATCTACACATAAATTATCAAAATTTGTCATTAGAATAATTAGAATATTAGAATAATATAAATTATATTTACCTGAAGAACTTTAAAAAATTCATTTTTCAGTTGATTTTCATCTAGGTCTTCGATAGTTTTCCTCAACTCTTGCAGATGAGTACATAAGGCAATGATAGATTCCTGAGATTCAAAGAAATTTTGGTCTTTCAATTCTTTAAATATATCAAAGTCATCGATTGGTGGACTAAAATAGGAAAAAAATAATAAGTGAAACATTTCTATAACTCTGTACCTTTTTTTAAACATTTGAGTAATTGCAGTTTTTTAAAGGAAAGAGAATAGTAGCAACCCATCCAAAAAATTAGTGGTGATTTTTATTAGGTATAACACAGACAAGTTACACAAAAATAATCAATTTACACTAACTAAATAAAATTAAATAAGTTATGCAAAAATAAATACCCAAACTCATTTTAATTAGTTGTCAAATATACTGGAAGTATTAAATAATTACAGGGACTGTATCCATAATTATTTATCCAGTGGGTTTTTAGGAAAAAGGGGAAAGAGAAACAGAATTTCATGACAGTTTAACAAACATTTTTTCGGGTGCTCAGTGTGGCTCAGGCTCCAAATAACAAACATATGGATATAAACAGAATAGTTGAATATAATATAGTAATTGTAAAGGAGTCAAACACAGAATATTACAGGAACCCAATGACTACTTGCTATAAAGCAGACAGCACTAATGTAAATCTTATTGTAATGATGACTTTTGATCATTTATGTGTAATTTCTAATTTTTTAGCAACTTTTACTCCTAGTTGACTTTGACCAACGGTGATGTATGTTCCATGTCTACATATTCATGTTGTCTAATGAGAGATCAAATAATACTGACATAAGAAAAACGTAACTCAGAAGGTATACATACTAGCATAACAGACTTTACAGAATCTGATCTTCATAATTAGCTACTTTTTCCAGGGGTCTCCTACCTTAGGATAAAAAGGCAATATGGCAGATGCAACGGGATTCATTAAAATCAAAATCAAAAACATAGCAGAATTTACACACCCCAGTGATGGCTGCCTCCCTCCAGTCAGTGAGGCAGCCTGGAAAGCTACACCTTAGCCCAAGAGCGCTGCCACTGCTCAAAGCACTTTCGGAATGCCTCTTTGGGGATTTTCCTCAGAACCTGTTATTAAATGTCCTGTCAGCGTCGAGTACTGCTCAAAGCACTTTCGGAATGCCTCTTTGGGGATTTTCCTCAGAACCTGTTATTAAGTGTCCTGTCAGCGTCCAGTATTTTCATGCTTTGGAGTTAACTTGTTTTTGGAAACAGCCAAAAGTCACTCACAGCAATTTCAGTAGAATGAAGCGTGTAGATCAAATGGAATAAAACATTTTTGGTCAAAAATGAGGAGTGACTAAATAATAATGAGACTAATCTCGTTTTGAGGTTTGTTAACTGGCTCTGAAAGAAGTTTCAAAGAATTAAAAGACTTTTGTAGCAATGGCAGCATTGCTGAAATGAATCAGTCTCTCAAGGTGAGGTAAAGGGATCAATGTATTTGGATGCATGGGTTCCACTGTGGTGGTCAGCAAACTGCAGCTTGCAGGCCCTCTCTGGCCCACTACCTGTTCTGTATGATCTGCAAGCTCAGAATGGCTTTTTTGAAGAGTTGAAAAAAAATTGAAAAAGATTTTGTGATACACGAAATTCAAAGTTCAGGATCCATAACTCTGCTGTTCCTTCGGAACACAACCACATTCACCTACATACTGCCTGTGGCTGCTCTGGCACCGCTAAAGCTGAGGCGTCTGAGAGCCTAGAATACTGACCGACTGGCCCTTTACAGGAAAACCTGCAGATCCTCGTTTGGCCTTGTGGCACTGATTGTGGGATTTCCGCTCCCCAGCCAGGAACTGAACCTGGGCCCCTGCATTGGAAGTGCAGAGGCTTAACCAGTGGACTGCTGGGGAAACCCCTTGAGACTTGCTCCTTACACTTTAAGAGAGCAAACTCCATAGCTATAAATGATTTCAGAGAACTTAAAATGTTTGCCACTTTAGAATCTACTAGAGCTGTATGCATTGGCAACCCACTCCAGTGTTCTTGCCCGGAGAATCCCAGGGACAAGGGAGCCTGGTGGGCTTCCGTCTATGGGGTCGCACAGAGTCGGACACGACTGAAGCGACTTAGCAGCAGCAGAGCTGTATATGTGTACACACTTGACCCAGGGGTTCACTCCTAAGTATACACCCAACAGAAATACACACAGATGTTCACCAAGAATATGTGTTTGAATGTTTGGGATCCAAAGGCAGCGTGTGGGGGCCTAAAGTTCTGCCTTTTGATCTGACCACTAGGGACACAGCATGTTCCGGTAAACACTGCTGAATACTTAAGAAATATGTACTATTCAGCATGTATATCACACTTTAATAAAAGCTTAAAAATGTCTGCCATTTTCTCCATATTTTCATTTTTCAGTATCTGAAGCATATTTAAATTTTACATATGGCTAAAACTTTGAATCTTAATTTAGATTTGCAGACTATTCAACCACTTAACTCTAAAAAACCCAAACTATACATCTTGACAAAGAAAATTCAAAATATGTTTCAGTGTAAGGGGCAAAGTCACCAGAAACATATCTTAAAGCTAACATGTGCTTTCTGTGCATGTGTGCTAAGTTCCTTGAGTGGTGCCTGACTTTTTTTGATCCTATGGATTATAGCCCACTAGGCTCCTCTGTCCATGAATTCTCCAGGCAAGAATCCTGGAATGGGTTGCCATTTCCTCCTCCACAGGATCTTCCCGACCAGGGATCGAAGCTTCACCTCTTACATCTCCTTCATAGGCAGGTGGGTTCTTTACCACTAGTGCCACCTGGGAAGCCCCTATGTGTGCTTTGGGATCCTGTAAAAGCCAGAAAGATACCCTGGTGCCTCAGAGGTTAAAGCGTCTGCCTGGAATGCAGGAGACCCGGGTTTGATCCCTGGGTCGGGAAGATCCCCTGGAGAAGGAAATGGTAACCCACTCCAGTACTCCTGCCTGGAGAATCCCATGGAGGGAAGAGCCTGGTAGGCTACAGTCCATGGCGTCGCCAAGAGCTGGACACGACTGAGCGACTTTCCTTTCCTTTGGTTACTCTGGATGGGTCACTGACCCAGGATAGGAATTCTTCATATAAGAAACCTAACAAGTTGGACACTTAAAAACTACTTCAAGGGCAGGGATAAATTAGGAGTATTTGTATGCAGGTCAAGAAGCAACAGTTAGAACTGGACATGGAACAACAGACTGGTTCCAAATAGGAAAAGGAATACGTCAAGGCTGTATATTGTCACCCTGCTTATTTAACTTATATGCAGAGTATATCATGAGAAATGCTGGACTGGAAGAAACACAGGCTGGAATCAAGATTGCCGGGAGAAATATCAATCACCTCAGATATGCAGATGACACCACCCTTATGGCAGAAAGTGAAGAGGAACTCAAAAGCCTCTTGATGAAAGTGAAAGAGGAGAGTGAAAAAGTTGGCTTAAAGCTCAACATTCAGAAAACGAAGATCATGGCATCCAGTCCCATCACTTCATGGGAAATAGATAGGGAAACAGTGGAAACAGTGTCAGACTTATTTTTGGGGGCTCCAAAATCACTGCAGATGGTGACTGCAGCCATGAAATTAAAAGACGCTTACTCCTTGGAAGGAAAGTTATGATCAACCTAGATAGCATATTGAAAAGCAGAGACATTACTTTGCCAACAAAGGTTCGTCCAGTCAAGGCTATGGTTTTTCCAGTAGTCATGTATGGATGTGAGAGTTGGACTGTGAAGAAGGCTGAGTGCCGAAAAATTGATGCTTTTGAACTGTGGTGTTGGAGAAGACTCCTGAGAGTCCCTTGGACTGCAAGGAGATCCAACCAGTCCATTCTGAAGGAGATCAGCCCTGGGATTTCTTTGGAAGGAATGATGCTAAAGCTGAAACTCCAGTACTTTGGCCACCTCATGTGAAGAGTTGACTCATTGGAAAAGACTCTGATGCTGGGAGGGATTGGGGGCAGGAGGAGAAGGGGACAACAGAGGATGAGATGGCTGGATGGCATCACTGACTCGATGGACGTGAGTCTGGGTGAACTCCAGAAGTTGGTGATGGACAGGGAGGCCTGGCGTGCTGTGATTCATGGGGTCGCAAAAAAGTCAGACACGACTGAGCGACTGAACTGAACTGACTGATGTGATGATGATGCCAGCTTTTGTCTCTCTAGATAAGAACTTTGTCCTGATTTTCACACTGACCTAGACAGCTGAGTGGTGTGAAGGGGATACATACAGGATTTGAGCAAAATAGACTTGGATTCAAATACAGGCTCTCCTGAGTGACTTGAGCTACTTGATTAAACTTGAGTCGGACACGACTGAGCGACTGAACTGAACTGAACTGATGGGATTAACAGATACTACTACTATACATAAAACAGATAAGCAACAAGGATTTACACTATAGCACAGGGAACTATAGTCAATATCTTATAATAACCTATAATGGAAAATAATCTAATATATGTATGTACATATATACACACACATACACACAGATATATCTGAATCACTTTGCTGTATACCTGAAACTAACACAATATTATAAACCACTGTACTTCGATTAAAAAAAACTACTTCAGTGCTAGCTCCGCTGTAGGACAGCCCTTCTCTGTACTACCTATAACCTGAGTATCAGACAAATACCTAGATCTTCAAATATTTGCCTAAGAAATCCCCTTAGGAGAGTTTCACACCCCTGACTCACAAATATTCTCGTTTCTGAACTTCAAGCTGAATGTTGCCTTTTATCTATCCCTTTTATCAAGCTATTCCTGGACCAATGGTTAGCAGCACAGGCTGGGCAGAATCTCCCCGGGGCGTGGAAAGAAAAATCTATGTACAGGCCCCACCATGGACAAATAACAGCATTAGGATTTAATATAACAATTTCAAAATCTGCATATTTAAAACCAAACCAAAAAACTTTTGCCCAACTGGGTGATAAGCAGCTGGGTTTGTAAGCTTCTGTCCTAGATTTTTCACTCTGAACTGGATCCACTCCAGAAACAGAAACAGCATTGCTTTTACTTCTCTAGCGTTCGAACTCCTCCAAGCCTATTCAGGGCGCCACTCAGTGTTTCAACACTTCGGCAGCTTTGTCTGATACATGCGTATTTTCGAGAGTTATGAAACCATCACCCCGAACACCAGACTAACCTCAGTCCTGAAAAGATATCCAAATGCACTACTTGTTTGAGGAGGGGGCTTATCTGATGCACAGACCAGGCTCCAATACTGGCTCTACCAGTTACTCACCACGCAGCCTCGGAAAAGATACTAATCTCTCTGAGCCTCAGTTTCCTCCACTGTAAAATGGAAACCACAGCACCTATGTCACTGGGTTGCAAAACAACGAGAACTGAGCCGGTATTCAGTACCTGACAGAGTCCAGTGCTTGCTAGTCTTTTGCTTGGCTCTGGGTGCCAGGTAATATGCTGTATTTTTAGTGAGTGTATTCTGCTTTTAAAGCACAAGACCTAAAACACACTTATTCAGCAAATACTAAAAAAAGTGTGACCTTATAATAATTTATAAAGATTAAAACAGAAAAAAAAATAGACTCAAGTTTACGCATGTTTCCCTAAGTAATCTTTTTATTTTACTTTCAGCGCTGGTTTAAGTGTCTTCAAGTATCCTACGCTATGTTGAGGAATGGACACCAAAGGATTCCTCTTACTCAGCAAATCTGTATTTCTGTAACCTGTGAGCTAAAAGTATGATCCACATTACATTTTCTTCTATTCTGTAAGGCAGTTCTCTATCATAATTTTCCTAGGGAAAAATTAATTAGTGTAAATAACCATAAAAAGTTATTCTGGAACATGTATTTAACTTTGAGTCCTTTTCTAATCTAGCCATTAAAAACAAGAGTGGAAAATTAAGATAGTGCATCAGAACAATGCAGTTCTATTGACTGTTCTGTTGACTTTTTAGCAAATTAATTCTGACATATTATCTATTTTTAAAAACAAAACATACGCTTACTTTGTCCATCTTGACTTTTTACATAAATAATTATTTCAAATTAACACATTTTTTGCTTATTAAGAACAATTTGTTGTATTCACAAATTAAATTTGAAGAATAATTTTTATTTTTATATAACTTAACTAATTAAAAGTTCTTATAAGAACTTTTTATAATAAAATTTTAAATTTAATTATAAAAATTAAAAATTATAATTTATAAATTATTGATTATAAAAAACTAAACTTTTTATAATTAGTTCCTACTTCAGATATTCAATCTTAGGTCTATTCTAAGCAAGTGGATAATAACTGCCAATAATCAATTACAACAATAACATTTGCAGAAATATCTAATAGCACCATTAATATCTGCTGAACTGAATTCAGGCTTCATTTGGCTTTTATTTTAAAAATTACCATTTTATAATTTTAAAGAAAGCATAAATTATCTACATTTGTTATTTGATGGTTACAAACTTACCTTTGGATAATTGCTTCATGAATTCTACGATACATGTAGCATTCTACAAATAGCCACGGTGAGAGAAACCACCTTGGTTTCCCATCACTTTCATTTAAAAGACTCTGTTGATATTCTAGGTACTGATTCCATATGTCAGTATCAACAAACTTTTCAACCAAAGGAACAATCGGTTTATCTGTTTGCAATTCATTCCGTAATTTCGAAAGAAGAGAAATTGCTTTCTTTTCAGCTTCCAGGCCTTTCTGTAAAAATATGGGTGGGGGCAGTTTATATATATATATATATATATATATATATAATATATATACACACGTGTATGAATAGTCTACACTAAAATCAGTTTATATGTAGTTATCTTATCTATAAGTATAAATATATATATATGTACACACATATATGCATAATTCCTCTAGGGTAACAAATTTTTATGGATCTAAATCTAAGAAGGAAAAAATAAAACATTTCAAAACTACAATTTATGTCTTTCACAAACGAATAAACATTTAAATTTAGAATTCTTAAGTTGAAAAATCAAAGAACACAAACAGATCTCATTTCGACATTATCTTGCCTTAGCTAGTCTGCCTTTTTTTGAAGTTTCATGTCATGAACTTATCTCCAGGTGAAATGACCATTACCACATACGGAAATCTGCTTATTGTGTTTGTTAGACTTAACCACAAAAGAATTACGTAAAAACACAATTCTTACCTCTCCATGTTTCTCGAAAAATTCACTTTTATGTCGATGCAATGTATCAATAGCTTTGGTTAAGATCTGAGGTGATCTGTCTTTAACTGAAAGATATGCAAATGATCTAGAAAAGAGTCACACACACAGCAGATTATTCAGTAGCATTCACACTAGAAGACTGTCATCTTTCAGTTTTTGGAACATCTCATCTAAATTTAAATTCTTTTGCAAACAACTCCTGTAAAGTAAACCAGCATTGCCCAACTCCTGGAGCAACTCAAGAAAATCGGAAAACCTCTCTGAGAGTGTTAGTTGCTCAGTTGTGTCTGATTCTTTGCAACCCCATGGACTGTAGGCTCTGTCCATGAGATTCTCCAGGCAAGAATACTGGAGTGGTTAAGCCATTCCCTTCTCCAGGGGATCTTACCCACCCAGGGATCAAACCTGGGTCTCCCGCATTGCAGCCAGATTCTTTACCATCTGAGCCACCAGGGAAGCCTGGAAAACCTCTCTGGTGTATCATAAAAACTAAGCATGGTTTGTGCCTCAAATCTCAGACTATTCCCTAGAGTGTTTAATCATTCTTATCCTTCTTATTGTATTCCTTTTCTTCTCCTTAACCAGAAACTAGTCTAACAAAGTGGTAAGACAGAAACAGAATTATCCTAAAAGTCAAATAGGCTTTCCTCCTAGGTTTATTATTTACTAAATGACCTTTCCTACCTAGAAAGGTGAGGCAAGGGATGTAAAAATGCCTGAAACACTTTACAGTGCAGAAGTATGTAGGGCACGACATTTACACCCCTGCTTCTCTTTGTCTATATTCCCAGCCAACATTAATTGTTTTCAAAGGTTTTTCTTGCTGCCTTCTTTGCTTTCCCAGTAACTCCTTTCTTCCTCTCTGACCCTAAGCAAAATTAGGGCAAGTTACCATCTTGCTTTCCCAACCAGAAAATGAGAGATTTTTTAGAAGAAGTGTCAGAGAATGAAGAAAGCTGGAGATGAGGAAAAATCTGAGTATACCTGAATCAAAAATTAAATATATTCTTGATTTTAGCCATCCAAAAATCAAGATTTACAGATTATCATTGAATGTATTATTAGTTTAAGGAAATATATAGTCCGGATAGAAAAAAAAATTTAGCACTGTTAAGTTTTTAAATAGAAAGCACAAAACAACTTATCAGTTCATTTATGTCTTCAGATCACCAGAGACAATGTAAAAACAGACAGTTGCAATACTTCTGTCCAACTTTCCTATGCTAACTTAAATCTGGGATCATCACACTTATAAAAACTCAAATATCTTATTCCAATTTTCAAAAAGTAGGATTATATGTCCTGAGTATTTCTTCAAGAGCCTTCCTCAAATGTGAACCATAAAGCTTAAAGGAAAAAAATTGCAAAAATGTTTTCTGATTCTGTGGGTTTTACAGTGAACAGGTTTTAATATCCATGAAATGAAATGAAGTTGCTTCAGTCGTGTCCTACTCTCTGCGACCCCATGGACTGTAGCCTGCCAGGCTCTTCGGCCCATGGGATTTTCCAGGCAAGAATACTGGAGTGGTTGCCATTTCCTTCTCCATTGGATCTTCCACACCCAGGGATTGAACCTAGGTCTCTCATATTGCAGGCAGACTCTTTACCGTCTGAGCCACCAGGGAATAGTAACTGCTCTGATCAGAATTTAACTTTTAACAATTACTACTAGAGTGGGTGCCATTCCCTTCTCCATGCTGCTGCTGCTGCTAAGTCGCTTCAGTCGAGTCCGACTCTGTGCAACCCCATAGACGGCAGCCCACCAGGCTCCCCCGTCCCTGGGATTCTTCAGGCAAGAACACTGGAGTGGGTTGCCATTTCTTTCTCCAATGTATGAAAGTGAAAAGTGAAAGTGAAGTTGCTCAGTCGTGTCCGACTCTTCGCGACCCCATGGACTGCAGCCCACCAGGCTCCTCCATCCATGGGATTTTCCAGGCAAGAGTACTGGAGTGGGGTGCCATCGCCTTCTCCGCCCTTCTCCATGGGATCTTCCCAATTCAAACCCAGATCTCCTGCATTGCAGGCGGATTCTTCACCATCTGAGCCACCAGGGAAACAACTTAACTAGAAAGTATTGCTGTTTTTCTAGCTGCTACATTTCCTCATAGGTTTATATCTCCAAGAGTAACGTCTCAGGTCCAGGGACTTGGATGAAGGCAGATATACCTAGGACTCAAAATTTAACGATGCAGACACTCCCTATATTTGCCTGAAGCTGAGTAAAATCTTAAATTCAGGGCCTAAGGTGCTTCTCTAACCTCAATCCATTGCTGGTACGGTCAATTTTTTCCAAGTGTTCTTGAGTTTTGCAATATTTTGCAGTAAGGACACAACTCAAATGTAAATTGGGCCTTCCAATTTGTATTAACAGGTATATCTGTATGCAATCTGTGACTTTTAAAAAAGCAAGACGGTACAGTCGTGTCCGACTCTTTGCGACCCCATGGACGGTAACCTACCAAGCTCCGCGGTCCATGGGATTTTCTAGGCAAGAATACTGGAGTGGGCTGCCATTTCCTTCTCCAGGGTATCTTCCCAACCCAGGGATCGAACCCGGGTCTCCTGCATTGCAGACAGACGCTTTACCGTCTGAGCCACTAGTTAAAAAGTATATTTGTATGCAATCTATGACTTTTAACAAAGCAAGACGGTACAGGTACAATGGGATTACAAATTATAATGGGATTACAAATTAATCCGATTAGCGAAAGGAAGAAACATATTTCTCTATAGATCTCAGATCCCTAACTTTTGCAGAGAGCTTTAAGCATCCCCCTCAAAAGGTAGGTTTATTAAATATGGTTAGAGTCACGCGCTGCTACACTTCTGAAAGGGGGCATAACACGCTCAAGACAGTCATGCGTGAGTTAAAAAACAACAATAATAAACAGTATCGAACCACTTTAAAGACGCAGTAACTGTTCGATACAAATTAATGCAAGGCAACCAACATCCCCGAACCATCACTTGTAGAGAGAGGTAGGGGTAAACCGAGATTTCCAGTCGGGATTCGCAGTCCGTTCCCGTGTAGGCAGGCAAGAAGCCACGAATCACACAGCAAGGAAGCTGCAAAGACAGTCCGAGCCTGGAGCCCGGCGAGCGGCCGCCTAGCCCTCGCCTCCCCGTGAGCCGTTAGAAACCGAGCCATAGCCCCTAGGGAAGCGGAACCCGGCGGCGGACTGGAACTCGCTGGCGGCGGCGGAGCAGGCGCCTCCAGCCCGCCTCCGCTTCCCTCCCCCAGTACCCACAGGTTCCCCACGAGGCTCAGCTTTCCGCTGCAGCGGGGAGGAGGAAAAGGAGCCGAGAGAGTGGCCGAGGAAAGCGACACGAACCCTACGTCCCGCGCCGACAGAGACGCCGGACGCCCCGCCATCACCGGATTCCGCGCTCCTGACTCCAACGCTCGGGTCTCACCCGCCGCAGGAGAGGAGGCGGTGCTCGCGCGAGGGAGGAGCCGAGAAAGCGAGGGAGGAGGGTTTAAAAAAACACTTTTGAATGAGGAAACTTTATTTGGTGCCTGTATAAGAGACAAACAATGGCCGGCTCCAGGACCTAGAGATATCTTCCGGGGACGAAGGCGGGGACAGCTGAGGGCGACGAGAGGAGCGGAATCAGGAAGCGGGCGGAAGGCGGAAGCAAGCAGGGACCGGGACGTCTCAGAGACCAGGGAGCGGCTCGGGTCGCGGCGGCACGGGTCACGTGGTCCTGCGGTCACGTGGACAGGGCGACTCACGCTCCGCTGGGGCCAGGATCTCTGTGCGCCTGCGCAGTGCCGGGCGCTTGCTGGTACACCGGTCGGGATTGGGACTGGCTGCGGGAGCGCGCCGGGCTGCGGCTGCTGCTCGGTCTCTTGTCTGCGGCCGGGCCGCGGAAGCTCGCGCGACCTGCGCATCCCTCTTCTCGTCCAGCCGAGAGGTTAGTGCACTGCCTTGTTCTCCGAGCTTGTATGGTCCTGCACATTGGTGCCCGCCTTTGCTGCCCGCCGCCCTGAATGTCTTGGGTCACATGTTTCACCGGGACCGCGGAGGTCCCCTGCCTGTTACGGTGATCTTTGGTCGACTTAGTTGGAAGTAAAAAGCATTCCATCCATAACACATAGGAATCCTTTTTTTGAGCCAGTGCACAGCGGTAACTGCAAAGATCATTTTGAGCAGCTTAAGGAATTGGAAGGCATGCTCCCAGATTAGCGCCTCTTAGCCATTGAATTGTAGCCTAGTTGATACAGTTTTCTTAGTTGGTGTGTTCTTAGAAGTAGGAAATGCATCCAAGAAATTGCATATTTAGGGATGCATGTTTCTGAATATTTCATTCAGAAAATATGAGTTGAATACGTATTGTGTGCTGGGCACTCTGGTCACAGTAGACACAGCTGAACAGAAGGCAACTCTATCCTCAAGGAGCTTATGTGCCACAGGAGAGAGAGACAAAAATCTCCTTTCCTCTTCTGTTTCTTCCCGTTATAGCATTGTGACTACTTACTGTATATTTTGTAACATCAAGACTATATATTATAGCATTGTGACTATTTATTGTATATAATGGTGGTTTACCGCATATATTATCTGTCATCCCCACTGTGATGTAAGTTTCAAAAGACAGGGATTTTTGTCTATTTTATTTTCAGCTGTGTTAGCAAGTAGAACAATGTCTGGCACATGGCAGGAACTCAGTTCATAACTTGTGTGAGTTAATAAAGTAAGAACACAAAGTATTGGTAAATGATGTTAAATGCAGTGGAGAGATAGAAAGTGGAAAAAGCTAGTGCTGCTGTCTTTTTTTTTTCTTCTTCTTCTTCTTTTTTAATGGTTCTTTTTGCCTATGCTGGGTCTTTGTTTGGGCTCCTCAACTTCTTTTCCCTGCAGCATGTGGGATCTTAGTTCCCTTATCAGGAATCAAACCCAAGTGTTCTGTATTGCAAGATGGATTCTTAATCACTGGACCACCAGGGAAGTCTCTGGTGTGCATTTTAAATGAAGTGGTCCAGGAAGATGTCACTGCCTAGGAGGCATTTGAGCAGAGGTCTGAAGGATGTGAGGGAATAAATAGGTTTACAGACACCTGGGAGAAGAGTGTAAGGGTAATAAGTGCACAGATCCAGATGCCAGAGTGACTGGAGTAAAAGGAGTGAGGGGGAAAAAGCTGTAGGAGACATTAGAGTCGTGGTAAAGGCCAGAGAAGGGAGGACCATGCAGTCCACGTTAAGGTCTTTGGCTTTTATTTCAAGTGAAGTGTGAGGCCATCATTAAACTTTACAAAGAGGGAAGAGAGAATCTGACTTTGTAAATTAGTAAATTTGGTTGCAATATTCAGAAGAATGTGAAGAACAGAAGCTGGGAACCCAGTGTGGATGCTGTGACAGTAATCCCTGAGCAAAACAGCAGCGTGGACCAGGGTGGTGGCCGGGTTGTTGAGGACCGGTCAGAGCCAAGCCAGTGGGACTTGCTGCCGGACTGGGTATGGAGAAGGAAGAGAAGCGCCCAGGTGGCCTGCAGGTGAGGGGCCTTAGCAAATATAGGATGTATTTGCTGCTTCACGAGTCTGGGGAGACTGTGGGAAGAGTAGGATTTGCAGGAAGGTTTCAGAAGCTCAGTTTTGAGCCTGTTACAGTTTTCATGCTTGTCGGAGTAGTTTAGGGATAAATATTTGCTATTTATCAGTGTGTAGGTAACTATATCAAACTGTGAGATTGGAGGAGATCAATGGGAGCTGGGAATGGAGAGGAAATGTGGCCCAAATTCTGAGCTTTGGTGTGTTACATTCTTGGAATGGGAAACCAGCAGGAGAGACAGAGGTGCACCCAGCGAGGATGAAAAGTGGCGAGTGAGGTAGGGGGTGGAGTGGTCCGCTGTATTCCATGTTGCTGGTCAGTGAGGGAAAACGAAGGCTGAGAAGTCTGATGCAGAGGTCATTGCTGGCCTTGACAAATGGGTTTTGGTGAAGTGTTAGGAATGAAAGCCTGATTGGAGCGGGTTCAGGGATATCAGAGAAGAGGCAATGAAGACAGGTAATAAAACTGCTTTTTTGAAGATATTTTAAAAGCTGCAGGTTCTGCCTCCCAAATATCACAGGGACTCATCCTTGTCCTCATCCTTTTAAAGGGAGATAACATATATGCGGTGATTTCAGTGTCTCCTTTGGAATTGGAAAGGCCAGGGACTTGCTTCCAGCTCTATGGCTGACTATAAGCAGTCCGCCCCAGTAAGCCCCCGTTTCCCCTGTGAAGTACCTCACGGGATTGTTGTGAGGTGGAGCAGAGGATTTGCTGGGTACCAAGTACTCAGGAAGCAATGTCTTAGTCTCTGTCAGTTCCTCCTCTACATTTTCACCGCAGATATGTTTCTTAGATGTGTATCTGACTGCGTGCGTCTCTCGTGAAAAGCTCTGCCTTCTCCCTGGTGGTGGAAGCTCGTTAGCATCAGTACTCAGGATCCAGCCGCTTCGGGGAGGCAGAAGCTGCACGTTGTCAAATGAACTGTGTACCTGGTGGGGGTGGAGGGTGGTAACTTATTGATCCCTCTGCCCTTTGAAACCCAGTTCAAATGTCACCTCTGATAAGCCCCATCCACCCACAGCCAGAGGTTCCTTTCTCTGCACCTGAGAGCAATTGATACATAACTCTGTTATGTACTCATCACAGTTTGCCGTTTCCCCCACTAGATGCTGAGTACTGAGATTGTTGTTATATATCTGTATTTCCAGCCCCTAGCATGTTACTTTCTTAAACAATTGTTATTGATTTCCTACCACTGCTGAAGCTAAGTCACTTCAGTCTGTCGGACTCTGTGTGGCCCCATAGACTACTACAAGCTTACTTTTTTTTTTTGCCTGCTATGGGATCTTAGTTCCCCAACTAGGGATCCAACCTGTGCCCCTTTCCACTGAAGTGTGGAGTCTTAACCACTGGATGGCCAGGGAAGTCCCTCCAGGCTTACTTTTAAAGAACAGATGTTTTAAACTGTAAATAAGAGGGGAGATTATTTACGTACAGTATTTCTATTGGGGGTGTGTGTGTGTGTGTGTCTCACAACCTTTAGCCCTACTGCCATGCCCAGCCCCACCCTGAAAAGCATGTTCCCCTTCAAGAATCAGCTTGAATCCTTCTGGGAGCCTTTCCTGACTCTTCATGTAGACTTAGGAGCCTTCTATTGTAGTTCTTTGGTGGGGCCTAGGGCTGCTCCACTCAGTTATAATGAGGCGTTTGCACACGCCTGTCTCCTTCAGGAGACCATTAGCTTGATGGTAGGAACCCTAGTCTTCCATGGGTGTATCTCTGGTCCCAGCTCATTGCTTATCTTATTGTAAAGGCTGAATACTTTTTTTTGGCCTTGGCATTGGGGATCTTAGTTCCCTGACCAGGAATCAAACCCTCACCTTCTGCAGTGGCAGGGCAGTCTTAACCACTGGACAGCTAGGAAAGTCCCTGAATACATTTTGAATAAAGGGGTTTAGAAGTACTAATTTCATTTTAAATAGTTTATATGCTAGTGAAGTAAATGAAGAGATCCTCATTACTGTTTTGTTTTTTTTTTTTTTTTTTGAGGTCCTTTTCATGTCCTTGTAACCCTCCAGAAAGAAGGCCAGAAGTTGACTACAGGTGATGGAAACATTAAAATTTGTTTTTTTAACCTTTCAGTAGGCTTCAGTTGGAGAAGGAAATGGCAACCCACTCCAGTATTCTTGCCTGGAGAATCCCATGGACAGAGGAGCCTGGCAGGCTATAGTCCGTGGGGTCACAAAGAGTCGGACACGACTAAGTGACTAACAACAGCACACTTCAGTAAGATGTATCTGTTTTGCAAATTGTTTTACAGAAATATACCTGTTACCCAGGAAAACACTATATGTGTTTTTTTTAATTAATTTATTTTTTAATTGAAGGATAATTGCTTTACAGAATTTTGTTGTTTTCTGTCAAACATCAACGTGAATCAACCATAGATGTACATATGTCCCCTCCGTCTTGAACCTCACTCCCACCTCCCGCCCCATCCCACCCCTCTAGGTTGATACACAGCCCCTGTTTGAGTTTCCTGAGTCATACAGCAAATTCCCATTGGCTTTCTATTTCACATATGGTAATGTAAGTTTCCGCGTTACTCTCTCCACGCATCTCACCCTCTCTCGCCTCCCCTCCCCCCATGTCCATAGATCTGTTCTCTATGTCTCTTTCTCCATTGCTGCTGCTGCTAAGTCACTTCAGTCGTGTCCAACTCTGTGTGACCCCATAGACGGCAGCCCACCAGGCTCCCCCGTCCCTGGGATTCTCCAGGCAAGAACACTGGAGTGGGTTGTCATTTGCTTCTCCAATGCATGAAAGTGAAAAGTGAAAGGGAAGTCGCTCAGTCGTGTCCGACTCTTCGAGACCCCATGGACTGCAGCCTACCAGGCTCCTCCGTCCATGGGATTTGCCAAGCAAGAGTACTGGAGTGGGGTGCCATTGCTTTTTCCATTGCTGCCCTGCAAATAAATTCATTAGTACCATCTTCCTAGATTCCATATATATATGTTAGTATATGATATTTATCTTTCTCTTTCTGACTTACTTCACTCTGTATAATAGGCTCTAGGTTGATCCGCCTCATTAGAACTGATTCAAATGCCTTTTTATGGCTGAGTAATAGTCCATTGTGTATATATACCACAACTTCTATATCCATTCATCTTGTATGTATTTTTTTAAGTTTTTTTTTTTTTTTCTCAACTTGAACTTTGAATTCTTGTCTTTTAGCTTGGGTTATGGTAATGTCAGCCAGACTTCTCAGAGCCCTGGCTGGATCTCGCCATATTTTGTCAAAAGCATGTCAGTGCCAAAGACTTACTCATCAAATGTTAAAACCACTTAAGGAATTTGAGACTGCAGCACGCACAGCCCTGACAAGAAATCAGAACTTGGATTTGTTCTTTCCTGATGCAGCAACTGGTGGTTTGAATAAGTCTCAGATCCTGTGGATGAACCAGAAAATATCAAATACAAATGTACTCCCTCCATTCAACACTGCGTGTTGCCAAGATGGAAAAGCTCACCTTCCAACCAGGAACTCTGTCAGTACTCACAGGAAAGTGACTCACAAACCAAATCTGCTAGGTTCTAAGTGGTTTATAAAAATATTAAAGAGACATTCCTCATCTGTGTCCACGGAAACAGTTTCTAAACAAGACTTTCCACAAATCAAGAGACCACTGAAAGCTTCAAGGACCAGGCAGCCGTCTAGGACCAATCTTCCAGTTCTGCCTGTGAAGGAGGTAAAAACATGGGTGGTGGTAGCGCCTCTGTTCTCTGATGATCTCTCTGAACCCCTGTGTGTCCCAGCTTGGCCTCCCTGCCAGCATAGGAGAGCACCTGCTCAATGCTGCTTTCAGGGTCTTTGAAGCTTAGTAGTACAACCTGTTGGAGAAGGCGATGGCACCCCACTCCAGTACTCTTGCCTGGAAAATCCCATGGACAGAGAAGCCTGGTAGGTTGCAGTCCATGAGGTCGCTAAGAGTTGGATATGACTGAGTGACTTTACTTTCACTTTCACTTTCATGCATTGGAAAAGGAAATGGCAACCCACTCCAGTGTTCTTTCCTGGAGAATCCCAGGGACGGGGGAACCCGGTGGGCTTCCGTCTGTGGGGTCACACAGAGTCAGACATGACTGAAGTGACTTAGCAGCAGCAGCAGCAGCAGCACAACCTGTTACCTCCAAAAGGAATCAGCATCGTAATTAGAGGAATTAGTGGTAGATATAAAGGGCTTCCCAGGTGGCTCAGTGGTGAAGAACCCACCTGCCAATGCAGGCAACACGGGTTTGATCCCTGGGTTGGGACAATTCTTGGAGGAGGAAATGGCAGCCCACTCCAGCATTCTTGCCTGGCAAATCCCATGGGCCGAGAAACCTGGCAGGCTACAGTCCATGGGGTCACAAAGAGTTGGATGTGACTGAGCAGCTGAGCACGCACTCACCATATGTATAAAGGCAAAATAGAGGCAATTAAATATAGAAATGTAGTTTATAAAAGGATTAGTTAGTGGCCTAAGGAAATTTTGGAAAAGATTAGTATTAAGTTCACTTTAGGAATAGTGCTATTAAAAAGCCCCCACTTATGGAGAAGGAAATGGCAACCCACTCCAGTATTCTTGCCTGGAGAATCCCATGGACAGAAGAGCCTGGTGAGCTACAGTCCATGGGGTGTCAAAGAGTCGGACACACACACACAAAAAAAAAAGCCCCCACTTAAAAAAACTCAAACTGTAGAAATTCTATATTAAGTTTAAGAAAAAAATTTTAAGTTAACTGTGTAGACAGGTAAGCACTTCTAAGCTGATGATGACTGCGTGGGAGCAGGTGGCAAAGGACGTGGCAAGTTAGAATTGAAAAAGCAGAGTCAAGGTCTTTGCTTTTTTATCCTTCGAAGGTTGAAGGGGGTCCCTGTTATGAGGTTTATGGGAATTTCTCTACAATATACTTTTCCCCACTAAATGGTAAATATTTAAGGTGAAGATCAAGCCCTTCATTAACATGTGTATCTTGCATGATACTTAAAACTATGCCTGATACTTAATAAATGTTTATTAAACTGAAAAGGATGGAAGAGAAGCAAAGGAATCTTAGATGTCTGTATCATCAACATTAAAAATAGGAGTGTCAAATATTTAAAATTTAATGAGACATTCTGAATCTATCAGAAAACAGGTTAGGGTCGAAACAGGTTAAAATTTCGATTTTGAGAAGTAGACCCTGAGCATTTAATTTGGTGGGTTTGTGTGTGTGTGTGTGTGTGTGTGTGTGTGTGTGTGTGTGTGTTTTTACTGTGAGGTTGACTTCCTTTAAAAATGTGTACAGGCCTTCTTGTCATATCCTCAGGTTGTAAAGTTAGGGGCTGATTAGTGTTAGTCACTGAGTCGTGTCTGACTCTTCGTGACTCCGAGGACTATAGCCCGCCAGGCTCTTCTGTCCATAGGCTAGCCCAGGCAAGGATACTGGAGTGGGTTGCCATTCCCTTTGACATGGGATCTTCCTGACCCAGGGATCGAACCTGGTGTCTACACTGCAGGCATCTTCTTTACCATCTGAGCCACCAGAGCTGGTAAATGATTTTTATTTGGATTCTAGCTTTGTTTACATTATTGTTTTGTTTCTTTCAAACCCAGAATATAAAGGGTGGGAGTTTGGGATTCATTCTACTCTCACCCTTTTCTTTGTAGCTCTTGAGTTTTTAATTACATTGTTTCGCTATGTGATCATCTGGGAAATTTAGCATTTAGGTAACTGAAAGAAAATTAAGTGTAGAAACCTGAATTATAGCAGATCGAAAACGGAGGATCAAGTCCCTTTTTTCTTTTGTTATATCTGGCAACCCAGAGCAGGATCAAGTGTCTAATGAAAGAAAGTCTGACAGAGTCAGAGATGTCACTTTTTTTTTTTTTTTTTTTAATAGTTGTTGGTTGTAAATTATCAAAGAGACATGATTTCTTTGGGTTGTCCATGGACTTGAAAGCAATTTTCCTAAATTCTGTTTTTTATTTTTCTTTAGAATTTTTTTTTCTGCTTCCAGGAAAGGATTTGAAGTAGATTTTCAAAATTTAGTGCTTCCATTGAGGTAATAAAAGCATTACATTTAAAACAGAGCAAGCAGCTGACATGAACAGAGAAAGAGATATTATCAGATACCTGATATGCATAATCCAGTTGAATGTTTAGTTTTGAGAAGCCCAGTGATTAAGGAAAAAGCAGGAATCCTCCTGGGTTGTACATTTCATGTTGTCTAACAAGAGAAAAAGAAAAACATAAGAATGTCTTGCAAGAAATAACTTTTTTTCCATCACCAAATTTAAGGCATCATTTGTTTCCTGGGTCCTGACATAGGACATGTTACATAATGTAGTAGCTGTGACTTTAGTTTGAGTTTTGCAAAAACAGAAAGAGTATGTTGTTTCTCTGGAAGCACAGGAAAATAATAGAAAATCTTTTCTAAGAGGTTTTCTGAAGTGATCTGAGGGACTGTGATTTTGGAGCATTATTTTCTAATGATCTTAAAGGTGAACATAAACCATAGGTCGAAGACTAGCTTTTGTCTGCCCCGAGTATTTGTCTGCCCCGAGTAGTGGGCCCCTCCATTTCCTCGTGGGCATCACGGGGCTGGCCAGTCCCCTGTGGTGGCGGAGCCCTTACCTCCACTCTGCACTGAGTCAGGAAAGGACTCTACTTTGTACCAGAAAGAGACACGCTTTGTCTCGTTCCCCATGCGTGTACCTGAACTCACCCTCTACCCGCAGCCGCACGCAAGCACCTGAAACGGACTGCATGAGCCTACTTACTTACCTTCTATGTCGGAGTCAGCACTTCACCTGGTCCCATTTGCAGAGATCCTGCCCTGTTGAGATAGTCAGCCTACATCCCATTGGCTCATCATTTATCATGACAGGGACAGTGCTCCTGGGTGGTCTGTCCTGTCTTGGAGGAGGACAATGCCTGAGGATGAGGGCCTCCCTGAGCGGCGTGGATGCTGGCTGGGGGGGGACACCCAGTGGTGGCTTCAGGCTAGCACTACAGAGTGTTGTGAGATTAACTAGTGGGTGGTTAGTAGTTGTTTTTTCCCACTTCGGTTTGCTTATGTAATGAAATAGAATCAATGCGTCACTCACGATCAAGGTACACGCCGTTCTGTGATGTGTTCGTGTCAGTTATTGGTGTGGGTGCCTGTGTATGGTGTGTATGTGAGAGGGCTTCTTTGGGTTGTACAACTCACCATGGGTTGTAGTCAAAAAGCTTAAAAGCTGAAGCCTTATACTGTGCTGTGCTGTGCTTAGTTGCTCAGGTATGTCTGACTCTTTGCAAGGCTATGGACTGTGGCCCGCCAGGCTCCTCTGTCCATGGGGATTCTCCAGGCAAGGATACTGGAGGGGGTTGCCATGCCCTCCTCCAGGGGATCTTCCCAACCCAGGGATCGGAATCAGGTCTCCCGCGTTGCAGGCAGATTCTTTACCGTCTGAGCCACCAGAGAAGGCCATAAGAGGCTTTATAGTAGTAATGTAAAATATATCTGTTTTATAACTTTGACCTGTAATCTGTACATGATCTTAGCCAGAAGGCTGCGAAGCGATCACCTATAATCTGTATATAACAGGAAAACGTACATTTTTTACCCCCTAGTAACATAGAAGTAAGATTACCAAAGAAAAAAACCTTAATTTTTTTTCAGTAAAAGAACATGAATAAAAATAAACTTTCTTTTTCAAGAAAAGTATTCCGTCAGAGTGTGTGATATTCTAAAACAAGAATCATATATAAATTTCTAGCCCCATCTGCTGGAATATGTTTTCTGTGACCAGAAGAATGAAACACTACACACACAGTGGTTTTCTTGGCTTTGGTTTGGTTTTTGTTTGTTTAACATTTTAAAATAGAAAGGCTTAAATATAAGTCATAAATCCAAGAACAATTTTAGGTTGGTTTGACACATTTATTTAAGAACAAGTTGTTGATCCCCATCCTAGAACCTGAAGTTCGCTATATATTAATATTTGTATTTGATGCCCAAAAAAGAATGGTTTATTATTTTAAATAATCCAGAAAAAGACGTGTCTGAAAGTGAAAACTTCTGGCAGAGTAAAAACATCTTTAAATGATGGGGGGGTTAACGTGGAGATGACACATACTGTTTCCCTTTACCAAATGGATTTAAATACAGTCTTGAAATCAAAAAGCAAAGGAAATAAAACTCCCCAAAGATAGGTCTAACAGGTCAAATTGGTAAACCTTGTGAATCGTTTATTCATAGAAGATTCGTAACTTAAACCGACTCAGGTCCCAGATGTTTAAGGAGGATACAGAAAGTAGCGTGGCGAGCCATAGAGGTTACGTAATGTTAGCTGAGCCATAGGCTGCGTGACACTGGCTGGAACTTTGAGCCAAACTAAATAGGAGATGGCGAGAGAAGGGAAGGTGACCATCTTCAGCAAATCTGCAAAGATCCTTGGAATGACTAAGTAAAAACAGACTGTGTTTAAAAATTTATAACCTGACTCTTTGGAGCTCAGCACATATTTTCTCATGGAAGTAGTGATTGAGTGCTTTGACTTATGCCATTTTTGAGAATGTAAAACAGTGTAAGTTTTTTTTTTTCTTCTTCTTCTTCTGTTTTTTTAGCACAGATGGGCCTGATCAAAAACAAACGTGGCGAAGCAGGCGCGAGACAGGAGGGAGTGGGAGGGACAGTGTCAACCGAAGAACCTGGCCCCCTCCTCGACCCTGGTCAGTTACTGCCAGGTGCAAAAGATGCTAGAAGTCTGGATGTTGTGTCAAATGGCACCTTATTATTGATAATTTGTTGAGACCTTGAACACAGTATGTGGGTGACTCTTAAGTTGGATAGTTCTCCCGGCTGCCAGCATAAGGCTCTGATGCTAGAGACAGCCAGCCAGTGCCATTTCCAGTACAGTAATGGGAAGACCCTCCCCTGGACTAGCTGGTGATCTTCTCCTTATCTCCTGTCTCCTCCTTCATGCGTCCTGCTCTTCCCACTGCAGCCTAAACTAAGCACATCAGCTCTAGCGGCCCAAGAAGGAACTCTGACGTCAACTGGCTGCCCTGGGATTTTGTGTAGCAGCCTTCTGAAGTTGTCAGGTTTTGCAGAGTAGAGCTTGCCTGCTGTGGCCTTTCCTGAGGCCTCTTACCTGGGGGATTCCTTTCTTTCAGTCACCTTAATCTCATATCCTGCCAGCTCCTCTTAATTCCACAGAGCCTTAAAAGAACAGCTAGTGCCCGCCGTTCTAAATCTTGAGCACAGAACCTGTGTCTGTACTCCAGTAAGCAGCTTTCATCTGGCCGTACGAGTGCACGTGTTTTTGTCACGGTGCCTTCTTACCTCTATAATGACTGGGAATCAGGCTCATCAGATATGTGCAACTGGAGGGTCCCACATCCATATATCTCACATTTGGCAACAATTTCAGCTTTTTTTCCCTAACTGAGTGAAAATAAGAACAGTGTTTTGCTTCTGAGTGGATAGTTTACTGATTTTAGGTTTTTCAGGTCCTCCGTGTATTCTTCTGGTGCTTTTTAAACCACACGTTAGAACAGATGGAAGAGGCAAAGCAGGGTGAAGTCATTTCTTGAGAAGGGGCCAGGAGTTAGGTAACAAAAGTAGGAGGAAGGAAGGAATGTATGTGCTACTTTTCTTAAATTGCATACTAGGAATGTAACAGAAAGGGAAAGAAATTAGGAGCCAAGATGAGTAAATCTTAGGAATAAATTTTGATGTAATGACTCATAAAACTCTTTTGACCAACACTGGGCCAAAGCACCATATGTACCAAAGACAGTAGACTCACTAATGTTCTGACAGGTGGATACTAAAATATAAAATTATGAACAAATGAAAATCCAGATGTAAACTACTTGATAGACTTTTTAACCCCCTTGCATTTTGATGCTTTAAGCATATATGTCCCCGGTGGCTCAGACGGTAAAGAATCTGCCTGCGATGTAGAAGCCCCGAGTTCTATCCCTGGGTCAGGAAGATCCCCCGGAGAAGCGAATGGCAACCCACTACAGTATTCTTGCCTGGAGAATCCCATGGAAAGAGGAGCCTGACGGGGCTATAGCCCATGAGGTTGCAAAGAGCTGGACACAATTGAGCAACTAACACAAACATGTATATCTGTGCTGTAATAACGGCTGTAACAAATGTTGAACATTTGTGCTTGTCATGGTTCTGAACAGTTGACATTCATCAGCTTGTGTAAACTTCACAACAACCTTGTTACTCTGAGTCTTTTGTTGTTTTTTTTTTAATGAATCTAATTCTCTGCCTAACCTCTGAGCACCTCTACCCGTAGCTTTTGAATTTTATTGACCACATTCAACGGTGAGGAATTTATTTTACATTCTATGTAGTGACCCAGCATACCTACATATATATGTGACAGAAAACATCATAAAATAAAAGTCCTGACTATGAATTATGAACTCTAATATTTTCTATTTCATTCTATTTTTTTTTTTTTAAGCAGGATTGGGCCAACTAAATCAACATCAGGACTCAATGATAGCTTGTGACCTACAGATGGACAAAAACACCGTGTGCTGGGCCATATGCTTGCCATGCGTGTATTGTAGAGACACAACATAAATACCTACATGTACACACAAGTGAGACTCCTAGTGCAGAAGCCAAAGCACTCACCTCCAAACCTGCACTCATTCTCAGATCTGGAGAACTTTCAACCGGAGTGAAGTTAACCAGAGCAAAAACATCTGTAATTCCTTTGTAGATACAGACTAATCTCTGCCTGTTCAAGGCTAGTGGCAGATTACCAAATGACCTCAAATAATAATGCTGCTGGGAGCAAGAGCCATGGAAACTCAAGGTTGGACAGACTTTAAATAGCATTTCATCCTGGCGCCCATAGAATCCCTTAATCCTCTCTCATCTTTTGTTCAGTCTGTGCTTGAAGCACAACCGGTGGGGTTGGTTCCGTTTTCATCTAGGCCATTTCATCTTTTTGACTAGCAGGAGAAAGTTCTTGCATAGGTTGAGCTGAAATCTGCCTCCGTGTAATGTCTTGTTCTCCGTCTTTCTCACATCCCTTGTCCGAATCTTTGAGATGTTTGGAGAAAAGGCTCGCCTGCCAGCTTCGCAGCACAGAGTCCTCCTCCCTGTAGTGTGACAGCTGTGTCAGGCGCCTCTTAGTAACCCATGTCATGCCCCTCTCCCTGGTGCAGGACCTGATGCAATGCACTGCGTTTGCAACCGCAGATGAGTACCATCTTGGAAGCCTCTCTCAAGATCTGACGTCCCATGGATACGTCGAAGTGACAAGCTTGCCTCGAGGTACATCTCCTTGAACCAGGGACCAAGTATGTTAAAATGTATTAGAAAGTAATTTTCCTATGATAACTGTCTGAAATACATGTTTGTTTAGGTTTCATTTTCAATTTAAACAACAGTATCATAAAAGGGGTGTTAAATCTCCTTATGCAGATGACAAAGATAAGATTAAAATCAGTATGGTTCACTCAGCTTTATTTATAGGATCAGTCTTATTTGGGATGATCAAAGGCCATGCCACTTCATTTCTGTCACATTTAAAAGTTATTAGTATTACAGAAGAACCATAAAATTAATAGAAATATTTTAAACTAACAGAATTAGTTAAAAGATAAACACAATATTTAAAAGGAGAATTAAACTGAGGGTTGTAGGGTAGTGTGAGGAACACTTTGAGAAATACATGAAAAAATAAGTGACTTGGAACACTTTGGAAAATTCATGAATTGACCTCAAAGTAGCAAAAATAGTAGGTGGAAAAACCTCGCTGCTACAGAGAAAATTTTTGAAAGTCACTGCCTGTAAGAAACAGTTGAAATGTCATGGTGCTCTTTGGCCTTGATGATCTGACCAGACTATTTGGTGGCAGAAAGAAATATAACTGACTTAGAAAAACAGCTGTGTCCAGGGCCCCCGAGATGAAAACTCGCCCTGGGGTCTTCTTGGCTGATTGCAGAGGCTGTCAGCAGTGAGGTCTTGTGCCTCACAGACTTGGTTTCTCACACCATGCCCTGAATCTTGCCTGTTTCATTTGTGGTGTTCTCCACTGTACGTGTGAACCTTGCCCTCCATCCATCGATGTAGTATCAGTACTCAGGGAAGTGTGAGTGCACCGAAGTTTAGGATTTGGTCTCCACCTGAATCCTCCATTCCTCTATCAGGAACTCTAAAGATTTTAGGATCCTAAGTTTAGGCCAAGAAATTAGACAACAATTTGCATATTAATTAGTATGTTTATTAATTGATAGATTAATGTGTTGTTTATAATTTATGATAGAATATAGTAAATACTACTAAAATAATATACAAAGTAACTACTTATTGGTGAATATATACGTATATATTTATATTTAAAATGTTAAAATATTTTAATAGCTACTGATGACTGCTGTGGTAGTTCTCATGATTGACTTTGAAATCAGATATGTTTTAAAATGGCAGGTGTCTTTGTCTCTGTGTGTTTTCTATTTTCCACACTGTCTACAATATAATTTAAAATTCAGTGAAATTTTGAGCAGTTTGAGAATATTAAAACTATATTATTAATAAAATTGTAAAGGAAGAGAATATGTTAATTGCTCCTCAACTTTTATTTCAAATTATTTATAAAAAGTTTAATTCTTTTTAAATTGAAGTACAGTTGATTTCCAGTGTGTTACTTTCAGCTGTAGAGCAAAGTGATTCCGTTTTATATTCTTTTTCTATTATGGTTTATCTTAGGATATTGGACATAGTTCCCTGTGTTATTTGGTAGGACCTTGTTCTTTATTCCTTCTCTATAGAATGGTTTGTGTCTGCTAACCCCAGGCTCCCAATCCATCCCTCCTTCACCCCACTCCCAAATTCTTGAACCATAGTCATACTGAAGCTGAGACTTTAATAATTATCAACTTCTAGTGATTACTGAATCAAAATGGGCAAGAATGAGTTCTAAATAGCTCTAATAATAGTGTCACAGGTTGTTGAATATTTTGTTCAAGTAATTTCCTGTGGTCTTCTCATTTTATCATGTTAAAATACTTTCAGAAACCTTAGTAGAAAGTGTGACTGTGTTGCAGAGCACTTCATGGTGTGTGAAGATATGATCACAAGCACTTTGTTGAAGGTGACCCTGAAACCATGTGTCACCTTGTGACATAGCTTTTTGCTCTTTTATCACAGATGCAGCAAACATTCTGGTGATGGGTGTGGAAAATTCTGCAAAAGAAGGTGATCCTGGTACAATATTCTTCTTCAGGTAAGACAGGAGAGCAACCGCAGTGGGAGGTGGGCTGTGTGGCCAGGTAATGTGGTCCTTAAAGGTGCAGGTATACCTCATCTCTTAGCAGTAAATGTGTTCAGGATTTGTGATTAAAATTTATCCTTTGGCTGTTATTTGAATAAGAGAGTTTGTTAGTTTTAGGCATTTGCTGGTAAATCCTCTTATAAAGTAATGAATTCCCCGCCTCGCCCCAGGGAAGATATCAGGGATTTTTCATTCCTTGTGTTCTAAGTTAACTTTCAGCACTATGTCATCTTTGTATCATCTGTGCAAGTCATTTATACCATGCATGATTCGTGACAGTAAAGGGTGCACTTAACATGTTATCAGAAGAGAGCCTTGGACAAGGCTAAAGCAGGAACCACTGTTGGAAATAATGGAGCTCTGCAGGATGCAGGGATGGAGGGAACCGATGGCCTCCCCAACGTTCTGGCCTGCCTGAGAGCAAGAGGCTGAAGGAGGCTCAGGTTGAGGTCATCAACAGAGGCCCACTCGGGTAACTTGGAGTGTGCTTATCTTTATATATAAATCTGGGTTTTCATTTACTGAGAACATGTAAGCATGGTGTTTCCCATTCAGCTTCAGGGCTCCTTCTCACGTATACATGCTACCTGCCCTGCTGTCTTTTCTTCCTTGCCATTTTCTTCCTTTTCTTTCTTCTCCCTCTGAAACTCTTCAGCTAAAGTTTTAGACCACCTTACGTCTCCAGAGACTTCAGCCTGGGACCCTGCCTCACATACATTCATTCCTTTTCTCTAAAGGTTGTTTTAACACCAAATACTCTGGAGCAGCTGAGTAGGCATGGTGATGATAGTAGAAACCATTTAAAATCATCTCATGTTATCCTCACAACACTTGAAGAGAGTCTTCCCCCCACCGCGCCTCCCCCCCGCCCCCCCCATTTTGCAGCTGAGGAAACCAAGGGTCAGAGGGATTGAAGTGAATTACCCACAGTTAAGGGACTGATAAGTGGCAGGACAGAAATACATGGAACATCCATAAAAATACAGACTTCGGTGAAGTTTCTCTGGTCTTAGTTCTTACAATTGCTGATAACTGGCAGCCCTGTCTTTGTGTCTATGGGTGATTCATAATTGGGTTCAGCATTTAGTCTGAGTAGAATCACATCCCTTTTGACTCGAGTGAGGAATTTGGATTTCTGAGGTCCCCTAGATCAATGCCATCCAGTAGAAATACAATGCAGGCCACAAGTGCAAGCCACGTACATAATGATACATTGTTTAATAGCCACATCTTTAATTTAAAAAAATAACATGAGTTTAATTTTGAATAGCACTAATAAGAGCATCATATATTACCTAAAATTAATTTTACTGGTGCATTTTATCTAATCCAGCATATTGAAACTATTATCATTTCTACATGTAACCAGTCCACAATTGATGAGATTTAGATCCTCCTTTTCTTCCTAAGTCTGTGAAACCTGGCACATGTTTTCCACTTACCGCAGCTCTCAGTTTGGAGCAGGTCTGTTTGAGGTACCTGTTAGTTACACGTGGTCACACAGGGCTTGAGCCCCATACCCTGCAGTTCCTGCGACCTCTCGTCTGCCTGGAGGCGCTTCTCTGAGCTAGTGCTCTGGCTGCTTCAGTACCTTCTCCAGTCAGCGTCCTGAGACCCTACCCTGGCCTTTTGCCACAGCTCACTCACTGCCTGGTCTCACTGCCTGTCTTCTTACCCCACCACCAGTCTGTCTGTCTGCATCTCTGTAGGCAGGATAATTTGACAGTAGGTAATTCTGACCACTACACTACCCTGCTTAAAATTCCACAGGATTTGACCAAACTCCTGATCACAGCAGGAAGTTCCTTCCGGGGTTGTCTCTTACCACCTTTGTCTCTACCCGCCCTCATCCACAGCCACTCACACCACTAGCTCTTTTTTCTGCGACATCGCATGCCTGCCTCACACCTTCTCCCGGAGCTGGGGTGTTTCCTCTGCTGTATCTCCTCCTCTCATTTTCTCGTTCAGCTTGGTAGTCTTGTACGAACAGTGTCCCTCCAGTGTGCCCCTACGTAGATCCTGCAACTCTTAGAATTCAGATTGCCAAGATTGGCCAAGAAGTTCTTTGGGGTTTTTCCATAAGATGTTACTGATGTATATGTCTGGCTGAGTCCCTTTGCTGTCCACCTGAAACTATCCCAGCATTGTTTGTTAATCGGCTATACCTCAATACAAAATAAAGAATTTAGAATTTTTTTAAAAAATTGAATCAGGTTATGAAACAACCTAGATACGTGAAATTATGTAGTATTACAATAATTGTTACTCTGCAAACCACTTGAGAAATCCATGAATTTTTGAGAGGCCAAGTTTTTTAATCAAAAGTTCAAAAAATAGCTTTTGTTTATCATATCCATCCAGGGGCCATCATGTCAAATCCATAATAAATCATATTTTTTTAATTGGCATTCTAGATACATTCTAGAAGCTACACCTAAAGCATGGCTCTGTGTGTGGCCCTGAAGAATGTATTCCACCTTTAACCAAGTTTATTCTTTTAAATCAGGGAAGGAGCTGCTGTGTTCTGGAATGTGAAAGACCAAACTGTAAGTATAAATACAGTGTGAAAGCATTAAAACTTAGTTTTCTGAGAATAAATTGTTAAGTAGCCCTCAATAACCTGAGCCATTGGATGATAAAATGACAGATAATCTTCAGTTTCTTTGCTCAGCATTACATGATGTTGATCCTAACACTGTCATCTTCCAAAATTGTCATTTTGACTACAGGTTACCTACATTTTCCATTCTCTGGGCACACACTGATTTGTGGAGAATCAGAAGAATCCCTGCTATACTGCAGATAGAAGAAGTGTACTTCTCACATGATAGCCTACAAATGAGTAGTGTTCACACAGTTAACTGGAAGCTGGCTGCCTTGAGTTTTATTTTAGATCAAGATCAAGTTTTCTAGAACATTTTCACTCACTGGAATTCATTTCTTTAATATCCCAATCAGGATTTGTTTAATACAGCCTTTTCAGGGGCAGTTTGGTAATACACATCAAAACTTTATGTTTAACTCAGCAATTTTACATCTAGAAAGTTACCCAAAGAAAATAATCACATTATAGGTGATGAATGATATACAGAAATGTTCAACACATTATTTACAATAGCAAAAATGAGAAATAACCAAAACACATAATAAGAGAAAGCTTGTTAAGTAGATCTGTAGAATAAAATCTACTGTCTATCAGGTAGAATCTAGTGCTTAAAAGTCATGTGGGGAAAAAAGCCTGTTCCTGGGGATTGCCTGGTAGGCTTTCCTGGTGGCTCAGATGGTAAAGAATCCACCTGCAATGTGGGAGACCTGAGTTCAATCCCTGGGTTGGGAAGATCCCCTGGAGGAGGGCATGGTAACCCATTCCTGTATTCTTGCCTGAGGAATCCCCATGGACAGAGGAGCCTGGCAGGCTACAGTCTGTGGGATCTCAAAGAGCTGGACAAGACTGAGCAACTAAGCACAGCACAGCACATGATACAGTTAAATTAAAAGAGCAGGTTACAGACTATAACTGATATAATACCAGAGCTGTACTAAAAGTGTGCTTCGTATAATCCCAGCTTTACTAAAAGGAGGTACCCACACACATAGAGGGTGGGAAGAGAGAGACTGAGGAGTGGTTTCCTGGAGAAAGAAATATAGGCCAGCAATAGATGTAAGAAAAATGTAACCCAAATTGGCTATTTGAAGTTGCAAAGATGTAAAAGGCTGACAATACTCAGTAATTTTTTAAGAATGCTTTCATAAATCTTTGGATTCTAAAATTGGAAATCCTGCCTGCCACAAGTAAAAAGAGACAGATTCCACATGCTGCAACTATCGATCTTGCATGCCACAGTGAAGAGTGAACATCCTGCGTGTCACCGTTACAAGCGTGTGTGTCTTTTGATCTAACAAATCCTGAAGAAGTATTTCCACAGGCCCTGAAGATACTTGCATCAGGCTGGTGCCTGTGACATTGTGTTAGTGGAGAGGAGAAAAAAGTCCCCCATGAATGGACATTTAGAATGGTTAAATCAGTTGTGGTTCCTCCGTTAAGGAGAACAGCATTGAAAATGTTTGTATGTACAGTACCATCCCATTTATATAAAAAGCAAACTAAACATACATATATTTACATGTAGGGGGACGTCTGGAAGGATATGCACCGAGTTTAATCATGATTACCTTCAGGGATTAGGAATGCAGGAGAATAGAGAGATTATCACTTTCTATTACTGTGTTGTTTAGATTTTTACAGGTGTTTTACTTAAACATTTTGTGTGTGTGACAACACACACAAAGAAAACAAGCCGTAGTGTTGCCGTGTTTCCTCTGGGCTGTGGGAGATGGGTTGTTTCTGTTTTCCTCTTTAAGGGCCCCTGTGTTTTCCAAATGTAACAACAAATGGATGTATCCTTCCAGTTAGTTTAGCCTCACCATGAGTTTGCTTTTTCCTTAAAACCTGAAGAACAAAACAAACATCATTAAATGTAATTTTTAAAATGTTACAACCATCACTGAGGGGGTCAAGATAATTTGAGGTTAATCTTCCTTTTCTTCTAGATGAAGCATGTGATGCAAGTTCTAGAAAAACATGAAATTCAGCCCTATGAAATTGCGTTGGTTCACTGGGAAAATGAAGAGCTTAACTACACAAAAACAGAGTAAGCACCTTTTTATCAAATTTATGAAACAGGCACTTGAAATAACTAGGGAAAGCAGTAAAGAAGGTCAAGTCTTTATGAATTTGGAGACAAATTTTGAGGAAAAAAGCTATTAATACAAACAGAAAGCCAAAGCAATTAATATTAGTGGACAGACAATTTTTTAACTTCTCAGGCTACCCATAAACTAAAACAAGTAGATAGTATAACCCCAAAATAATGTTTCCTAAATAGCCGAAATCAGTAAAAAGTAGTGTGCCTTTGTCAGAATGAACCTGTCAAATTATTCTAGTAGCTTTTTTTTCTTATGTAAATTCTTTTTGCTTTTTTCCTATTGATTTTGAGTATAAAAAGTATTTAGTATAATGAGGGGATGCTCTAAGGGAACCACTCACAGGAATGGAGGTGCCTGTAAGAAGTGGGGGCCTGCTGTACCTGCTCAGGTCAAAGGTATGGGGAGACAGCATCCTGGCTGATTTTCCTGTCCCAGCAAGGGTGCAAAAATGAGGAGAGATGTTAGGGTGGAGAGAGCAGGCAGTGGGAACAGGATTAAAAGGTCTTTATTCTCAAGGAGGTCCCTACCTAGTGGAATGTGAGAGTTGGGGGAAAAGTCTTGGTGCTGAGCAAGGAAGCAACGCAATCAGAGCTTTAGGGAAATTTGGAAGAGACACCAGCTATAGAAAGAGTAGATGGGCTAAGAGCAAGTGCTAATTGCCAGCGATGAGCTTTCCTGTATCATTTTATCTGACATAGTCGCCGGGATTGTGGCAAACCAGCTTTCAGGTGAGATTCAGAGACGCTGGGCACCTGACTCATGAGTGAGGACCCAGGCCCACGGTGGGTGCAGAAGACAGCGATGGTGTGAGCCGGGGACATGACAGATGAGGAGCCAGTAGAATTGTTGCTCATTTTATTCATTATTAAGCCCATGGCCTTGTGGTCACGTTTCCCATCAGTTCCCCTCCCATAGTCTGCCTCCAGATTGCACTGTGACTTACTAGGCATTGTCCCCCACCCACCTGTAGGTGTGCACACACGCATACCCATCTCACAGTCTCTAGAGATTCAAGTGCTTGGCTCTGGATCCTGGAGTCAGATTTGGTTTCATCAAGAGACCATCCTTGCCTCCACCAGTGCGGTGGGTGTGTGAGTCCTTTCTGTGACCCAACTGCCTACTGTCTCACTCTGTGTGGGCCGAGCTCCTTCATAAAGCATCTCATCAGCTCTGCCCTCTGTCTCATGTCTTCTGTTTTTCCCCCACCTTAGGCTTTTGGAGTGGATTCTGCCTCCTCTCTCCCTCTTCATCCAGCTCTCTTTGTCTTTCTGGTCGCTCATCTCTCGCGAAAGTTTAGCCTGTCCTTTTCCTCTTTGCTTATGATGCTTATATCCCCAAATTCCCTTCCTTCCCTACTTCCCCAGTCATTCCAGAATTGTCTACATATGCATCTTAATTTTTCATAACTGCCCGGTTTCCCTCCACATCCCTACCGCATTAGCATCATTTTAGATTATACTGTGTATAGTTAGACATTCAGCATTTATTCACTTAGCAACTTATTGTAACCATTTTCCCTTTTCTACTAAATATCCTTTCAAAACATGCATGTTTACTTTTGTGCCGAATTCCTGTAGATGAACTGTTCTTGCACACTTAGTTTCTTTCCTGATTTCTTACTATTAAACATTTGACCATAAAAAGTTTTCTGTACACAGATCTTTCTTTGCATCTTTCACTATTTCCTTAGGATAAATTTCTAGAAGTGGAATTACTTGGATCATAGGGTATGAGAACATTTGTGAGACTCTTGATACAAGTTGCCAAAATGACCTCTAGAAAGATTATAAGGTGACTTTTTTAGAAGAGAGAAAGTACTTTTCAAGATTTAGAAAAGGCTTTTTCTTTTTTCCTTAGGGGGCAGTCAAAACTTCACAGAGGGGAAATCCGGTTAAATTCAGAGCTGGATTTAGATGATGCCATTCTAGAGAAATTTGCTTTCTCGAATGCCCTTTGCCTCTCAGGTAAGTTACTGCTACTTATCAGAGAAGGTGTCACATAGTGTTCATTTCATCCAGGAAGTTAAAAGATTTAGTAGACTTTGTCATGTTTTCACAGAGTACTTCAGCAAGACCTTATAATTCCTATTTCTTTTTTTATTCCAAAAGAATATATATATAGAGAGAGAGTATAAAATACAGTATCCATGCTACAGTTATACGTTCCTTATTAGTTGTATTGATAAAGCTTACCTGTCCAAAAATACTTTTATATTATTGTTGTTGCTGTTGTTATCATCACTCCCTTTGTTCTCTCCACTTCTGTCTGAGATTGCTGGTCTTAGGCTGTCTCTAATCCAGGCAAAGAAAGCTCAGTCTTGTGTGACTGGGCACAGGCCTCTTTGTAGAAAAGTACACCCTGGTTTTTTACAATAATGGGACAGAGGGTCACAGTGGCTCTCAGTTTTTCTGTAAAGATCCATACACCTGTATGAAACTGCAGAGGTTCTCCAAGAAAGGTTCCTGCCACCAGTCTATACCAGGCTGCTTGTGCATACCAGCCAGGAGGCTTTGGGACTTCTGAGCTATACCCGCTGCCCGGAGGAGCAGAAGGGAAGGCCAGGAGAGTCTGGTTCCTGCCCCAGCTAAAGAGCCACCCTTCATTCCAGGGCGTAGCTCATCCTCTGGGCTTCTGAGATGCAGTATGAGAAAATCAGAGATTTTACCCAGTGTAGCTTTGATCTGCCATCAGAGCTTGGAAACTGACTCACTTTCTTCTAGCTCTTTCTACGTAGTGCCCTCTTTTGTAATATAATACGTAAGTGTTCTAAAATGTCAGTTTCATATTTTTGGCCATCTGCTTCTTAAACTATTGTTAAATGGCAGTGAAGGTACTATGCAGTTTTGCATTTTGTAGAAATGTGATGATAAATGTTCAATTGTTAATCTTTTTTCTCTAGTGAAACTTGCTATCTGGGAAGCATCACTGGATAAATTTGTTGAATCTATTCAGTCGATTCCAGAGGTAATTATACCAATTTTATGCTTGTTTTCAAGGATTGAGTTCTATTGGGGAAAAATACAAATTTCACACTATAATGATGAATTTAGAAGTACAACAGACTAGTAATGAATGGTAAGAAAGCTACACTGAATTTAAGCAGGAAAAAAAAAATCCAGTTACATATAAAATTATAAAGAAACCTTTTAAAACTTAAAATTCAAATTTTGTGTGTTTATTAGTTGCTCAGTCATGTCCGACTCTTTGTGACTCCATGGACTTGTTGCCCACCAGGCTCCCCTATCTGAGGATTTTTTCAGGAAGGAACCAACCCAGGAATCGAACCTGTGTCTCCTGCATTAGCAGGCAGATTCATCACTGAGCCATCTGGGAAGCCAAAATTCAAAATAGCTTTCATTTATGGTATACTTTTAATGTAACTGAATTGAAATGAAATGTTTCCTGTCAAGGAAACTGTGACCACTTTTCTCGATTAAAGAAACAAATGTTTTGACAAGTTATGAGAAAAGTAGCAGCATGAAAAATGCGTCTATAGTTATACCAGAATTTCAAATTACATATGTTAAAAATCATGCCTGCTGTAATTAACTTTCTTTTTACGTGGAGGAATAGTCATACTTGGGAAAAGAGCCCCTGGTTTTTCAGTAAGAGATTAGGAATGTACATCACAGAACATGCTAGTGAGAAGGGACACATGTGTATGTATGTATGTATTTCTCCCCCTCCCAAATAGGCTTTAAAAGCTGGGAAGAAAGTGAAACTATCTCATGAAGAAGTTATGCAGAAAATGGGTGAACTCTTTGCCCTAAGGTAAAATTTTCTCTGTAAGTGATATACTTCATATATTCATATATTTAACAATCAGCAGAAAATATCCCTGTACAGTAAAGAGCAAGCATTTGTACCTTAATGGGAATTGCAGCTGTTTTTATTTCATTCGTTATAAGCATGAACAACTCTGACCCATTAGAAGCAGCTGGGCTGTGTTAGGACTTTACTGGAAGAAATTCTGCCTGTGCAAGAGAAACCACAATTAATCTATAATAAACCCCCATCGGAGAGCACAGTAGGTGTTCTCTGGAGGTGGAAAGACACATTCTAGAATTTGAACAATGGGAATTCTCAGTACAAGTCTGTCAGTGCATCATAACTCTGAATAGACCTAATTGCTACAGAAAAGTGATGTATCATCTTTCGCTGACTCTAAGACACCGTAAGATGCCATAGGAAAGTGAAAATGCTACCAGCTAGCATATGAGACAATGCTTTTTTAATCACAATTTTAATTTTGCGCTTCCTGAACTAGCTCTTTTAGACTTATTTAGATGTAGATTTATCACATTTTATGTATTCCCAGGCATACATAAAAAGGAAAACATGAGGGAAGTAAGTTGTCTAAGGCAATGACAGCTGAGTCCCAACTGCCACCTGTAAGACATCATCACTTTTAAAGATGCCTCCGTTTTCAGAGATGTTAAAAATGGGAAGAACAGTGTCTTAAAACTGATGAAATACAATAGTGCATCATTTAAAATTAAGTTAAATTAAAAAGCCTTCAGTTTATTCTTGTAGTTTCCCTAGGGTTTATGGAGTGAAACATCCTGAATTTTGGTGTTTTTCTCACCAGGCAGCATTCTCGGTGCTTCAGCTCTCCGTGTGTGGGATGAGTGACTGGGGTTTGTCAGTAGTGTCCCTACGGGTTGCTGTTCCACGTTTTCCTTAGATATTAAAACTCGGCCTGGTGAGGAGAAGGGGGCCAGCGTTCCATCACCCATGCCTTCCTCACAGCTCAGGGACCCTAACTCAGGACACCAACAAAAATAAAAACCCCTATGTCAGGAGCATCCTGCAGCCCATCTAAAGCCTCGAGCTCGCTAAGAAGTGGGATACAGAGACTTCTCTCTCCTCTGCTCTTAATGATGCGAGCAGAATTCCATATAGTGAGTTACTATATCAAAACTCAGAAATTAGAACTAAATATGTTTAGGTTTGTGAATAGTTTCTATAGGGCCTTACTGTTCTTATCCTAAGTTTTCTTCTTTTTACAGTAAGAGTGCTTATGTGTTATTCAAAGGAATATGGTGAGTCTATGAAAAGATATAGTAGAAATGTGGCAGGTTATATCGGGTGAGAAATTAAGTCATAAATTACAGATGTGGTACGATCCCACTCGTAGACAAACAGCATAAATATTCATATGCATCTTGATGTGTATACATACTACCAGACATGTAGGTGTGTGTGCACATGTGTGTGCAAAGAAGCAGATCCTGAAGGACAACAGCAGACTGTTGGCAGGGCCTAAAGGAGTTGAGTTGTGGTGTTAGGGTAAAGGGCCTAACAGTGTTTTCTGAGTTCTTCTCCAGGGTTTTTCTTTTTTATAGTGAAAAACTATTTATGTGTTACTTCTACAATGTAAATTTTCTTTTAAAAACAAGCTCAGGCTTCATTTGTAAAAGGGTAGAAATAGAGAATTTGCTTATCCAGTGTTTGATCAAACACTGGAAGGATACTGAGGAAACCAGTAGTCATGTGAATACCTATCCACACACACCCATGCGTGCATGTGTAACAAACTTGAATGAGAAAAGAAGCTTCAGATTTTTTTACATTGGGTTTTCTTTTATCTGCTTCATAACTGTCAGTGTAAATATTGAATTAATTTGGGTGTAGATTTTGAAATTTTTTTGTTTACATGTTTCTCAGAAGTATTAAAAGAATCAGCATTCAAAACTGTTTTTATAAAACACCATACAAATAAATTAAACATATTTACAAAACAGAAATAAATTCACAGACATAGAAAACAAACTTGTGGTTACCAGTGGGGATGGGGGAGATAAATTAGGAGTTTGGGATTAACATATGCACACTGCTGTATATAAAATAGGTAAACAACAAGCTCCTACTGTGTAGCATAGGAACTGTACTCAATATCTTGTAATAACCTATCATGGAAAAGAACTGAAAGAGAATATATATATATAGAGAGAGATAGACGTATCTGTGTGTGTATAACTGAATCGCTTTGCTGTACTCTTGAAACTAACAACATTGTAAATTAACTACAATCAATGAATAAATATCTCCAAAAAAGAAAGAAAATAGAGACCATGATTTTTTAATTCAAGATACAAATTAAAAGTTATGATTTTCCTTTTTTTAAGACACCGTATAAACTTGAGTTCAGACTTCTTGATCACTCCTGATTTCTACTGGGACAGAGAAAATCTGGAAGAACTTTATGATAAAACTTGTCGGTTCCTCAGCATTACTCGTAGAGTTAAGGTATGTATTTTGCACTTCTACTGAGAGAGGAAGACACGACGTCACCTCTAAGTTGTATGACAGTGTGAAGAGAATTTTTTAATTAAGTAAACTGCTTTTGGAGAAATGTCTCTTGACTTCTGGACAGATCTCTAGATTTCCCGCTCTCGTTCTGTGTACAGTTTTCAGCTTTCACGTCAAAGGATATTCTGAATTTTACTCCAGAGGCTCAGTAAGATTGGTGAGAGTCTGGAGGCCTGGTAGTCCAGTAGATTTCTCATCAAGTTTCAAGCAAGAGTTTGTAAGGTCCAGAACTTTACTGGCAACAGTGAGAATAAGAATGAAACTTTTAAAAGAATCCTTTAAGACAGATGAAGTGGTCGGTATGGGGAGGCCAGGGAGAGAGAGGAGTAAGGATGACTAGTGTTTGCTGTGGGCAACAGGTAGAAAGATGGCAGACGTAGAAAGGTTGGGGGTGGGAGGAGGAGCCACGCTTGAGATATGTGGAGAGCACAGTAGCAAGAGAACAGCCAGTTAGACCTGTCACAAGAGCGTTTAGAAGCATGGGAGCAAAGTTGAGGAGAGAGGCAGCTGATGGAGTGATGGACGTGGGTGGAGGTGGTCATGACGGAGGTAAGCCCCGCGGCGGGAGAGAGTAGAAAACACTGGACGTTGGTATCGTGTGCACGCGGTCCTGCGACATTTGATCACGTGTAGATCCAGGTGACCACAAGGTCTGGGTACAGGTCTGTCCTGTGACCACAAAGATCTGCCTTGCCTCCTTATAGTAACACCACCATCTCTCCCCCACCGTCCCTAACCCTGGGCAGTGACTAATCTATTCCCCAGCTCTGTAACTTTGTCATTTTGGGATTGTTATATAAATAGAACTGTACCGTGTGTCTTTTAAAATGGGCTTTTTTCAATGAGTATAACACCCTTGAGATCCCTCCAAGTCATTGTCTGTATCAACCCCTGCCTTCCTATGAGCTACCTAGACATTTGGAGGGGATTCCGTTTTGATTCATCTGTATCATTTTTTAGTATGTCTCTCTGCATAGGTATTTGGTGGTTGCTGTAGGTAATCCATTATGCGTACCTTTATCACAATCCACTCTTTTCGACATTTCGCCAGATTAAATCCTGTAAGGAAACTGTACATGTATATCCCTCTTCTCTCCACTTTGAGAACTTCATCAATGTTTTAGTTTTTGCTTCGACCATCAGCATAATTAAGAAGACTCAAGAGGAGAAGGAAATTCTCTCATATTTACCCATATTTTATTCTTTCCTTTGTTCTTTTTTTTTCTTCAATGATGTTCTAAGATTTCTTTTTCTGTTGTTTGCTTTCTATTCCAAGAACATTATTTAGCCATTCTTTCAGGGTAAGTCTGCGAATATCAGGGTAACTCTGAGAATATCTAGACTTCCCCTTCATTCCTGAAGGATCTTTTTTTCCCTGGTTGAAGGATTCCAAGTGACAATTCTTTTCTTTCAACACCTAAAAATTACTGTCCCACTTTCTTCTGGCCTTCATGGTTTGAGAAATCTGCTGTATCTCTGATAATCTCAGATCTTTATACTCCAGTGAGTCTTTGAGGCTCTTTTCTCTTTTTTTCTAATCTTTTCAATAAATCGTGCTAGAACAATTAGATAGCCGTATGTTAAAAAAAAAATGAGCCCTAGTCTTGTCTTTACACCATTTCTAAATGAATTAGAGTCCTTTAAATATAAAAGGTAAAATTATAAAAGCTCAGAAAGAAAATATAGGGGAAAAGGCCTCATGACCTTGGGGAAGGCAAAGATCTGTTAGGACCAAAAAAAAAAAAAAAAAAATCATGAACCTTACAGAAAGAATTTGATAAGTTGAACTTCATCAAAACTAAAACTACTGGTCTTTGAAAGACACTCTTTAGAATATGAAAGGGCAGGGACTTCCCTGGTGGCCCAGTGGCGAAGACTCCATGCTGCCCATGCAGGGGGTCTGGGTTGGATCCCTGGTCAAGGAACTCGATTCCACATGCTACAACTAGAGTCTGCATGCTGCAGCTGAAAATCCCTCTTGCCTCAGTGAAGACTGATAATCCCGCATGCCCCAGCTAAGTCCGGGTGCAGCCATATAAATAAACATTTTTTTAATTAAAAAGTAAAATAATATGAAAAGGCAGATCACAAATATATTGAGAATATTTCCTCCCACAGGTTGGAAGGAAATAGTCTCCATATATAACCTGACAAAAGACTTGTCCAGAATTCTTTTCGCTTGAAAAGACAACTCGGGTTTTTAAATGGGCAAAAAGATTTGAACTGACATCTCACAAAATATGTGAGTGTTCAAATGAACGTGAGAAGATGCTCAATGTTGTTGTCCGTCAGGGAAGTGCAGATGAAACGTACAGTGCGCTGTCACCACATGTGCGGTAGAGTGACTAGAATTAAAAGGACTGCCAACCCCACGTCAGGAGGGATGTGGAGCAAATGGAAGTTTCATACGTGACTTGTGACAATGTACATTGGTACAACCGCTCTCCAGAACAGCCTGGCATTTCCTCAGAAATTTAACTGTGTTAACTGTATGATCCAGTGATTCGATCCTGAGTATTTATTCACGAGAAATGAAAACATATATGCTCACATTGATTTGTACCTGCATCTTCATAGCAGCTTTAGTCATAATAGCCAAAAACTGAAAACAATGAAATGGCCACTAATAGGTGAATGGATAAAGAAACTGCGGGATAGCCATGCAGTGGAATACCACTCAGCAGTAAAAAGCAATTACCGATCCATGCAACAGCATGGATGAATATCAGGATCATTATGCTGAGTGAGAAAAATCTAGACACAACAGAATACATGCTACTATATTTATAGGAAATTCTAGAAGGACCAACCTGTAGTTACAGAAAATAGATTAGTGGTTCCCTGGAGCCGTAGATTTCAAAGGGGCACAGGGGTTTGGGGTGATGGAAATGTCACTTCCGTACTTCCGTGGTTATATATCTGTCAGAAGTCTTCAAACTGTATCTGCTTAGAATGGAGACAAGGGCACTTTATTGTATGTAAATTATGCCTCAAGGAAAATTTGGAAATAAAGCCTCTTTTGAGAATTCTTTAATGACAAAAGCATCAACTTTGCTGAGCAGTGGTACTTACTGGGGACGGATTTGAAAGTGCTCAAGAGTTACAGCTCTTAGATGTCTCCCCTTGTCCTCTTGGAATGAAGATGTTTGGTGGAACCCTGACTGTTGGGATGAACTGTACAGATTATTGCCACCAAGCAAATGTAGACCTTTTCTGATAAGCAGCCTGTAGTGCTGAGTTGGGTCAGTAACAGTTGCTGAGCAATAATGAAGATAAACCAGCTGCGTGGCTAGTGTGAACTCAGACATCCTACTCCCAGCCCTTCATTCTGTTTCCTTTCTCAAATCTTGGCATCCTTTGATATTGATGCCTGCAGTGTCCTTCGCATGTCCCTCGTGGGCAGGAGTACAGGAAAAGAGCCTAGGATCACAGTCACTAACAATGAAGGTGGTTTGAGCAGGAAGCATCCTGCGTGTGTGGCTCAGAGGAGGAGAAGCAGAAAGACAGGAATGTCTTTTAGGAACTTGGGATGAACACTACATTCAACATGAAAGTCACAGCTGAAGATGAGAAATGTCAACACAGGATCAATCAATCATGAATGTAGATGTGAAGTGATGAATCAGCTAGCTGGAAGATCACAGAGCCAAGTAGGAAGGGGAACCCTGGGGAAAGTGCCTCTGCGTCTTCACCAGGCAGCCGGAGTGGATACCCTAAGAGGGCACCAGGGCTCACCAGGGACGGTGCTCCTCTGAGTGGCTAGGCTTCCTCCATGCCCACTGTAGGGAAGCCAGCTCTGCAGTCCAGGAGCAGGTGGGCAGGGTCCCCTCAGTCCCACTCCTGGAAGAGTCCTGGAACATGTCCATTCTGTGGTATTTCTAAGAAAAAAAAATTTATGTGAGCTCTATGCAGCTATAATGCTGATTTCTGAATCCTTAACCAAGTACCCAGGAGAATGTATGCATTGCACTTAATCAGTGCTATAAACAAGTGGAAAATAATTCGGGTAGTGTCCTGAAGAATAAAAATAAATATATGTTTAAATTTGGCACCACCTGCCTCTCTGCTTCTGCAGTACTTTGTTCGCATTCCTTGGGGGCTTCCCTGGTGGCTCAGACAGTAAATAATCTGCCTGCAATGAGGGAGACCCAGGTTCGATCCCTGGGTCAGGAAGATCCCCTGGAGAAGGGAATAGCAACCCACTCCAGTGTTCTTGCCTGGAGAATCCCGTGGACAGAAGAGCCTGGAGGGCTACAGTCATTGGGGTTGCAGAGTTGGACATGACTGAGCGACTAACACTTTCTTGGGGGCAGCAGTTCACACACCAGGTCATATAGGTTTGGTTCCTGGTAAGAACCCCTTCCCACCTTCCCAGTGTAGTTTCTCGAGGCAAGGAGAGAGCACATCCTAGTGTGTCTGCCTCTTCTTACAAGGATGTTAATTTAAACTCCATCTAAACTTAATCACGTCCCTTGGACTGCAAGGAGATCCAACCAGTCCATTCTAAAGGAGATCAGTCCTGGGTGTTCTTTGGAAGGAATGATGCTAAAGCTGGAACTCCAGTACTTTGGCCATCTCATGCGAAGAGTTGACTCATTGGAAAAGATTCTGATGCTGGGAGGGATTGGGGGCAAGAGGAGAAGGGGACGACAGAGGATGAGATGGCTGGATGGCATCATCGACTCGATGGACGTGAGTTTGAGTGAACTCCGGGAGTTGGTGACGGACAGGGAGGCCTGGCGTGCTGCGATTCATGGGGTCGCTGAAAGTGGGACACAACTGAGCGACTGAACTGAACTGAAACTTAATCACCACCCCCAAAGACCTCATCTCTGGATACCATCGCATTGGAGGTTAGGGCTTCAGCACGAATTTGAGGGCACAAACCATTCTACCCATATTACCAGTGGTCCCCGGAAGTCCACTTTAATTTTTCTTTAGAAGCTAAAGGACTTGCCTAGAGGTCCAGTGGTTAAGACTGAGCTTCCTCTGCAGGGGGCACTTTTTGATTCCTGGTCGGGGAGCTAAGATCCTACATGTTGCAGGGCAGGTAAGCCCACACAGTACAGCAACTGAGCCTGTGTTCTGGCAACAAGAGAAGGCTATGTGCACGCTGAAACTGAAGCAAGTCTGAGCGCTGCCACAAAGACCTAGTGTGGTCAAAATGAAAACAGTTAATGCTACTTTCAAAAAAACTGTAGTTTGAGAAATGCTAAATTTAAGACCCAAGAAGGAAACCAATAAGATGGTGTTTTATAGACAGAAATTCGGGCAGTGCAGTTTAAAAGGGAAGCATTGTGTTTACAAATAGGTTTTGAAATGTTTGCCAAAATTTTGGTGATATCTTTAATAAAGATGTTTGTCTCTAACATCCAAAGAAATAAATAACAGTAAAGCAAGAAATTCGGGCAGAGGAGAAATTGGGATTAACCATTTATATTTGAGACTTATCAAAAAAGTTTTTCTTAAATCAGTCTTTCTTAAAATGTGGGATACATACACTTGTATAAGAGATGAACTTAGGTAACATATGGACCCTGAAATAACATGTAAGCATGGAAGCAAGTAACACTTGTGTCCCATGTTGAAGAGAAACACTCTAGTTTGGCTTTCATGGCTCTTGACTGGCCCTCTGATGTGTAAGCTCACACTTCCCAAGCATCAGGCCCAACTTTGTGCAGCCAACACCATTTCACATCATGCAGATTTTCCGTTTTTTTGGCAATGATAGTTTCCTTCTGAAATAAACAGAATTTCTAAGTCTTTGACTTGAATGCAGTTGGCTAATGTGTATCACAGAAGCAGTGATGATGGGATGGAAACGACCCAAGTCCAGGAGACATCTGGGCACGATCATGCAGAGTGCAGAGCTGGAAGGCAGGAAGGACAAGATCAGGACTCTGGGAACTGTCATCCACATTCAAGGGGAGGTCCGAGAAGTCTCAGAAAAGAAGGATGTCGGAGGCAGAATTTGGTCCCTAGAGGAGAAAAGCCAAAAGGAAGCATGTTTCCAGGTGTTGTCAAACACTTGAGTTAATTGAGGTCTTGTAATCTAACCAAGAAAGGGTGTTAAAGTTACTCATGAGACATCTGAAAGTTTCAGGGGAGTTGAGGTAATATCTACAACTTCTAAGGGCTAAATTGGGTGCTGAGGAAGTGGAGGAAGAAAATGTCTTTAGTCAGAGTTGAAGGAAAATAGAAGAGGGTTGGGTCATCATTTTGAAAAGAGAAGCAAGCTTAAGGCTGAGCGTATTTATAGACCAAGATCAGGCCGCCAGTAACAATAGGAAGAGGAAGGAGGCGGCACCGTTCTAAACACTTATACAAAGTGGCAACTGCGGGGTGCCCAGGGAGTCTGGAGGAGTGGGCAAGCGTGTTACCAGTGTGGCTCCAGGGGTTCCCTGTCAGTGCTGTCGTGTCCTCTTCTTTGTGACCCCATGGACTGTAGCTCACCAGGCTTCTTTCCATGGAATTTTGCAGGCAAGAATACTGGAGTGGGTTGCCATTTCCTACTCTGGGGTTCGCTCTCACGGTTTAATGTTCTGTGCAAAATCATGGTAAATATGGTGCACTAGCACATTTCAGTCAACCCAGACATGCATCTGTGATTTGTCTCGAATTTCCACCGACCATACCTGCACTCTCGGCATACGTACCTCAGAAATTATCAAGTGGAATCCAAAAACTATTTTTTAAAATTTGTCTTCCAGGCTCTGTAATTTCCAAAGGAAAGTGAGATAGATTAAGGAAGTATACCTTGTCAGCGGTCACATTGAAGGCTTTAATCCAAGAGTCTGTTTTCTATGACCCTCAACCAGCCTGTAGGATATCGGAAGGCAGAACCTAGAGAGTCTGCAGTTAAGCGTTAAGAGCAGTGCCATCTAGCGGTGATGTGTAGCAGGTCAAGTTTTGCGTTCGGGAATTTTTGACAGTGGGACTTAGTTTTCATATTGTAGATGGTAATCATTGTTTTTGCCATCTTCAGGCCATACTAAAAGAATCCTATTTCAAGTTTTCTTTTATTAACTGCTTAAAATTTACCAAGGGCAGTGATGAAAAACTAGGACTCAAAAACTTTTAGATCTTCCATCAAAAATCTTCCAAATATAAGAGGAGCTTTGGTATGCCAACTATTTTTTGCAGTCACATCTGTGCATTACAAAATGTCCCGGTGGATTCACAGAAAGGAGACAGGTAGCACTGGCAGGTTGCCTTTGGAGAGAGCTGAGGAGCCAGAATTGAAGGGATGATTTCTCACCGCATACCTATTTGAAACTCGGAAATTTGAAGCAGGCAACTGTTATCTTCAGTGAGTTCGTTTAAATACACAGGGTACTTTCTGAGATTTTTACTGTTGCAGGTCATGAATGAAAAGCTTCAGCACTGCATGGAGCTAACAGATCTGATGCGGAATCACCTGACGGAGAAGAGGGCACTCCGCCTGGAATGGATGATTGTCATCCTTATTACCATAGAGGTAAGTTAAAACTTTCTTGAAAGCAACTTGACAGAAGATAACAGGAAAGAACATGACTTTGTCCTAAATACTTAAGTCTGTTTGCAGATGAGGCAAGTTGCAAGTGACTGTGGTAATATTTTAAAAATGCATTAAAGTATTATTTTTGGAAAAGTTCCACATTTTATCTGGCTGTGCTGCGTGGCCTGTGGGACCTTAGTTCCCTGACCAGGGACTGAAAACGGGCCACGGCAGTGAAAGTACCAAATTGTAACCACTGGATCGCCAGAAAATTCCCTCATTCTGAGATGGCACTTAAGAGTTCTCACTGTAAATGTGTAACCTACAGCCCAGCAGCAAGTGCTTGTGCCTCAGATGTGCAGCTTGCCCAGTGGGAGAGACAGAGTTGTTCTTATTCCAGGAGCATTTTTCATTAATCACAATCAGAAAAGTCATCTTAAGTCTGTACCAACCAGTGATTTGTCGTAATACTTCTTTTTATTTGTAAGGTACTGTTTGAACTGGGACGAGTATTTTTTCTGATTAAGTGATGACCAAAGGAAAAGTATCGTTGCAAGAGATACTCGAGTTCTACAATCAAACATTAAGTATTCACCTGCTGAGATATCTTTTAATAGGTTATTTTTTTTCTTAAATCAAGGAATTGTTACAATGATCTCAGTTTCTAGTATTGCTGCTTGAATAAAAACTATGAAGAACCCAGCATCTGGGTCTATAACACTGATAATTTGAAAGGATTTTCATTTTATGTATTTTAAAGAGCTTTGGATAATCTTGGTAAATTTGGGCATTGCTCCTAACCTACCCCAAGGAGTCCCAATCTTGGCCCTAAGAAAACATAACAAAAACTCCAGTTCTGAAATACAGAAGATAGGCTTTAATGGCAGAAATTAACTTTCCATCCTGTTTTTATGTGGCATAATGAGTCTGCTCACTGGCACTTTCCTTTTATTAATCCATACTTTCCATCCTTTCACTACCAAGTTAGTCAAAATATTCTTCCCACAGAGGAACTTTTTCTCACTCTTTAGGGGAATTTAAAATACCAGGTACAAAGATTTTAATATTTATATGCTATCTTGAACTGATAAAGTCCTTTTTATCTTCAGCTTATGTTTATGCATATTCCCGCCTGCCCTACTACCCTCTCCATCACATGAATTTAATGTTTTTTTTCATGTTATATACATATCCAGAGTATTACTAAATTGGGACACTGTCACTTTACTGCCAACTGCTACACAGTATGCAAGAGAATACACATGTATCTGACCCTCACTGATGAGTAATGTATTTGCTGGAATAGTGTAGAGTTGCCTATCCTGGTATGTCTCAGGGCACTGCAGGTATCAGTCTTGAGTACCACTAAGTGCCTATGCCAGGGGTACCCAAGGACTTTCCAAGCAACATGGGCATAGATAGTTCAAGAACTGCTTTCTAGATCAAGTTCCACACACAAGTACATATACCTCTAAGCAGTTTATTGAGCCTGCTCTCCATTTTCCCATCTCACAGTGTACAGAAAGCATCTCACCCCTCTTCATTTTAGTTTGATCCACTATATTTTAAAATCTTTATGTATATTTAACCTGCATTTAAGGACTTCCCTAGTGGCTCAGCAGTAAAGAATCCGCCTGTGATGCCGGAGACGTGGGTTTGATCCTGGGTCAGGAAAGATCCCCTAAATAAGGAGATGGCAACCCACTCCAGTATTCTTGCCTGGGAAATGCCATGGACAGAGGAGCCTGATGGGCTACAGTCCATGGTGTTGCAGGAGTCTGGACAGGACTTAGTGATTAAACCACCATCATCAACCTGCATTTAAAAATTCTTTAGAAAGCCAAACAAGGTGTTTTTGAAAAAACATTGATTGGGTTATCTCTATACTCTTTATTGTTTCAATCGAAATGCAAAATACTAAAATGGTTTGTTTCAAATGTTAAGTCTTATAAGAGATTCATTTCCATTTCAATGTAACCATAGAGACAGACAGACAACTGGGAGGCAAAGAGAGAATGTAGAAACTGTTTATGATTGCCCTATGTCATTTTTTTACATAAACCATGATTACACTGGAAAAAAAGAAAAAACCAAACAAGGACAATTTGAAATACTGGTCAACAGAACTTTCTTTAATGGAAACCATGTTATCCATCCCTCCATCCCCCATTAAGAGGACACTTTCAATAAAAACTTTCCCTTAAGTATCCATGTGTACAATTTGGGTCAACTGTGTAATAAAATTTTAGTTAACAACAAAGAGAGCACAAACATTTATTGCATTATGGCCATGGCAAATTAAAATTTAACACTTCAGTTTATACACAGTTACAAAAAACGAGATAACAAAACCTTCAAACATAAAAATTTATTAGGATAACGTTTTGTGGGGGAAATATAACACAAATACAGTCTTTCAAGAAAAAGGAACATTTAATCACTTACTTCTGTTTAAATGGATCATGATGGACATCATTATGGTATTAAATTCCACTGAAACATTAAAGATTGATGTGTTATAATCTATATTTTTCTTATGTGACTTATAATAGTATTTTTTAAATATCAATATTCATGTCAGAAATTATATCTTTTCAAGTATTTAAATTTATGATAAAAGCTTCAACCTAAGTTATTAGGAAAGTTTTTAAATTATTTTAGGTTTAATACAAGCAAAATAGTTTTTGAAGATCACAGCTTCTCTCAGAACAAAATGTCCATGAGATTATACTAGAATATTGAGAGCCTAAAAAAATATTGATAATATTCATCAGTGGCTCCGGAAGCACTCCTCAAAAATGGCACCAAATTTCTGTCACAGAAGCTCGGTGGTTAAGACTCACCTGGGTCTGAGTCCTCAGGCCACACCACCTAGCAGCAGCATCATGCTGGGCGAGTCACGGAGCCTGTCTGGGCCTCTCTCACTTGTAAAATGGGTGTAACAGTAGCGCTACCTCACAGGGCTGCTGTGAGGGTTAACGGAGTTAACCAACCTCAAGCTATCAGAGTTAACTGTTAGTACATCTGGGTAAAAACCCACATAAGATCCTGAGATTAAATGAAGACTGACTCAGAGCCCCAGCATCCCCCTCGGAACCCTGGTTAAGGAACATGTGCGAAGCTTGAAGTGCATGCTGCATCCACATAAAGTGCTTCATTTAAATACAAAGCAGTGTCTCCACTGTTTAAAATAGACTGTCTCTTCAATGCAAGCCCAAAAAGACCTTTTAAACTCTACACATCTTACATATACCAGGTGGTATTATTTCTAAATTTTTGACAAAAATCAACCATATTCATTTCTAAATTTTTTACAAATATCAACCATATTCATTTTAATTTTATTTTAAATTCATATTTATTTTTAATAAATTTATTTTTAATGGTTGTCTACCCCTTAAGAGCAGTTTTCCCAAATAGGGTCCTCAGGCTTTCACAATGAGTGATTCCTGTGTTCGGCAATCAGAACCAGGTTGCTGCTGGGAAATTTTTTTTTTTTTTTTACAACTCCAAGGAAGAAATCCTTAGGCTCACTCAACTCAGAGCCACTAAGTTAGAGCCTAGTTATTAATTTCTACTCAGGTTTATAGATAGATTTTAAGTAACCGAGTCTCAGAAGACTTGATTCTCCAATCCAACCCATTTTCTCATGCTATCTCCTGCCTTTATCAAGTGTGTGAGAGAGAGGTGTGCTAGGAGAAGGTGGTTAAAGATGAGAAATAGAGGGAGGTTTTATGAATACTTCCAATCCAAATCTGTTTTTACTTTTTGGCTCCCTCCATTGCTTCTGAATTGCCATTTTTTAAGGAACAGATAAGGTCACTATTCCAAACTCTTTCCTCAGCAGAGCTTTCTTCCCCAGGCTTAACAGAACTTTTCAAAGGCCACATTTTTACTCCTTTTGCACAATTTGAAACATTTCCTTAAAACAGATTTAAACATTCCTTAAAAACAAAATGTTTCAACATCCCCTTATAACAACAGACTGGAAAGCATGGGTGCAAGCCTGTAAAGCTTACAAAGCTAGTCATTCTTGCACAAATTCACCCAGTACTTATTCCAAAGTTATGACATGCAACTCTGGACTCCCATATACAGTGATAAAACATTAAGGGCCCTACTTCCATTTCCATGAAGGCAGCAGGTAACAACTAAGCAATCTGCTTGACCTATGAAGACATCTATAGAAGAGATGGTATGAAAAGCTAAGAAAGGGGAACACAATAGCTACGTCAACTGAAGAACTTCAAATTTTACTTCAGATTTAGACCTCACTATGTGAACTGAAAAACTCTGAACAGAAGACTGTGGGTTAAGTATAAAATTTGACTTTTAATTTAGCTTCTATACATGAGACTTGCAAATCTGCTTGTCATCAGTTTTTTAAAACACCACTAACAGAAAAGCTCAGACCTGGGACTTCCCTGGTGGCCCTCCCGCACAGGTCTGATCCCCAGCGGGGAAGCCAAGAAGACCCCACACACCTGCGGTGGGGTGTAACACGTTATCAAATACCTGATGCCTCACTAATGAAATCTGAGCTGTAAACCTCAAATTTTCTTCATGTGGCCCTTTGAGATCCTGTGTTCCCTGGCCCTGGGGGATTCTGGGAGGCAGCCAGGCTTTCAGCCTTAAGCTGGGGAAGGCCTGGGCAAAGCAGCCAGCTGTTACCTACCTTCACACCACATTTTGTAAATTAATGATGTTTTAACAGCCACTTTTTCTCAAATTAGGACTGTGCTACAACTCTACCGATCTTTAAAAAAAACTTCCCCTAACCAACCAGCTTCATAAACAAGATGATACACATACAGTTGTCACCAACTGGGGGAGCAGTTTTTCCCTATAAATTTCATCATTTACTTCACTTTCAAACATAAAAACTCCAGTCACACAACAATTCTATAAGCAAAAATTCAGACTTGCATTTTTTTGTTTTTTTAAAAGAAACATTTCAAAACCAACATCTTTAAAAATCAGTTGTACTAGTAATATGTTACAACTTTTTATGACTCACACAGCTGGCTGAAATCAGTCTCAAAAGACTACATGATTCCATTTATATAACATACTAGAAGTGATGAAGGAGAAATCAGTGCTGCCAGGGAGGAGTGAGAATGGAGGTTAGCATGTAAAAGGACTGACTGGGGGGGTTTCTAGAGAGAGAACTGCCCTGTATCCTGAGTGGGTTTACACAAATGTAGACAAGCTTCACAGACCTGTACACCAAAGGGGGGGGTTACCTGTACTGTAAGAGAACTCACTTTTTTCAAATCAGTGATTATTTTAAAACTTATTAATGGTCCTATCACTTACTAAGGCATTGTGTGAAGTCCCCTTACACACGTATTTTTACACTCACACAACCCTGTATTATCATCCCTATTTTAACAAAACAAACTGAAGCTCAGACATTAAATGCATAAGACATCAAAGGCCAGGCAGCGTAAGGGACAGAGTATGATTCCAACCCAGATCTGACTCCAAAGTCTAAATATTCTTAACCACAGTAACGTATACTCCCTTCTGTCTATTCGTAAACACCTATCACTGTCTCTCCCAATGTCAGGCAGCTATTAAGGTTTCTCCTATAAACGTGCAGATGAACAAAACATGACTCTGTAGCAGCACTGTCCAACGGAACTTTCTGTGACAAGTGTTCAATAATATCTGTGTGGTCCAATATGGCAGCCTTTGTCCCCATGTGACTACTGAAGTGCACGTGGTATGGTGACCTTAACCTACATGGCCACATTTAGCTAGGAGCTATTGAAACGGACAGCAAAGTTCTAGAGAAGTAATTTACCAAGAGCAGGCATGCTCTTGGTAAGAAGCAACTTATCAAAATATGATGCCAACTTGCCAACCATAAAACAATTCAGGCAGATGTATACTGAAGAATGCACAACCCTGTACACCTCATAAAACCCTATCTTCTCTTTGAAACATCCACTCACCCTTTAAAATTCAGTTTCAACACCAGCTTCACCGCGCCAGCAGAGCACCCTGCACCTTGTGTATTAAGTATATGATTGTATTCTCCCCACTGAACTGTGGGTATCTCAAGAACAGAGCCGGCGATTGACATATACACCAGCCGTATGTGCCACCTATATCCAGAAGCTTTCTACATTTTTCATTCAGTTCTGGTGGGAGAAATTATCACTGTGGGTCGCTTCAACTACAAAGTCAGTTCTGTAGGTACTTGAGCACCAGCAGTATGTATGAAAGGAAGTCCCTGTAAGAATCCTACAGTGTGACGGGGGATACGACACATAGGTAAACAGACACCAAGAAGAGTAATTACAGGGGTATGCACAATCAGTGCTTTAGGGCAGAATTGAAGGGTCAGATGCCCTGGTTATAAACTGGAAAGCGGTCTAAGAAGAAAAAAGCCACTATCCAATTCTGTAAGAGCAAAAGTGTTAAGATGATTTACTATATCCCCATGTATTAGAAAAGCCTAATGGATTAAAAAAAAAAATTCAATGCAGGCCTTGGTAATTTCTCCTGGCTTCACTCACACTAGCAATGTCAGGTCCTCACCCAACTCCTATACCAGTAAGCCAAAACCAGTCTTAGAACAAAGCACTCTAGGTCAAAAGTTTCCATGAAAACGTCACAGCAGAAAAACACAATACAGTCTTCTTTACATGCACACCCTGATTATCCTTTAGTTTTAATGTTGTCTTTTAGGTCCTGGAAATGTGCTAACTGGAAGTTACCAAGCACAGTCTCACAGTCAGTAATACAAGAGATAACAGTAAAGTAGTTCAAATTCATTTAGTAAATTTTCTGTCTCCTCTAAAATCAGCTGGGATGGGGGTACTGGTATGAGGAGCCTGCAAATCCATAAAGACATCAAGCATTATTCAGAGGCCAAATAAATTGAAAATATAACCACAATCACATATAAGGGTTCAAGTTGGAGAACTAGAGAACACAAGTTCTACACTATAAACTCTTTAGGCAAGATTTTTTTTTTTTTAAAGGCAGCCAATTTTCTCACCTCTATCAACACAGATTATTGTTTTCTCATGACAAAAGTAAGAGAAAATCTGTTTAGTTTTCCTAGATTGAATGGAGTTGACTAATTGCTTGAGACTCTTTCCTCAAATTTTAAGAGCGAGGAAGGAGTGAGACTAGATGCCCTCAGAGAAAACCCTGCCTTTGTTACTTACAGACCGACTTCAGCAGGAACTCGGGTTCATCCTGATCCATCCATAAACAGGAGAAATACAGAACTGTGGTAATTACTAAAATGTCATAAATTCTGTGATACTCTTCCCTTTGGCTGTGGGCTGGACCAAGTGACCTGATTTTAACAACAGCCTGTGGCAGGGTTGATGTGGTTTCCTCCTTACTCTTGCTTGGGTCCCTGGCTCCGGGGGAAGCCAACCACCACCCTGTCGACAGGACACTCAAGCAGCCCAACACAGAACTGAGAACTACCAAGCACTAACTGGCTCGAGTGTGAGCCACCTCAGAAGCAGATCCTCAGTTAACACCCTGACATTAAAAAAAAGCCAAACACACCTCATCAAAGACCCTGACCCAGAACTACCTAAACTACTCTACTCTCAGATTCCTGACACACAACAATTCGGAGATAAACAAATATTTACTATTTTAAACCACTAAGATTTGGGGTAATCTGTAACAGAAACTAATACTAAAAACTAAAATATTAGTGTTTTTCAAACTGTGCACCCTGATCCATTTGTGATTTATGAAATCAATTTAAAGCACCATAATCGGCTATTTTTTACAAAAAAATCTAAAAGAAAAAGCAGGAGAATATATACTCAAAATAACAAGTACCATTTCCTAAAAACTGTTTCTTTACAAATATGTGTATTGTTGTTATTTAGCCGCTAAGTCATGCCCAACTCTTTGCAACCCTATGGACTGTGGCGTGCCAGGCTCCTCGGTCCATGGGGTGGGTTGCCATTTCCTTCTCCAGTGGATCTTACCAACCCAGGGATTGACCACTGGTCTCCTGCATTGGCAGGCAGATTCTTTACCATTGAGCCACCTGGGAAACCCATTATGTGTATACCAGGTAGCACTTAACAAAATGTATTTCTTAGACCCACAACCGAAAAAGTTTGAAACCCATGTGCCAACAATAATAGATTTTAAACAACAAAAAAATTCCTAAAGTATAGGGAATCCTTGAAGAAATATAGTCTCAATAACAACCAACTATAAAATAAGCATTTTCTATAAACGTTTTAACAAAAATAAAATAGGAGACACTCAAAATACATCTTTTCTGACTGATATGTTAAGCCTGTAAACACAGAAGGTGTGGTATCTACCCTAGCCTTATAAATCTAGCACGTAAAAAAGTATATTGTTTTTCTAATTTAAGAGATTACCCATAGGACATCCTTCAAAAAAGTGTGCAATAAAAAAGCTTTGGGATCTATCCACATGTACTACTTCCTCTTAATAATACTTTCATCCTCAGTGTTAAAGGAAAATCTATCTTCAACTTGAGTGCACACAAATTTTTGCCCCACCCCCTGAAAAAAAAAAAAGTGAAATACAGTACTATTAAATTGCTCTCTGCCCACTGTCTCACTGGAACTATTCTCTTCAGAACACAATCAAGTGTATTATTTCTCTGGTTGCACCTCAGTATAACATATACCAAAACTTTTAGCAACACAAGAATATGCAGAATATTTATGCATAACTTCTGATGAATCCATTCAGATTATTTTCTTGCACTGTGATTTTCTTTGAGGTAAAGTGTGAAATTATTTTTGAAACCCTAATTAGCCAAATTTATTTTCAAAATGCAAAATTCAGTACACAAAGTAAACAGATGACTTATTTAACTCAGGGCATTTGTGGCTCTCCCACAACCAGACAGACAGCTTCCCAGACCTAATCCTGACATACACTACACTAACCCTTCTCTGCAAGAACTGTTTGCTCCCCCACCTTTGCATTTGAGTCCATCTAAATGTTTCTACTTCAACCAGTTGCAGAAAACAAATATAATCTGTATATTTTCCTTTTAATGTTAACACTTGATGATGATGACTAAAAAATAATTGGCATATTTGGCAAAATCCAAGTACCTATGATTATGCCTTCAAAGAACTAGCAACAAAGCAGTCCACTTCTAAGTCAAGAGCAGCATCTTTGAAAGACAAGACTAGGATGCTCCTGACAGCACCTTCTCTAGGAAAAAGATTCAGAATAAGCCCTGAATTTATTTCTATACAACCATATAGAGTAATACTGGGAAACTATCTGTTGATCTTGAGAATAAGCTTTATTACTCTGACTGAAGGTCAAATACCTGAGACACATTGGCAAGTTTCTGCCCAATGGCTTCATCTGAAACTTTAGCATTAATTTTGTCCAGTTTTTCCTTTTTCTTAAATCAGTTCACTCTCCCTGTGAGCACTCATCAGACCATAAATTTGAAAGTTCAGTCTTAGAGTATTAAGAAACCAAGATCAAAATCACTTTAGTTTCCAAATGAGATGAAACAGATTTCAACTGCAGAGCCTATCCCAGGAACCCCACATGCCAGTCTAACGGCCAACTTTTGATGTTTAAGTGATAGTGCACCATAAATACTTACACCAGGGTCAGAATTCAGTTTTGCAAGGCAGACATTTAGCCACTCACCGAGTCATTTATCTAGCTGATCAAAGAATGAGAAAGGTCAAGGCAGGTATGTACTAAATCTATTACTCACTTTTGGACCACTGAAGTTATCCAGCTATGTATCGTCTTCAAGAAAGAAGAAATTAGTCATCAGTAGCACCAGGTACAACCCAGTTACCAAATGACACTCAGCAGGGACACTTCTGTATGTTAAATCAATTCTGCATTAAGATAGTAAGCCTGCCTGAAGTGTTTTGTGAACAGGGTGCTGTGTAGGTCTCGCTACATAAAATAAACCAAAATGGGCTCCACATCAAATCAAGGAGCTTATAATCAGGAAAGCATGCTTTAAAACCAAAAAGAAGCCTAGGGAACTGCCGCCTCCATTTCCAAACAGATTAAGCCATAGTCTTAAGTCTTCAAACTCCTAGACATGTAAAAGAATTCATTAAATGTATTCCTCAAAGGACAACATCATACTTCCACAGATACAAATAAAATTCTAGCAAAATGGCAATGACGCAAAAGTAAATCTTAAAATGTTAAAAATCACCATCAAACAATATTAAATTCCATGCCTGTCTAGTTGCCATGTTTCAGGAACTCCCTGTTAAAAAGATTTCAGGACCTCTAATAAATTTGACAGAATGGCCAATTCTAGAACCCACTCTAACAGTATCTCAGAGACCAAAAGTTAAGAATCTAAATAGTTCCTAAGTAACAAACATGCTTTGCAGACCTCGATTTTTCTGCAGACTTCTATTTTTCTGGACCAAAGCTTCACCAGCTAAAACCCAACTGCTGCCACAAGCATCAAGTTAAATCCTAACAGAAACGTCTCACACTCAACCGGTCAGTAAGGAAGCAGTTCTATCTCCAGACACACCACAAACAAGCATTTCTATTCCAGCTTGACTTCCTGACTACCACTGGCGATCTTTAAAAAAAAAAGAGTATTAATAATTCCACAATGAGCTCCTTGATTCATTCTCAAGTCCGTTGCAAGACTTAAGCTTTAAAACGTATGCTAATTCGGGCAGCAGAGGGACAAAGGTGCGGGCAGAGAGATGTCAAGCAGGCCGCTTGCAGCAGGATCCTAGCATGAGTTCTCCGAGCCTTCCCGGAGCATCTCCAGGAGCTTCCTACCTAACGCTTTTTGTAAACATGGGGCTTGTGACTCAAGCCTCCAGCCCCAATAGGTGGAGAGAAGTTTCCTCGCCTCGGCTGCACATGGTTTGCAGAAGTTTGGCTGGAGCGTAGCGCGGAGCCTGGGTGGGAGCGGCAGCGTACTTAGTGCTGCAGGCGGCGGCGGCGGCGGCGGCGGCAGAGCAGCAGGAGGCGGAGGCGGGCGGGGGGAGGGGAGGCGGCTGGTGGGGGGGGCGGAGGGGGCTCTTGCCGCCACAGCTCTCTCGCCGCCTCTCCCCCCCGGCGGGAGCCGCTCTCAGCCTCTTTGCACTAGTCGCTCCGCTCTCTCGGTCATGTGACCTTAACGTAACCGGACAGGAAAAGCCCCGCCGCCGCCGCGCCGGAGACACCGACCGCGGCGGCAGCAGCAGCAGCAGCGAGAGGCAGAGGCGGCGGCGGCGGCGGGGAGCACGGCCAAGGCTGCCCAGCGGTGCCTCCTCCACACCGCCCTCCCTCCCCGCCGCAGCAGCACCGGCGACAGGTAGCGCGCACCGCCGCCGCCTCCCGGGGCCGGTGCCCACGTGCCGCCCCCACAGCCCAGGCTCCGGGAAGGCGGAGGGCGGGGGCCACCGGAGCGCGCAAACGGTTCCGGCAGCGGCGGTGGCAACAAAGAAGACGAATGACCCCCACCCCCCAGTCCCGGGGCTTCGGGTGAAGGCAGGCGGAGGGCCCGGGCCACACGGGCACCCGGTTCTGGGAAGCGAGGGCGAGGGGGCACCCCGCGGGGAGCGGGGGCGGCGGCGCCTGGCGCCGGGGCTCTGGCCGCCTGACAAAACCATCCCCCGGAGCCAGGCGGCGGCGAGTCGGCGGCGGCTCCATCCGGGGCTTTGCGGGAGGGGGAGGGGACGGAAGCCGAGAGGGCGGGCGGCGGAGCGGAGGAGGGAGGGAGGGAGGAAGGGAGGGGGCGATTCGCGTTCCGTTCCCCGTCGCCGGTCCCTCCCTTCCCACCGCCACCGCGAAGCGCGTCCCGAACGGCGGCGGCCGGTGAGCGTCCCGCGCTGGAGCCCAGAGAGGCGGGCCCGTCAGGTGCGTAATCCTTCCGACGCCTCGCCGCCGCCTCCTGCTGCCGCCGCTGCCGCTGCTTCTTCAGCGGCAAGGCCGCGAGCTGCGGAAGTGGGTTTGGGGGAGGGGAGCGGGGAGGGAGGGGGAGGGGAGGGATCCGGTCGGACCGGAGCAGGCCCGGCCTCTCTGGCGCTTCTCCCAGCTGCAGCGGCTCCTACAGCTGCTGCCGCTACTGCTGCGGCTCCGCCTCCCCGCTCGCGGGCGGGGGCGCGCACGCGCGCTTCCGGCCTCCTCGGGTCTCGCGCTGTCTCCCGCTCTCGCGCGCGCTCTTCCCCTCGCCCTGTCTGGCCACCTCCCCGCCCCCGGCGCCGAGCTGTTGCGCCGGCCGGGGCGTTGCGCACGGCGTAGGCGTCGGCATTGTGTTAAACTCCGCGGGACTTGGGCGAGCGCGCGCGCGCACGCGGGACTGAGGGTGGCGGAGAGCGTGAGGCGCGGCCCGAGTGCGTCGCTCCTCCTCTCCCCTCCCCTCTCCTCTATCTCCCTCGGGGCTGGGGGCGGGGCCTGAGTGCCCGGCGCCGCGGCCCCGCCGGGCCCTCCTCCGGTCCGGGCGGTCCCGCCCCGGCCCGGCCCCTGCCTCTTGAGGCGGGGCGGAGCGAGGCTGACTGGGCGGCCGTTGGGCCGCTCTCGGGCGGGCGGGGAATGCGGGCCTCCTTGGGCACTGCCCGGGGCCGCCCGCTGCGGCCTCTGCAGCCGGTGTGGGCTCGCTGAGCGGCGGCCTCGAGCTTCCGCTCCACGGGCGATCTGCGCCACGGATAAGCCGAGACTCGCCCAGGGCTGCGCTGTGGTTTCTTGGCTGCTTGGCCTTGGGCCGTGAGACCCGCCTCTGAGCCGCGCTCCCCGCAGATGGGGCCCTCACACCCGAATAGAGCTCCGCGGAGGGGAGGTTGGGGCTCGGAGGCTGCTTGCAGGGGCCAGAGTCGTTTTCTCTGTGTGGCGAAACCCCCAAACCATGAATTTTTAAACAAGGCTGCATAGACTGTTAATGGCCGAAAATGCTTTAAGAAGCAACGTTGTTGTCACTTTTAGCTGGTAATGAATTAAGAGGGCAATGAAGGCAAGGGCAGCAGAGCAGGCAAGAAAGTGATTGGGTGGAGTGAAAATGCAGTTACTGCTACGCCATTTACTGCACGGACTTCATCTGCTGAACTCCTAATTATGCCCTAGGGAAATAACCCAGGCCCGTTGCTCCCCCCGCTGTCTGCAGTGTTCTTTAGCTCTTCATCTTACAGCCCACTTAGAGTGTGACTCTCAAAAGTCTATTCGTTTTCATAGGTTATTGTTTTAGTAAAATAAAGCATTAAAAGATAGGTGCCCCGGGGCTCAAGCAGAACTCTAAGGTGCTCTGGATTTCCTTAAATGGGCTGCCCAGTCCTCTCTGGGACGGATCATCTGTTTTGACCCTAATGGGTCACTGAAGTAGGGTGTAAATACCAACATCATTTTTAGTCTGAGGGGCTTGACATTTTAATAGAAAATCAGAATTAAATTTTAAACCCTCATTTCTCTGATTTATTACAAACCAAAATTAATTGTTAAAGTACATTTTTATTTTGCATTCCAAGTAATCTTGTGTGTCTAGGGCGTTTTCAAACTGCTGAAAGTAATTTTAAAGATGCTTGTGACTAATACTACATTCCTTTAAACTGGGCGTTTCTCACTTAATTTGTGGTTTGTAGAAGTTTATTTTCTAGCCAAAGAATTGACCTGTTACTGAAACCACCGCAAGATCTCAAAGTACAAGCAGTGGTATACCAGTAGTATTAGTGTCACAAGCGGTCAACGGTGGAGTCCTGGTAGAGGGTGGCAGACAAGCCACCGCTAGAGCTTTGCTGCACAGACCAGCTGCCTGCTTGCCCATTTTAAAACTTTTCTTCAAAAAGGGTGTAAATATATTGTGCTCCCCAAACTCTTCTACTGGAATCCTCCAGCAGCAGAGAATAAACACTAGATGTATTACGTCACAGAATAAATCTGCCACCATGACCATTTCTTTTTTCTCTAAAACCTGCACTTTTGTAATGTAAAAATTTTATTAAATAATATAAAATCGTATTTACCCAAGGAAGATATGTTACCCTGTATACATGGCCCTGTATAGGGAGATGTGCTTTCCCTGTCTTTGGAATCATGCACCTAGAAGCAGGGCATGAAGGAAACAGCTAAGGCTGGCATACAGCCTTTGCTTGGGGTCAGCTTTGTTGATGCTGGAGACGCTCCTGCCGTTTCTTAACCTGTGTCTCGCTGCTTCACCCCTGGACCTACTTGCTTTCTTTTGAGTAACTTTGAGCCTTTGAACAAGTAGTGCATCGCCAGGCCATCACAGTTAGGGAGGAACTGCTGGTCAGCTGGAGGCTTTACCATGAGCTTCAAAATACACCTGACAAAGGGGCATTTGTTCCTTTTCCTACTTCTGTATGATCTTTGGGTCATAAAGCATGGCCCTGAAAATCAAAAAGAGAATTGCAAATTGTTTTTTCCTTGAAGGAAAAAAAACTTTTAACATTCTAACCATTAAATCAACACTTACTAACAACCTTTTTAATGCTCAAGTAGGTTATAATTTTTATTACCAAATTCAAGATAAATAATTAAATGTTACTTTGAATCCACAGTAATAAGAGTCAGTGTTTTACAGTGCTAATATGCCCTTAAGAGAGGAGTCAGTAGCCATAGAGAGAACACTTATGAGGAGTTGGCTGTCCAAGAAAGATGGTTAAGACCTTTTTCTTTTTGTTTTTTCTTCTTTTTTTTAATGCAAAGGCCAAATTTGAGACTTGAATTTTAGGCTCAAATGCATAATCTTCTGTTCACATGCATCAGGTTTGTTTGCATCATGTGATATTCACACATCTATAAAACTGTGCAGAAAGATAAGAATTTGTAAAGCACATTACTGTATCTGGCTAAGTACTGATCAAACAAATTTTTTCCTTTACAAGACAACTTTCATGTACAGTTTCTTTAGTGTGCACTCCTGAGTTCTGCATGAAGCAAGGGTAAACATCAAAACTGTGTGAGAACAATATCAACGTATATACACATTTTCCTACACACCACCTAGTCATTTAGATTCTCCAAGTCCCTAAAGTGATTCTGAACAGGGATTGTCTTAAATACGGTCTGCCATCCCCTGTGAATCCCCAGGATCTTTTTTCACGTTCCAAGAGGTCAAAGCTATTTTCATATTGGTACTAAGATGTTACTGGCCTTTTTCACTGTTGACAAAATGTGTCAACACTGGGGAAGTCTGCATAATTCAAATGAGCTGACATTTTCCAAATGACCAGTGGATGACATTGTCTTGAATGGGTAAAAGATTGATTCAAAGTGCAAGACACAACAATGAATTTTACCATAGTAGAGCAGGAAAATTTCATTCATTGATATACTTTAAGATACCACAACTAACCTTTAAGAAACTACTGCTTGTCAAGTTTTGGTGTAATATCGAAGAATAATATCCACAATTACCTGAAAAGGCTATTAAATGCTTCTTTTTTATTTTCAACTGCGTATGTGTGTGAGACTCGATTTTCTTTAATACTCAACCAAAACAGACATAACAGAATAACTGGAGAAGCAGGGTAAATGCAGAATCCAATTGTCTTCTATCAGAGATTTGTAAAAATACAAAAAGATACCACTTGAAATTAAAAAAAAAAAGCCACTTCACTTTTTTTATTCTTTTGGAAAATATAATTATTTTTATTTTTTATTTTTTCACAAAAATGTGTTATTTATATTAATGTGCAATGGGCTTATTATTGGTATGTCTGATTGAATTAATATTTTTAAATTTCTCAGTTTTAATTTCTAATATAAATACTTATTTTCCACATAAACAAAAGCTCTTTGATGTACTCAGTAATTATAAAGAGTATGAAGGTTCCTGATGCCAAAAATTTGAGAAACCTTGAAATAAAATAGTGAAGTAAATTATTCCATTAAGACTGATCTACAAATACATTTGGAGCTCCTTTCTGAGGAGGTATATATTCTGAGCTATCCCTATAGGTGATTCTATTTTCCTCAGATTTCCTCAGATTATATTTCCTAGTCATGATACAGCATATGAAAAAGAATGGCAATCTACTTTGGGATTACTAGAAGCAAATTAAATTAGGTTTTAAATTTTGCTGCATGGTCATATTAGGTTTCCTTAAAGTTGATTGTAGCATAATACCTTTAGAACTATCACTTTAACATCAACTCTTTATCAGCATAAATCTCTGACCTGCTTCTCCTTGATACCCAAACCATCCATGAACTGCCTCCTTCTGACCTTAACTTATACTCAAATTAAAAACTAATTTTAATGTTCACTTAAGCAAAATACAATTTTAAAGAAATATTTTACAAGTGCCTTGCTATTCAAAGTCAAAATAAGTGCCATTGGTTAGCGTATGTCCCCTCTTTTTGTAATTTCTATGGTGGATTAACTAAAGAACTCTTAAGAAATATATGCCAGTCTGTCACCACAACTAAGTAAGATACATTTCCTAGCCTTGAAATACAGTTTTAAAATATATTAAAATTCAAACAGCTAGCCACATTCAAGTTTACTTTATAGGCCTTCAAATATTAATTATTAATAATACTAATTGAAAAAGCTATTTTTTTCCTCCTGGTAAGTGGTCTAAACTACTTGAAAGAATCAATCTTACTTGTGGATAGTGCTTTTCTGTTACTGATGTGTCCTGTGCATTGCAATATTCATTTATGCTTCACTTAAATAAAATCAAAGACTTCAGAGGACCCTTTCAGTGCCCTTGAAATGGGTAGTCTAAGTGATATTTAGTATCTTAGAAGGGCTATTATCTTTAAAAAGTGAATCATCAATTCCCCAAAGCTGTTTTGGTCTCCTGTTCTTATACCAAAAATGAAGGAGGAACTTGAGTTGTCAGAGTATAGTGTGATTATATTCATCCCATTCAGCTATTTATCCAAAAGATGAGTAACTTAAGGATCAGCCCACCATGTGTCTATGTGATGGCAGCTAAAAGTACTGGTCATCTAGGTAGTGTCCTATTTTCAGAGTGATTCAGTGATAAAAGCCGAAGCATTAAAGTGTTATTAATCTGTTTCAACATACTGTGTCTTACAGTCTCTGAATTTACTTAAGGAAAAAACCACTTGTACAAATATACATAATAGAGAAGATATTCTATGAAATCCCACTTTTAAGAATTGACTCTCTATCTCTAATTTTCTTTAGTTCCTCTACTCCCAATTCTGATATGGTAAAACAAATGATTTTTTATTTGTTTGTTTAAGTTCCATTTATAGTGTTGAATGGGTGGGGGCTTTATTATATAGGTCTTCAGTTTTACATCAGGTTGTTGGCCCTCTGTGACTGGGACTGATGGTGCTGTCACTCACTAAAGCCAGACATCCTGGAGTGAGAAGTCAAGTGGGCCTTAGAAAACATTACTACCAACAAAGCTAGTGAGGTATTTCAAATCCTAAAAGATAATATTGTTAAAGTGCTGCACTCAATGTGCCAGCCATTTTGGAAAACTCAGCAGTGGCCACAGGTCTGGAAAAGATCAGTTTTCATTCCAATCCCAAAGAAGGGCAGTGCCAAAGAATGTTCAAACCACCATACAATTGCATTCATTTCACATGCTAGCAAGGTATTGCTCAAAATCCTTCAAGCTAGTCTTCAACAATATGTGAACCAAGAACTTCCAGATGTTCAAGCTGGATGTAGAAAAGGAAGAGGAACCAGAGATCAAATTGCCAACATCGGTTGGATCATAGAAAAAGGAAATTTTTAAAAGTCTGCTTCTTTGGTTACACTAAAGCCTTTGTGTGGATCACAAGAAACTATGGAAAATTCTTGAAGAGATGGGAATACCAGACCACCTTACCTGCCTCCTGAGAAATCTGTACACAGGTCAAGAAGCAACAGTTAGAACTGGACATGGAACAATGGACTTGTTCAGAGTTGGAAAAGGAGTATGCCACCCTGCTTATTTAACTTGTATGCAGAGTACATCATACGAAATGCCAGGCTGAATGACTCATAAGCTGGAATCGAGATTGCCAGGAGAAATATCAATAACCTCATATATGCAGGTGACCCCACTCTAATGACAGAAAGTAAAGAGGAACTAAAGAGCCTCTTGATGAAACTGAAAGAGGAGAGTGAAAAAGCTGACTTAAAACTCAACATTCAAAAAACTAAGATCATGATGTCCAGTCCCATCCCATCACTTTATGGCAAATAGATGGAGAAAAAGCGGAAATGGTGACAGATTTTATTTTCTTAGGCTCCAAATTCACTGCAAACAGTGACTACAGCCATGAAATTAAAAGACACTTGCAAAAAAAAAAAAAAAAGACACTTGCTCCTTGGAAGAAAAGCTATGACAAACCTAGACAGCATATTAAAAAGCGGAGACATCACTTTGCCGACAAAGGTATATAGTAAAGGCTATCATCTTCCCAGTAGTCATGTATGGTTGTGAGAGTTAGACCATAAAGAAGGCTGAGTACCGAAGAACTGATGCTTTCGAACTGTGGTGCTGGAGAAGACTCGAGAGTCCTTTGGACAGAAAGGAGATCAAACCAGTCAGTTCTAAACGAAATCAACCCTGAATATTCATTGGGAAGACTGATGCTGAAGCTCCCATATTTTGGCCACCTGATGCCAAAGTATTGGAGCTGACTCATTGGAAAAGACCCTGATCTGGGAAAGATTGAGGGCAGAAGGAGAAGGGGGTGGCAGAGGATGAGATGTTAGAAAGCATCACTGACTCACTGGACATGAGTTTGAGCAAACTCCAGGTGATGGTGAAGGATGGCGAAGCCTGGCGTGCTGCAGTTCCTGGGGTCACAGAGTCGGACATGACTTAATGACTGAACAACAATAGAGCAAGGTAGTATTGTGTAAAGAGTGTGAAATTTATTCCCAGAATACCAGGGTTCAGTGGACCCCTGTTAGGTTACAGTTTTAACGTCTTTGAATTATCATGTAGTGATTTAAGGATGTGACTTCTGGATTCAGACACACCTGGCTTCTCCAAAGACTTTGTGACATAAATCAAGATTTTGGCGCTCCAGGCCAATAGCAGTATATATAGAGAGACCATCAAGTTCTCTGTGTCCCGACTGGAGTGTCTCAAAGTATCTCATTCCCAACATGTCTGGATCTAACCTTGTGATCGTCTCCCACAAAACTGGGTTTCTGCCCGTGTGTCCTCCACTGGGGAGAATCACATGATGTACGCAGTTACACAAGTTAGAAATCTAGGGGTTGTCTAAGATACCTTGATTCCGCACCCCCCCCACCCTCCTCCGCTTAATCCACCAATCAACCAGTTCTGTTGATTTCTTTAATCTTCTGTGTTTTAAATTCTGTCCATCTCCCTCTATCTTCATCACCACCATCCAGTTTGTCATCTGTCATCTAGACAACTGGAAGACCTCTGCTCTCAACCACTTCTAACAGGTCTCCTCTTGCCCCCCACTCTGCCAACACCCCCCCCAATTTGGTTAGCCCTCCAGCTGCAGCCAGAATGATATGTACATCATAGGCAACTGGTCATGTTACCCTGCTTCAAGTCCGCCTTGGCAGCTCCTCTTGCTCTTAAGATATGGTCCAGAATCCTTAACAAGACTAGAGTCTCCCACCTCACCTGCCTCGTTTCCTCTCTGGCTCTTTGCCCTTCAGTGACATTGACCCTTTTCCTCTGTTCCCAGTTCCATCTTGCTCCCTCCTATCTTAAGGCCTTTGTAAATGCTGACCCCTTGGCTTGGGATACTCCATCTTTGCCTGGTTAACTCTTCTCATTCTTTCAGTTCAGTTGCTCAGTCGTGTCCCAAGTCTTTGCGACCCCATGGATTGTAACACGCCAGGCCTCCGTGTCATAACCAACTCCCAGGGTCTACCCAAACTCATGTCCATTGATTCAGTGATGCCATCCAAGCATCTCATCCTCTGTCCACCCCTTCTCCTCCCGCCCTCAATCTTTCCCAGCATCAGGATGTTTTCAAGTGAGTCAGCGCTTCACATCAGGTAGCCAAAGTATTGGAGTTTGAGCTTCAACATCAGTCCTTCCAATGAACACTCAGGACTGTTTAGGTTGGTCATAACTTTCCTTCCAAGGAGTAAGCTTTTAATTTCATGGCTGCAGTCACCATCAGCAGTGATTTTGGAGCCCCCCCAAATTAAGTCTGACACTGTTTCCCCATCTATTTGCCATGAAGTGATGGGGCCGGTTGCCATGATCTTAGTTTCTGAATGTGGAGCTTTAAGCCAACTTTTCACTCTCCTCTTTCACTTTCATCAAGAGGCTCTTTAGTTCTTCACTTTCTGCCATAAGGATGGTGTCATCTGCATTTCTGAGGTTAGTGATATTTCTCCAAGCAATCCTGATTCCAGCTTGTGCTTCCTCCAGCCCAGCATTTCTGCATATAAGTTAAATAAGCAGGGTGACAATATACAGCCTTGACGTACTCCTTTTCCTATTTGGAACCAGTCTGTTGTTCCATGTCCAGTTCTAACTGTTGCTTCCTGACCTGCATACAGATTTCTCAAGAGGCACGTCAGGTGGTCTGGTATTCCCATCTCTTTCAGAACTTCCACAGTTTACTGTGATCTACAGAGTCAAAGGCTTTGCCGTAGTCAGTAAAGCAGAAGTAGATGTTTTTATGGAATCCTGTTGCTTTTTCTATGATCCAGCAGATGTTGGTAATTTGATCTTTGGTTCCTCTGCTTTTTCTAAGACCAGCTAGAACATCTGGAAGTTCACGGTTTACATATTGTTGAAGCCTGGCTTAGAGAATTTTGAGCATTACTGTACTAGCATTTGAGATGAGTGCAATTATGCAGTAGTTTGAGCATTCTTTGGCGTTGCCTTTCTTTAGGATTGGAATGAAAACTGACCTTTTCCAGTCCTGTGGCCACTGCTGAGTTTTCCAAATTTGCTGGCATACTTAGTGAAGCACTTTCACAGCTTCATCTTTTCAGTTCAGTTCAGTTCAGTCGCTCAGTCGTGTCCAACTCTTTGCGACCCCATGAGTTGCAGCACACCAGGCCTCCCTGACCATCACCAACTCCCGGAGTTCACTCAGACTCATGTCCATAGAGTCAGTGATGCCATCCAGCCATCTCATCCTCTGTCATCCCCTTCTCCTCCTGCCCCCAATCCCTCCCAGCATCAGAGTCTTTTCCAATGAGTCAACTCTTTGCATGAGGTAGCCAAAGTATTGGAGTTTCAGCTTCAGCATCATTCCCTCCAAAGAAATCCCAGGACTGATCTCCTTCAGAATGGACTGGTTGGATCTCCTTGCAGTCCAAGGGACTCTGAAGAGCCTTCTCCAACACCACAGTTCAAAAGCATCAATTCTTCAGTGCTCAACTTTCTTCACAGTCCAACTCTCACATCCATACATGACCACTGGAAAAACCATAGCCTTGACTAGACGGACCTTTGTTGGCAAAGTAATGTTTCTGCTTTTCAATATGCTATCTAGGTTGGTCATAACCTTTCTTCCAAGGAGTAAGCATCTTTTAATTTCATGGCTGCAGTCACCATCTGCAGTGATAGGATTTGAAATAGCTCAACTGGAATTCCATCACCTCCACTAGCTTTGTTCATAGTGATGCTTCCTAAGGCCCACTTGACTTCACATTCTACGATGTCTGGCTCTAGGTGAGTGATAACACCATCGAGATTATCTGAGTCATTAAGATCTTTTATGTACAGTTCTTCTATGTATTCTTGCCACCTCTTCTTAGTATCTTTTGCTTCTGTTAGGTCCATACCATTTCTGTCCTTTATTGTGCCCATCTTGGCATGAAATATTTCCTTGGCATCTAATTTTCTTGAAGAGATCTCTAGTCTTTCCCATTCTGTTGTTTTCCTCTATTTCTTTGCACTGATCACTGAGGAAGGCTTTCTTATCTCTCCTTGCTGTTCTTTAGAACTCTGCATTCAAATGGGTATATCTTTCCTTTTCTCCTTTGCTTTTCACTTCCCTTCTTTTCACAGCTATTTGTAAGGCCTCCTCAGACAGCCATTTTGTTTTTTTGCATTTCTTTTTCTTGGGGATGGTCTTGATCCCTGTCTCCTGTACAATGTCATGAACCTCTGTCCATAGTTCATCAGGCACTCTGTCTATCAGATATAGTCCCTTAAATCTATTTCTCACTTCCACTGTATAATCATAAGGAATTTGATTTAGGTCATACCTGAATGGTCTTGACTAGACGGACCTTTGCTGGCAAAGTAATGTCTCTGCTTTTGAATATGCTATCTAGGTTGGTTATAACTTTCCTTCCAAGGAGTAAGTGTCTTTTAATTTCATGGCTGCAGTCACCATCAGCAGTGATTTTGGAGCCCAAAAAAATAAAGTCTCACACTGTTTGCACTGTTTCCCCATCTGTTTCCCGTGAAGTGATGGGACCGGATGCCATGATCTTCGTTTTCTGAATGTTGAGCTTTAAGCCAACTTTATCACTCTCCTCTTTCACTTTCATCAAGAGGCTTTTTATTTCCTCTTCATTTTCTGCCAATTAATAAAAATAATCATTTATAATTACTTGTTCTATTCCAAGCCTTCTTAGTACTTTACATGTATTACCCCCCCCCCTTTTTTTTTTTGGACAACCATGAGACTTATTTACAGATTCCATGAGGCAAGTCTAGACAAGGCTATGGTTTTTCCAGTGGTCATGTATGGATGTGAGAGTTGGACCATAAAGAAAGCTGAGTGCCAAAGAATTGTGCTTTTGAACTGTGGTGTTGGAGAAGACTCTTGAGAGTCCCTTGGACTGCAAGGAGATCTGACCAGTCCACTCTAAAGGAGATCAGTCCTGGGTATTCATTGGAAGGAATGATGCTGAAGCTGAAACTCCAATGCTTTGGCCACATCATGCAAAGAGTTGACTCATTGGAAAAGACTCTGATGCTGGGGATTGGGGGCTGGAGGAGAAGGGGACAACAGAGGATGAGATGGCTGGATGGCATCACCGACTCTATGGACATGGGTTTGGGTGAACTCTGGGAGTTGGTGATGGACAGGGAGGCCTGGTGTGCTGCAATTCATGGGATCACAAAGAGTCGGACACGACTGAGTGACTGAACTGAATGGTCTCATGGTTTTCCCTACTTTCTTCAATTTAAGTCTGAATTTGGCAATAAGGAGTTTATGATCTGAGCCATAGTCAGCTCCCAGTCTTGTTTTTGCTGACTGTATAGAGCTTCTCCATCTTTGGCTGCAAAGAATGTAATCAGTCTATCTTCGGTATTGACCATCTTGTGATGTCCATGTGTAGAGTCTTCTCTTGAGTTGTTGAAAGAGAGTGTTTGTTCTTTATGGTCCAAATCTCACATCTGTACATGACTAGTCTAGTAGAAAAATGATAGCCTTGACTATATCTCTTTTTTGGCAAAGTGATGTCTCTGCTTTTTAATTCACTAGGTTTAATACATCTAGGTCTGTCATACCTTTTCTTCCAAGGAGCAAGTGTCTTTTAATTTCATGGCTGCAGTCACTGTCCACATGCTTTGATTGTTAATCATTATAATTAGCAATGAAACAAATAGTAAGAAGACAGTATACCGTGGTATTGATCAGGATTAAATTATGTGTGTAAAGGGTTATTATAAACTATAAAGCACTGTTAAGAACATAATTACTAGCATGAAGAAACGAGGTGACATTTTAAAATTGAAAATTTCTTCCAAAATACAGCACACTTTAAATTGATGAGAATTTGAGGTTAATCTAGGAAAAATAGAAATTGAACTTTTACCCCAATCACCCAACTAGTCAGGGGCCAATCTGTGATTAGAACTCAGCACTCTTCTCTCTAAACATATAGTCATTCATTTAATGAATACTGAACACCAGAGAGTATGCTTAGGCACATGAGATAAAACAATAAATGGTAAGACTCAATGCCAACTTTCCAAAAGCATCAGGCAGGTTCATGGGTCCTCTGGAGGCAAAAAGACCCTCCAGTCTTGAAGGTCAGGGGAATTTTGCAGAGGACAAGTAGAGGTAGGGGAAGGGACAGGTCGTCAGCAGTGGGTCCCTCTGCAAGGGGCACATTCCAAGGCCCAGTTCAAACTGGTCCCATCTCCTGACCGTGAGAGTAGAAATCAGGTTGCTGAGCTGCTCAGCTTTGAGAGCGAGGCCTGTGAGCAGTGAGGGTTATGTACTGTTAGTAGCCCAAGAATGGCCTGGGCATTGAGGATCTTCTGGGCAAAGAAAACTGCAGCTCATCTCCCAGTTCATCCAATTCCCCAAGTGAGTAAAATACATCATTTTATCTCCTTTGTCATCAACACACTCAAATGAAACTGGATTTGTGATAATGCTTGGACTTTTAGAACAAATGGGATACTTGATGATCACTTGGTAAAGACTACTATACGGACAGTCTTGAATCCAGAAAACAATTATACATAGCTTAGTGTCATAAAGTAACATTTTATGTTGTAATTTTTTTGCATATGTTCCATATGTTGAATACAGTGCCACTGTCCTGCCTCTAGAAGTATATTCTGTCATTATGTCCATCTTTTTATGTAGAAAAGCCCTCCATCCCTAATAGGTATATGAATATTTGATATATTTTCTTGCAAAATAAAGAGGGAGCACTCTCTGTCAGACCCCCAGTTTCAGGATTGGTTGGTTGGTTTTTAGTAGGTCTGGGCAGCCCAGAAGTCTGGAAACCAGTAGTTGAGATTAGCACCAGAGCATGGCGTGCAGAGTGAGCAGTGGTGGGGTCATCTGGGGTCATGCAAGCCATGCTGAGGAGTGTGGCTTTCATCCTGCAAGCCATGGGGAGACTCAAGAGGATTTTCAGCAGGATAGTAACATCAGATTTGCCCTGGGAGAGACAGTTCTAGCTAACCTGTTCTGTTTGGATAAATGGGAGAGGCTGGAGCTGGAAACAGGGAGATGAGCAGGGAGGTAGAGTTAAGGCATGGGGTGGGATGAAGAGTTTTAATTGGTGGCATGTGGGTGTCTGACCGACATGGGTTCCTGCCTTGGTCAAGGGGTGGATGATGGCGCCATGCGCTGAGCTGTGGATACAGATGGAGTGGGTTTGTGTTGATGGCTTTTATTGTCCTTTGGGGATTTGAGCTGATTTGCCTAGTCTGAATTTAGGGCTCAGCCCTAAATTGGCTGTGCGGGACAGCCAAGTGGGAGTGGATTGAATCACCACGGAGAGTCTGCAGAGAAGCAGGCTGTGGACCAAAGGCAGAGGAGCATCTGCAGAAGAGGAACCTTGATGGGGGTTAAAATAGAATAAATAGCCAGAGGTGAGAGGAAAACCAGAGTGTGTTGTCCTGGAAGCAGGGCCTGAATATTTATGGAGCAGGAGGGAAGGATATTAAATGCCACAGAGAGGTCGAATAAGCTACTCTTGCATCGGGCTGGGGAAGAGGCCCTCAGTGACCTTGGTGGGCAACACAGGGCAGCAGGAGTGATGTGGTTGGGTGAGCAGTCGATGGTGGGAAGAGCAGATGTCCATTTCCACAAAGGGAGGGTAGTTTGGAGCAGAGCCAGCCCATGAAGACGCTCAGTCCTCAGCCTACGTGGCATTGTGCAAGTAAAGCCTCACGGAAACGATTATGAAGGGGACCGCTGGGGCTAGAGCAGTACTCTCAGCTGGGCGGGGATGGAGGAGGGGCCCAGTACCCCATCCTACCCCCTTTTCTCACGCTCATTCATACATGAAAGAGTCGGGGTGGGGAGAAAGACATTTTTGGTCTCTAAGATTTTAAAAAATTGATGCATATGGGTTTTTCCCCCAATGTGAATTGGGGGAAAACATATGACACATTTTCTTTGTTTTTCCTCTTCTCAGAGACTCTAGACACGTGTTCTTCCTTCTGTATTTGAAAAACACTTTCAGTTCTTTTTTTATTCTAGATGGTCCTAAATTGAGATCCTAAAATAACTAGTAGACCCTCTTTAAAAAGAAACATTTTGCAGTTTTATCATAGTTTTATTATCATCTGAATAAGATACTTATGTTCATCTATTGATGGAATGAGGTGGGGAGCCATACGTTTTGCTAAATTGAAGAGATGATATATATTCGTTAATGTAATAACCCCAAACCTCAAAATCATCCTGTAAAATATTGATAAATTTGGTGAAAATTTTATATGTCAAAAATTCTCTAAAACAGAATCAAAAGAAAGTAAGAAAAATGTTATCATCAATATCCATGACAGAGGGCTCATTTCTTTATATAGAGTTTTATAGTTCGATAAGGAAAAAATAAAATAACCTGATAGACAATGGGCAAAACTTATGAAGAGAAATAAGAGGAAGTAAAAATATACTTCAATTCATCAAATTCATGGAAAGTAAAAAGTGGTATTGGCAAAGAGTCTTTAAAAAGTGTTAATACCCAGTGTTGGCTAGAATGTGGGGAAATGGGTAGAGTTGGGAGTGGATGAATGCTAGTGTGTATCCTTAATATTTGAATCTCTTACAGCAATGTTTACACTTTAAAATAGCCATTAAAAATCTCCAATTAATTTTAAACTAACATACTTGTATGTAGTATGTTCCAACAAATCAAATGAATTCCAGTTTAAGTCCCAATTCTTGTATTTATGGATTCTGTAATCTTAGGCAAGCTACCTAACCTCTCTAAGCCTGTTTCCTCTTTTGTAAAATGTGGGTACCGTCTCTGTACTGAAGTGTTAGTTGCTCAGTCGTGTCTGACTCTTAAATGACCACATGGACTATAGCCCACCAGAGTCCTCTGCCCATGGAATTCTCCAGGCAAGAATACTGGAGTGGGTAAGCCATTCCCTTCTCCAGAGGATCTTCCCTACCCAGGGATTGAACCCAGGTCTCCTGGATTGCAGACAGATTCTTTATTGTCTGAGTTACCAGTGGGTAGCAGGACCTCACATAGCTCGTTAGTGTGAAAATAAATGAATGGCATGAAGAGAATGGTTAATGGTGAACATTCCATAAACAATAACCTCTTATTGCCATCAAAAGATAAACAGTAATTCCTTACTATACTTGTCAATGAAAGTGACACCCATAGCTGCCTGAACGTGGATGTGTTCATGATCAGAGTCAGAGGCCATGATAAAGCAGCTCAGCCCAGTTTTCTCTAAAAGGTAGATAACTTTTTGCAGAGAAGGGCAAGTTAGTGTTCTGGCACTTTTCAGAGAACAGCTTTGAAGACTAGTTTCTAGAGTTCTATCCTGGTCAGATTAGAGTGTGTTTCTTCATCATCGCAGTTACTTTGCCCCCTGGCAGCATCTCTGGCTTTCATCATGAGCCTCATGCCTTTTCTCTGTCTCTTCTTCCTCATCTTAGTGCTTTTGCCTTCTCTGACTTGTGCAGAAGACACTGGGGAACTAAGTTCCCTATCCACACCATCAGTGTTCACGTGCAGGTGAGGCTATAATCCAGGTCTTCACACTCAGGAGCTACAGCCAACATGGGTGGCTCTCCTGCCTCTCCTACTTGGATCAAGCCCTTGATAGAAAACACAAAACTTGACATTTTGGAGTCTTGCTTTGTGAACCTGATCAGTATCTTAAAGTGTCATTCCACTTTGCTCGTTTATTTTAGGGCACACTTGTCAATTTCTGAATCTGCCAGATCATCTCTAGAACAGGAAGCAGGTTGGGGAGTTGAGCACCAGCTGAGCAAGAACCGATGTTTCTGTGTCTGTTTTTGTCTTTAAGTTTATTGGTAACTCTTTCTCCACGGTCACTTTCCTGATTCTGAAGTTAAGCGTCGTAGTTTTATCCATTTTTAATCTAATTAATTAATGTGTGATGAGCTTTTCTCTTTCAATTATTTGAGATAACTGTGGATTCACATGGAGTCGCAAGAAATAATATAGAGAGATCTCATGCACACCTCACCCAGTTTCCTCTAATGGAACCACCTTTAAAATTCTGCTCCCATCATAAGCAGGGTACTGACACTGACACAGTTGAGCTGCAGAACATTTCTGTCTCCACACGGCTCCCTCTGTTGCCCTTCTACAGCCAAACATCATTGGCCTCCTCTCCCCTGGCCCCTCCACCACTCACCTGTTCTCCATTTCTGTAATTTTCAAAAATGTTACGTAAATGGAATCCTACAGTATGTAACCTTTAGGGACATAACTCACCCAGGTTGCTGCACTTCATTTCGTCTTAAGGCTGAGTAGTTTCCTGTGGTTAGGGCATACCACGCTGTTTAACTGTTTAACTGAAGGGCATCTGGGTAGATTCTAGTTTTTGACTGAGGAATAAAGGTGCAGTGGATATCCAAGTACTGGTTTTCGTATGAACCTAAGTTTTCATTTCTCTGGGATAAATGTCCTTGGGTACAATTTCTGGATAGCATCATAGTTACATACTTAGATTTAAAAGAAATTGCTGTTTTCTAGAGTGGCTACACCATTTTGCATCCTTACCAGCAATGGTATGAGTAGTCTATTTCTCTGCATCCTTGCCAGCATTTGCTTGTTGATATTTTATATTTTGGCCACCCTGACAGGCATGTAGTGAGCGTCACTGTGGTTTTAGTTTGCTTTTCCCTAATCGCTACTAAACATCTTTTCACGTGTTATTTTGCCATCTGTGTATCCTCTTCGGTGCAATGTCACTTCAAGTCTTTTTCCCATTTTCTAATTCAATTGTTTTTGTACTATTGAGTTTTGAGAATTCTTTATATATTCTTGATATTAGTCCTTTATCAAATTTTTTTCTCCTAGTCTTTGGCTTACCTTTTCATCCTATTACCAGGGTCTTCTTCAGAACAACAGATTTTAATTTTTCTTGTTGTTATTTAGTTGTTGTGTCCAACTCTTTGGGACCCCATGTACTGTAGCCCACCAGGCTCCTCTGTCCATGGGGTTTCCCAGGCAAGGATACTGAAGTTAGTTGCCATTTCCTTCTCCAGGGGAGCTTCCCGACCCAGGGATTATACCAGAGTTTTTTGTGTTGGCAGGCACTTTCTTTACTACTGAGCCCCTCTGGGAAGCCCTTTTAATTTTTATGAAGTCCAGTTTATCAATTTATCCTTTTATAGGCTGTATGTTTGATGAATCCTAGAGCCTCTTTAAATTTTGTCCCATGTTTTTCCTCAAAAGTTATAGTTTGGTGTTTTCCATCTGAATCTGTGATGCATTTTGAGTTATTTTTATGTAAGATACGAGACAGATTAAAATTCTTTTTCTTTCTGTTTTCCTTTTGCTTTCTTTTTCGTCTATGAGAGTCTATTGGATCCCACAGCATTTTTGAAAATTGTTCTTTCTCCACTGAATTATTTTTGTGCCTTTGTCAAAGATCTACTGTACATATTTCCGTGGGTCTACACCTGAGTTCTGTTCCACTGATCTGTGTGTTTATCCCTCTGTCAGTGCCGTGCAGCCTTGAATACTATAGCTCTGTAACACCTCTCAAAATTAGACTGATTCCTCCCGCTTTATTCCTCTTTTTAAGCACTGTTTTAGCTATCCTAGTTTCTTTGCCTTTACATAAACACTTTAAAGTACTCTCGTCTGTATCTACAAAAAAAGTCTTGCTGGGATTTTGATAAGAATTATAGCAAAGCCATATATCAATATAGAAAACTGATTTATATTATGTCTTCCTAAACATGTCTACATGTCTTCCTACAGCATGTCTCTTCATTTATTTAGATCTTTGATTTCTTTCATGAGCCTTTTCCAATTTTCAGTATACAAGTCCTATACATGTTTTGTTAGATTAACATTTATGTATTTCATTTTTTTGTAATTGTAAATGATTTATTTCTAATAAATAAATTTGTGTCCACATGTTCAGCATTAGTATATAGAATTACAATTGACCTATATGTTTATCTTGTATTCTGTGGCATGACAAAAGTCATTTAATAATTCCAGGAGGTTTGGTAGATACTTTGAGATTTCCTATGTAAAAGTCATGTCATCTGCAAATAGGGACAATTTTATCTCTTCCTTTCCTGTCTGTAAGCCTTTTATTTCCTTGCTTGCTTTATTGTGCTGGCTGAAACAATTACATTGAATAGTATACTGTATTGGATAGTGGGAACAGACATCCTTGCCTTGTCCTCAACTGTAAGGAGAAAGCGTTTGCTCTTTCTCACCATTAACTGTGTTATTAAGTATAATGTTGATGTATGTGTGCTCGGCTTTTATGAATGCTATTTGCCCATGGGAAGGAGCAGTTTCCTGATGCAATGTACTTGCTCCCCCAGAAGCAGTTCCCTTGATACAGTTAGATTGAGGCTATGTGGTTTGCTGGAGTAAAGGAGGAATAATGAACTTAGAATTTTGAAGATTCAGATCTAAATTTTGACTCCCCACCCCGCCCCCCACCATCTGACCAGATGGCCCTGGCTAACTACTTACCCTTCTTGAAGCCCATTTCCTCCTCCACAAAAGAGGGAGAAGAGCACCTGTCCTGTGTCCTAACCCTTGAGGAATAAGGGATGTGGGGGTTATTAGAGCCCTGCCAAGGCTTCCCTGTCTACACAGCAGGAGCTGGAGTATTGCCCAGACTTACCGAGATCTTTCTGTCTTACTCTGCTGTGCCCCGACCAGCACCTTAATTTACTCATCTCTCTGGAAGGTTTGACAACTTCTAATGGATCATTAGAATTTGCATTTGAAATCTTAAACTCAAAGACCAAAGACCCAGAAATGTTTGCTGTCTGGCAGGCTGACTATTCAAGTCCGGCTCCTGGTTCCCACACTTAAACCATCTGTATAAACTCGGGCAAAGCATGCAGTCCCCGAATTCCCCATCAGTTTCATCATCTGTAAGATGGGAGAAATGATGGAACTACTTGCCAGGGCTGTTGTGAAGACTGAATTTATATCACGTTTCTAACAGTGCCTGACCTATTAGCCGTGATCATTACTGTTGGTGACTATAAGGACACATACTGATTTGTGAACCACCTTTCTTAAAAAAAAAAATTGTTTGCCTTGCAGATTTTTTAAAAAATGGATTTGGCCAACCATGGACTTATTCTCCTGCAACAGTTAAACGCTCAGCGAGAGTTTGGTTTCCTGTGTGACTGCACGGTTGCCATCGGCGATGTGTACTTCAAGGCACACAAATCAGTTCTTGCTTCATTCTCCAATTACTTTAAGATGTTGTTTGTCCATCAGACCAGGTAACTAACGTGGTTGATAATAATCTAATGACTGTAGCCTCTGACCTTCCACGGCCCTCTTTCCCACTGAACCTGTTCTTTGCCCTCATCAGGACCATGGTTCTCATGACCTCTCCCTAGGCTCCCAGTCCCTCGTGACCTCACCTGCCTCAGGGAGCCCCTCCACCTCCAATCAGCCGCACTGGGGCTCCCCCGACCCAGTCCAGATCAGCAGCCTGGGGTCCACTAGGAAAGCAGCGTCCTCCTCCAGCCCTGCCCTGAGTCTCCCCTTCCCCCTACCCACAATTGGACTTTGAGTATTTATCTTTAGTCTCCTAATGAGAAGCTTGACAGCATGAATTCCCACCGTGTCCTTCTTTTCTCCCCTAAAATGACTCCATCTCCTTATTTTTTTTCTCCCCATCTGTCCTGTCTTCGAGAAAAGAGCCCCTGGTTTCTAAGGAAGATGATCCTCCTGCTGCCCTCGTGTTCCCAGGTTCGCCGTAGTTTCTATTCTGCATTTTTTCATTTTTAACTGGTACCCTCCCAGGCATCCCCGAGTCTGTGAAGGCTCAGCACTTCGGCGACACTGCTGTCACCTGCCTGGTGGTGCTGCTTCTCCTTGTTGCACTGTGAAAGTTCTTCAGAGGGTGACCTATGGCCTCACTTCCCCACTCCTCATCCTGCACTCTTTGTCTCCACGGGGACTGCGGTTTCCATGCCATCACCCCACGGCCCTCATTTCTCCCAAGGTCACCTCTTCATCAGAACCCCGCCGTCCTCCCAGTCACTGTTGCCCGTGTCCTCTGCAGCATTTGCGCCTGTTTCCTTCCTTCTTCAGGGTTGTCGTCTGCATTTTGATGACTCTGAATCCCCCTTGTTCTTCTGCCTTCTCCACAGGCGCCTCCTGCAGTTTTGGTGAGTTGAGTCTCCTCGCTGCTCTCTCTGCCTCTCCTGACGGGCGCTTCTCTTTTCCTGGACCTTGCCTGTACTGGAAACCAGTTCACAGCCCTGGCCTTGCTCTTTCTCTGTCTCCAGAACTCTTTATTTCCCTAGGCCCCAAGCTGTCTGCTGGACATCTAGAATTAAATATCCTCTTTTATCTCATTTTGCATGACTACAGCTGAATTAAGTCTGCCCAGAAGTGCCTCTGGCTTCTCTATTTTATTTTTTCATCTTCAAGTAACCCATACTTAAAGTCTCTCTAAAACTGCCCCCAAATCATGTTTTCTTCACAATTACCTTTCACATTCGTTTTTTCCTTCCCTTTTCACTTCCTTTTCCTAATCATTTTCCATATTACTATCAGATTAATATTCCTAAGCACTGCTTTGATTGGCATGTGCCTTTGTTCCAGAACCTATCAGATTGTGTTATTCTTTTGATTGGAAACCTTAGAGGACACTCATCACATGTCAAAGTAGCACACAGATTCTTCTTTCTGTCTTTCAAGGCCCAGCAGGCAGGGAGCCTGACCTCCTTCCAGCCAGTTTCTGAAGGCACCCCCTCAGGACACTCCATCCCCCACTGGAACCACTCTTTGTTGGCCTTTGCCCAGTCCCTGAGCCATAGTCCGTGGCTGTAGGTCATCTCCATGACCCCCACCCCCACCCCTCCAACAATCAAGTGAGCTGAAATGATCAGGCAATCAGTCTTTTCCTCTCTTAACCTCTCAGAGCACTTTATTCAAAGCCATTTTGTAAGAGCAACACATTTCCCCTTTGTTGTTGTTACTTGTGTCCTTGCCTCCTTCCTTGTTTGTAAGATGCTGGAGGGCATTCTACAAATGTTTTGAAAGTCACAGCCTGTAGTTCACGGATTTGTGTATAATAGCCACTTGATAGATGTCTGCAGGAGCAGAATGGGTGGTTAATAGGATTAGTGGCAGGTGGAGGTTGCTTTATCTTTGGACCCTAAGGATGCCCCCTGTTCCTTTATTGCTAATGGATACCGGAAGTCTCAACACAGTGAATTAAACTGTCTTGCCAAGGGGCCGGTTTGCATTTTGAGGAATAAAAGAATACAATGTAATGATTTTTAAATAGATGCAGGAAACTGACTATAAGTGTAGTTACTCAGTCACTAAGTCCTATTTGACTCTTTGTGATCCCAAGGAAGTGTAAGTGTAGACCAGTGAGCAAATACCATTCTAACAAAGGAGTGTGGTATCGGGGCCGAAGTTTAAGCAGCAGTGTGTTATTGCCCCGGAGCTGGCATGTACTGTTTGCGAAGGGAGAATGCTTAGGCAAAGACCAGAGCCCTGCTTTTAACTGCTGACTGCTGTAGAGATGCTAAAGTTGAAGCTCCAATACTTTGGCCACCTGATGCAAAGAACCGACTCATTGGAAAAGACCCTGATGCTGGAAAGATTGAAGGCAGGAGGAGAAGAGAGTGACAGAGAATGAGATGGTTAGATAGCATCACTGACCCAATAGACATGAAGTGGAGCAAACTCCGGAAGATACTGGAAGACAGGGGAGCCTGCGGTGCTGCAGTCCATGGGGTCACAAAAAGTCGGATGTGACTTAGCAACTGAACAACAGCAGCAACTGTAGGGAGACCAAGAATAGTTTTTCACACAGAGAGTGTTTTATGTCTGCAGTTACCACTAGATGTCTCTGCTTTATGGATGCTTCCTAAGAATAACTTCTGATAGCTTCTCACATTACTTTTTTTAAAACATTATTTTTAAATCCTTATTTTCAAAGTCTTTTAAGCTCATCCTTTACTTTTTAAAGGGTCTAGTGAAGGAAAGATTAAAAATGTAAATGACTGTGGAAGTTTTTAGGAAGGGCTTGTAGCTTGTGCAAAAATTGTATTTTTCCTCCATAAAAGTGTTACGTCCAACATACACCTGCAAACTAAACCACTTATGTGTAAGTATATTGTAGACAGCAGTTTCCTTCCCCAAAGCCTGGGACATGACCAGAGTGGCCTCGAGCAAGCCGAGCAATTTGACAGGAGGTCTGGCTGCCTGGGAGGGATAGCCATGGAGGACACTGATGGCTGGAATGTGACATAAGGAGCTTTTTAAAATAACTTTTTAGTGTCTTGAGTGTGTCTATGTGCTTCTGCTTTAGGAAAAGAAAGATGAAGATGAACAAATCAAAATAAATTGGTGTCTGGAAACCTCCCCGGGCCCTGGGTGCTGACCGCAAACCCCAGGGCTCCACTGCTTTCTGCCTGGGGCTCCTCACCTGTCCCCCGGGAGTTTTTCCTCCCTGTAAGCCTGGCTGAAGTGTGGATGGGGCCTCCCCAACCCCATCCCTTCTTTGCCCTCAGAAATTGCACAAAGTTCATTAAAATTTGAGAGGCTTACTAACCAGTCATCTCCATTCACAGTCAATAGACAGAGGACAACTCAACTTATACAATAACCAGTAAGGGGAAATAATAAAATTTACAACAGAGTTTTTCTGGAAAGGGACCCCGCTAGGGATTTACCTTTCATGGAGGCTGAAAAATCTAGCCAGGCTTGGGATTTCCGCCCTTCCTTTTTCTTTGGCATGGAGGCAGGGGGACTCACCATCCTTCCTCCTGATTGAAGCAACATTCCATCCCCACAGATGGTAACATTCCCCGGTGTCTGGGCGGTAGAGAATTCTGATCCCGGAGGCATGGGTTCAAGCTGGGGACAGGAAGATCCCCTGGAAGAGGAAATGGCAACCCACTCCAGTATTCTTGCCTGGAGAATCCCATGGACAGAGGATCCCAGCAGGCTACAGTCCATGGGGTCATAAAGAGTCCGACATGACTGAGCAACTGAACACACAAGTCCCCACAGAACAAAAGGCGCCCTTTGGGCTCCTGGGGGTGATTTGCATCTTTCAAGGCCTGTGGCTTCCCATTCTCTAGCCTCTGCCCGGCCCTGGAAAGATTCCCCGCCAGTTCAGTCTTCAATGCGGAGTTGACTGTTTACATTATGAAAGTTTTCTTCACCATACCAAATCCCTGAAGGTTTATTTTGAATATTGAATTTCACTAGGGCATCTCAATATGTTCGACTATACACAGAATATTGTTGGCATTTACCTTGGCTTAAAGGAAAGGACCACCTGCACTGGCATTCCTATTTAAAGGAATATAAATAATTGAAAGGACTATAACAAAGTCTCCAAATAAAGACATGAGTGATCTGTGTGTTTTTAAAAACAGTCACAAAAGCTCTTTCCCTTTCTGTTGTCAAAGGGGTACTAGTTTATGCTTGATCTTTGCTTATAAAGAATATATTCTATAAAGCCTTCTATACTTTATAGTCAGACATTTTACACATGATTATTTGTATGCAGGCATCTTGAAATTTATACACATTGATGGTAATACAGTAATTATTCAAGTATATTTTATCACAAATAGCTTTAAAAGCCATTTAATAGTCACTTGCCTCCCCCTTTTTTTAACAGAATAAAATACTAAATTTAGAAGAGATTATACTGTTACTATTTTAGCATATTGGAAAATACTTACAGTAAATAGCTAAAGGACCCAAAAAGAGTCATAATAGTAATAAGTGGTATAATGAAAAATGATTATAAATTCTAAAAGCATTCAAGGCAGATGTCTTTGAGGTTGAAAAATGCATTGTCAGTAGAATATACTCACTCAGTAGGTGACAGCACTTACACCTCATGTAGATCTTTATCTCTCATCGATTTATGGTGATGTGTCAGGTTTTATTTACTGATGATTTAGGGAGGGTTCTCGGGAGCTTTTATTACTGCTTGAATCTGCACTCTGTTTCTAGGATGATGCAGACACTGAAGTCTGCAAGTTAGACCATTAGTTTGGCCACAACTCCTTTTGGTACCTTATATAAGCCACTGAACCTTGGGGAATCTCGGTTTCCATATCAATCATCATTCCAGATCTGCCTCTTCTACACAGGATTGTTTTAATGGTCCAAAGAATCTTGGTGTCTTGGCTTAGAAGTTAGACTCAAATTTAAGCCCCACCACTTACTAACACTGATACTGAGCAAAGTATAAATCCCTTTGAGCCTCAACTCCTTATCTGTAAAGGTGAATTGTTGAGTCACTCAGTTGTGTCTCACTGTTTGAGACCTGGTGGATTGTAGCCCACCAGGCTCCTCTGTCCATGGGATTTCCCAGGCAAGAATATTGGAGTGGGTTGCCATTTCCTTCTCCAGGGGATCTTCCTCGCCCAGGGATTGAAGCTGAGTCTCCTGCGTTGGCAGGCGGATTCTTTACCACTGTGCCACTTGGGAAGCTCTAAAATGCAAATTAATGGCAATTCAATGAGAAAATGCCTATAAATCCCAGCTGCAGTTCCAATGATGAGGATGATTGTATTTGATAAACAACTGAGTTGTCCCATAACTGCTTTTCATGCAATCCAGCGATACTGGGATGGTGATCAGACTCCACTGGAGCTGGAATGTGGCTCGCCTTCCTGATTATTCCCAGGTCTGCTGCACTCTGCCCTTCGTGCTGGAGAGATCAGAGGGGTTCAGAGCAGGGACAGGAGATTTAGTTTTTCTTACTTTTGTGGTCTTGCTTTTAGGCACCAGTCTAACCCCCCTACGTTATGTTGTGTGACTCTTAATCTTAAAAGATCTGTTGCGCTCCAGATGGCATTGAATCAATATAAAGTCCTAGACATTTAGCTGAAAGATATGCACATCAGGGATTCTTAACCATTTACTGGGTCATGGGCCACTCAACAATGGATCCTCTCCATAAAATACAGTTGTTTATAAATGATACAATTTTACATAGGTTACTAGGAGAAAGACTACTTCAAGAGTCTATGAGTTAAGATACCATATTTCTTTAACATGAATTACCCTTTCTCGGTCCTTTAAAATATCTTTATTGTATTCCTGTCTGTTCTATTAAGAAACCTATAAGTTTTAGAATTAAATTGCATACGTTCCCATTGAACACCCTTTTGAGTGTTCCAGTTCATGAAACTCACAGTAAGATATGGGAGATGGGTCTTGTTTCATTTGCCTCGGTAAGAGCCCTCCTGGTTTTTCTCTCGGGTTTTATGGAATCACTTGAGTCACTGACTGACATCCACTGAGACTTTTCTCTTGTCTCTTTCAGTGAGTGTGTCCGCTTGAAACCCACCGACATCCAGCCGGACATCTTCAGCTATCTCCTGCACCTCATGTACACAGGGAAGATGGCGCCGCAGCTGATCGACCCGGTGCGGCTGGAGCAGGGCATCAAGTTTCTGCACGCTTACCCGCTGATCCAGGAGGCCAGCCTGGCCAGCCAAGGAGCCTTTTCTCATCCCGACCAAGTTTTCCCACTGGCGTCATCCTTGTACGGCATTCAGATCGCAGATCACCAGCTAAGACAAGCCACCAAGATCACCTCGGCGCCTGAGAAACTTGGCCGAGAGCCACGGCCGCAGGCAACCCGGATGAGCCAGGAGCAGGGGCCCGAGGCCTCCCAGCTCTCCCAGCTGCCCTCCAACCTGAGCCAGGTGAACCGGACACATATGACCCCCTCAGACCCACTGCAGACCTCGCTGTCGCCCGACCTCGTCTCCACGCCCGTTCCTCCCCCGCCCCCCGGGGAGGAAACCAACCTGGAAGCCTCCTCTTCGGACGAGCAGCCCGCGCCCCTCACCATCGCCCACGTCAAGCCGAGCATCATGAAGAGGAACGGCAGCTTCCCCAAGTACTACGCCTGCCACCTGTGCGGGCGGCGCTTCACGCTGCGGAGCAGCCTGCGGGAGCACCTCCAGATTCACACGGGGGTCCCCTTCACAGCCAGCCAGCCTGGCGAGAGCCGCGTGCCCCTGTCCCTGTGCAGCAACGCGGCGGACCTCGGCAAAGATGCCATGGAAGTGCCAGAGGCTGGCATCATCAGCGACAGCGAGCTCCAGCACATTTCGGACTCGCCCATCATCGATGGGCAGCCGCACTCGGAGACGCCGCCGCCCTCGGACATCGCGGACATTGACAACCTGGAGCAGGCGGACCAGGAGCGGGAGGTCAAGCGGCGCAAGTACGAGTGCACCATCTGCGGCCGCAAGTTCATCCAGAAAAGCCACTGGCGGGAGCACATGTACATCCACACCGGGAAGCCTTTCAAATGCAGCACGTGCGACAAGAGCTTCTGCAGGGCCAACCAGGCGGCCCGCCACGTGTGCCTCAACCAGAGCATCGACACCTACACCATGGTGGACAAACAGACTCTGGAGCTCTGCACCTTTGAGGAAGGCAGCCAGATGGACAACATGTTGGTACAGACGAACAAACCCTACAAATGCAACTTGTGTGACAAAACGTTCTCCACTCCCAATGAGGTGGTTAAACATTCATGCCAAAACCAGAACTCAGACGTGTTCGCCCTGGAGGAGGGGCGGTCCATTCTCCTGGGCAGTGGGGACTCCGAAGTGACGGAACCCGACCACCCGGTGTTGGCTTCCATCAAAAAGGAACAGGAAACAGTGTTGTTAGACTGAATGTTACTTATCTTTTTAAAAACTCATTTTTACAAAGACTCTCTTACTTCCCTTCCCCCAATTCAGAACTCTTGTTCTCCATGGCATGATACAGAGAGGTCCCGGCCCCATTCCCCGCACCCCTCCTGCCCCGTCCCCAGCCCCTCCTCTTAAAGGCTCTGTGCATTATAAACCTGGAACATATTTCTTTAATTCAGGGGATATTGGAAAGATAATGGTCAGTAGTACTTATAAGCTCATAGACTTGGAGAAGTTTTAGATGATTTAAAAACCTACTTGGAACTAATGAAGGGTATATAACATAACAAAACAACTCCAATGCAATTTGGCAAGCTAAAATTATGACTTTCCCTGGGTAATAAGTCTCCCTTCTCAGAAAGACAATGTCTGAAAAATACAGCATGCTTCTTAGAGATACAGTGGGGCTCTGTAACTATGCAAAATCTAGAGGTGTGGGGAAACTTCAAACCCAAGAAAACATTCTTAGTAGCTATCCTCCAGGTGTCTTATTTCAGAATGCATCCTTTGAGATTATGTCCAGTTAGGAAAAATCATTAGTTGAGAAATCTACTTGAACAAAACACAAAAGAGAAAAAGTAATAATGTGATGGCAATCTTAATTTTTGGGTAAAACATGACAAGCTGTGGGTCTGTGTGTTTGGAAGAGAAAATGCGTGGATACTTGCTGTAAACAGGTGAATTAATGCACATGCCTTATCTAATTGCTGGCTTTTTTCAAAGCTGAATAACAACAAAATATGTGTTTCAGTTTCCAACAAATTTCTTGGTTGTTTTAAAAATCAGACTTGAAAGTACCATTCTATAGATTGTCTTTCTGAATAGAAAACAATATGCCATTCTAGCAGTTGCCAGTGGTAAATTTGTTTTTAGCACCAGTCAACTGCTTTTAAATCAGTGTGAGTATGCAGGGGTCGGGGAGAGATACAAGAATATGCATCTTACAGGGAAAGTTGTGAGCAAATGTAGGAACTTTAATGACTTTAAATGTTAATGCTGATAGTTACTGGCAACATTCACTGAAGCATCAAAAATGGCAGAGAAAAATCAGGACAAAAAATTGCTGTTTGGGAAAAAGCTTAATTTTGATGTTTAGTCTCCCATTAAAAAAAAAAAAAAAAACCTGAAATTTCCTCCATTGGCCTGAAAGCCGTAAAAGTTGTCCATTAATCTTCCTTTAGGCCAATAACAGAATGGTCTCACAGGATAAAACAGGAGCCAGAAATAAGGACCGAAGGGGAAAGGGAAGAACAGTTAATAACTGTGCTGTATGTGTATGTTAAAAACTGAATATCCCGTCATCCTACTTCATGTATAGTTGCGTTCTAAGATTTGTAAAGTTTTTATACATACTTTCATTGAATAAACATTTGATTAAATGGGTATATGATTTTATCTCTGTATTACTTTGTCTGCCAAAAAAAGAGGCAGGAAGGGTGATTAGAGAACATTGCCCAAGTCACTTTATTGCTGTATCTCCTCTTGTACCTGCTGAACTCTGGGCAAATTCCCCTAACCTGGGGGGTACCTTTTCTATTTGTAAAATGAAGACAGTAACTGCACTGGATCATAAAACTGTGAGAATCAAACGAGTAAACAATATAAGAAGAAGCTATGAAGAGTCAAAATTTGACCACAAGTTAGTTTGGACATTGACTTATTGAACTTTTTTTTTGTTAAAGGGGGAAAAAAGAGGTCAAAGTGTTTGCCTAAAGATGACACAAATACAGGCTATATCAACCTAGATTATTAAATACAAATAATCCACTGATTAAAAAAACTACAGTAGTCCCTCCCCACTTACCCTCAGTGGATACATCCCAAGAATGTGAACAGATAGTACCAAACTCCATAGAAGTTATGTTTTTTCCTATACATCCATACTTAAGTTTAATTTATAAATTAAACAGTAAGAAAATAGCTGAATTGCCAGCATCACTGCTCTTGTGCTTTG